>NW_027185698.1:50757290-50791033 GCF_028583685.1 Petaurus breviceps papuanus | reverse complement strand
GTGTGTGAGTGTGTGTGTGTGTGTGTGTGTGTGTGTGTGTGTGTGTGTGTGTGTGTGTGTGTGTGTGTGCTCCAGAGCAGGGTAATTGGGGTTAAGTGACTTTCCCAAAGTCACTTACTAGTAAGTGTTAAGTGTCTGAGGCAGCATTTAAACTCAGGTCCTTCTGACTCCAGGACTTGTGCTCTATTCACTGTACCACCTAGCCACCCCAATTTATATATTTTTTATACATAGACAATGTAAGGATTTGTTTTACTTGATTCTTATACATGTTACAAGAGTTTTGTTTTTCTTTTTGCATAGAGGAAAGAAGATATGAAGGAGAGAATTTGTTTAAAATTTGTTTAAAAAATTAAAAAAAGAAATCTAGATGGTGAGGGAGAAAATGACCAGAGAATGGGCTGATCTGCTCTCCACACCCCCACACCCCCAGCTCCCCATCCTCATCCCTGTCTCCCAGGGCTCAGGGCCTGGAGTCACTTGGCATTCTCAGGGACCACATCCTGTATGTTCTGTGGTGTTTTGTGGTTCCAAGTGCAGCAAGCACACATGTAACCTGGGTGTCTCTCTTCCTCAGAAATGTGCTGCTGTCAGGGAAGTAGCCTAGGGGAGAGGCTTCCGGATATTTTTAAAGGTCCCTCATGGAGCTGCAGCCCAGGGGAATGTTTGCAAGAGTCCTGTTGCTGAGTCGGCAACCACAGAAAAGCCTGGCCGGGAGTTTAGCTAAAAGAAAGTAGAACCTCAGCAGCTGGGGACTTGGAGGGGCAGGGATTGAGAGAGGGGGCGGAGGAGGAAGAAAAAGAAGAGGGGGGGCAGAGAGAGAGCAGGGGGCAGTGTGCTTGTGGTGACCCATAATGGGCTCTCAGGTCCACATGTGACTGAATTCAATGGAAATGTAATTGGCCATTATTGAACAAGATAAATAAAAATGCAATAGATAGATCATGTTAGTATGTTCATTGATGTCAGTATGTGGCCTGCAGAGAACCTATTTGGTGGCCCTTGAGTTTGATCTGATCCTCACAACAACCCTGGGAGGTATGTATTATTATTGTTTATTATTATTATTATTATCATCTTCCCCATTTTACAGCATAGGAAACTGAGTTGGAGAGAAGTTGAGTTAGTCAACAAGCATTTACTCTTAAGAGTCTATTATGTGCCTCCCAGGCATTGGAGATCCAAAGAAGATCAGAGACAGCCCCTGCCCTCTAGGAGGTTACAGTTTAATGGTTAGGAGAATCCTAATCAAGGTTGTATAGGGTCACACAGCTAGTCACTGTCTTCATCATGGAGCTTGGACTCCAAGCTCTGGATGTGGGAGGTGGTGGTGCAAAAGAACTCCAAAGGGGTGTTGGGCTTATGGTCCAGGAGGCCCTGGGCCTCCTTCTGCTGCCTCAGAGGCCATCTTCTCTCCTTCTCTTCTCTGACTTTGTTTCTCTGCTTTTTGGTTTTTGCTTTTCTCACACTGGGCCTCCTGGGGCATTAGCTCTCATCTAGTCCAGTGTGGTAGAGAGAACCTGGCCCAGGAGGCAAGAGAGATGGGATCATCTGCTAAAAGGGCCTTTGGAAACCCTTCAGTCCAACCCTCTCATTTTGCAGAGGAGAAAAGAGGCTAAGTAAGGAAAGTGGCTGGTTCAGGGTCACACAGACAGCTAGTACTTGAGGCAGGATTTGGACTCAGTTCTTCCTATCTTGAAGCCAAGCACTCTTTCCCCTGTAACACCTAGATACCTGGGGAGAGAGTACAGGCTACAAAAGCTTGAGTTGGGAGTTTCCTTAACTTCCGCATCTTTTACTTACCCTACTCCACAATATTTGGTCTCAGAACATTCTCATCTGTCATTTACTCTTCCAGTGGTAGAAGGTCAATGAATTTAGCTTAATTCACTTTAACAAACATTTAGCTCATAATTAGCAGTGGGATAGAGCACTGGGCACGGACTCAGGAAGACTTCATCTTCCTGAGTTCAAATCTAACTTCAGATACCTACTAGCTGTGTGACCCTGGTCAAGTCACTTAACCCTGTTTGCCTTAGTGTCCTCATCTGAAAAATGAGCTAGAGAAGGAAATGGCAAATCAGTCCAGTATCTCTGCCAAGAAAACCCCAAATGGGGTCAGAATCAGACAAGATTGAAGTGACTGAACAAGAAAACTGTACATAAAGATCCCTGCTGGCAGCTAGAAAACCACATGTAAACATTAACTGTTTCTCTGTATTTTTATTTATTTTGTTAAATAATTCCCAATTACATTTTAATCTGATTCAATAAGGCCTGTTTGAAATATATGGCTTAGAGCACTGAGGAGTTAAGTGAATTGCCCACAGACACAAAGCCAGTATAGATCTGAGATGGGATTTGAGGCCCCCTCTTGTTCCACTATTCAGGGGTGGGGAATCTGGGGCCATCTAGGTCCTCAAGTACAGCCCTCAGACCAAACCCAGACTTCACAGAACAAATCCCCTTTTTATTAAGTATTATTACTACTAGTAATACATATATATATATATTACTAGTATATATTATTACTTTTATTAGTATTTGTTGTGTAAAATTTAGACTCAATTAAAAGGCCACATCCAAGGACCTAGAAGGCCACATGTGGCCTTGAGGCTGCAGGTTCCCCAGCCCTGAGACTATACCATGTAATGTTTCAGTCTCCTTGCCTGTAAAATCAGGAGGCTGGACCAGTCAGTCAATGACAAGAAGTTTTTAAGGTCACTTCTTAATTTACGTTCATGATTCTGTCATCCTAAGTGGCTCAAATGAAGTACTGTTAGAAGCCTAAGGGAGGAGAAGCCCATTACAAATGAAAGGAAGCTGTATCAGCCTCAAGCTGCTGACTCTGTACAATTCTGTGGGCGTCTGGGCAGCTCCCTGCAGCCCCAGAGCCACGAGTTTGCTTGCAGAATATATTCCAAGATAATTATGCCCTTTACTAAAGTAAACCGATAATTAGAGTAATAGAATCGTAGAATTTCAGAGCAAAAAGGGACCGATGATCCTGTGCCTTCCTCTCCTTTTACAAATGAGGAAACTGAAGCTTCAGAGAGGCCCAGTGACTTATTGTCCAGGGTCCCAGAACTAGGTATTAGTAATGTTTAGCTTAGAGCCGAGAGCTCCTGAAACCTCTTTTTAAACAAAAGTAATGGTTTTCCAGTTCAAGAAGATTGGAATGGTAAGGAAAAAAAAGGCATTTAAAAATTTAAAGAGATTCAGGCTAGATACTTGGCCTCAAGGCTAATCATTCATTCATTCTTTCTTTCAATAAACATTTATTAAATTCCTCCTGAGTGTATGACATTGTACTAAGTGCTGGGAAAGGCACAATATTTACATAAGAAATATGTGTCTTTCCCTTCACAGAGCTTTTATGTACAATCTAGGGTCCAAGAAGTCATAAACAGAGGCAGCTATAATACATAGTATTACATGGTTCCACATTAGACTTAAAAAGCACAGTTATTGTTCACCCTTCATTTTTAAAGAGGACCAATGACATTGCAGGTGAGGTCTTGACTTGTTAGTGAATTGGATTTAAGTCCAAGGCAGCTGAAGAAGAACATTGTGGACTCATTTGAGTATCTTATCCTACAGGAAAGTAGAGGGGAAGAGGATAAGAGGGGAGGATGATAGAAGGGAGGGCAGATTTGGGGGGAGGGTATAGTCAGAAGCAAACACTTTTGAAAAGGGACAAGGTCAAAGGAGAAATGGGGGGAGGGAATGAGGATGGAGGGAAATATAGTTAGTCTTTCACAACATGACTATTGTGGAAGTGTTCTGCATAACTTCACATGTATAACCTATATTGAATTGCTTGCCTTCTCAATGAGGGTGGGTGGGGAGGGAAGAAGGGAGAGAATTTGGCACTCGAAGTTTTAAAGACAAATGTCAAAAATTGTTTTTACATATAACTGGGAAATAATGACATATAAGCAATGGGGTACAGAAATTCATCTTGCCCTATAAGAAAGGGGGAAAAGGATAAAGGGGGGGATGGAAGGGTGGGCAGACTGGGGGAAGGAATAATCAGAATGCATGCCATTTTGGGGTGGGAAAGATGGGGAGAAAATTTGAAACTCAATTATGGAAATGAATAGTGAAAACTAAAAATAAATAAATAATTTTTTTTTAAAAAGAAGGCATTGTGGAGTGCTTAGAGCTTAGTCAGTTATCTGAGATGCCAAGGTCATCCACTGCAACCCAGGCCATCTTCCGTCATCTGTCCTGCCACTGGACTTGGATGACTCTGGAAGAGAGAGGGAGGCTGACAACTTTGTGCAAGTCTGCCTCACCCAACTCCAAAAAGCAAAGTATGAGATATATGAAAGAGAGAAGGTCACCACTGGCCATTTGAGTGGAAGCTTCCTGAGGACAGGTATGGCTTCACTTTTATTCCTCTGTCCTCAGTGCCTGGCACTGTGTGTGACACACAGTGGATCTTCAGTAAATGTTTCTTGAAGAAATAGCAAGTCATAGATAACAGAATTATGGTTTTAAATGCAACCTTCTTTTCCTATTCTGCTTTGTATATGGAAGTGATGATCTTATATGTTAAATTTCGAAAAGGAAATTAAAATTTCAAAAATAAATGACTTGAATGCATGAAAAGAGGAATCAGAGAAGGCCTCCTGATGTCAGATTTCATAGCAAACAGCAGAAACAAAAAAGGTTGGCAACAAAAAAGAACTAATAGTAATTAATAGCAAGCCTTTATATAGGACTTTAATGTTAGAAGACCCTTTACAAATATTTTCTCATTTTATCCTCACAAAAACCCTCAGAGATCAGTGCTATTATTACCCTCGCTTTACAGGTGAGGCAGACAACACATAGTGGAGAGTCACAAAACTAGCAAGTGTGTGAGGCAGGATTTGAACTCAGATCTTCCTGACTCCTCTGTCCCTTGGGCCACCTAGCTTACCTCCAAGTGAAGGAGAAAAATGGGCAGGTAGCTAAATGGGGTAGAAGGATGAAGGAAAGATTGGTGTTTGTTTAGTATATAATAATGAAGACCTGAGCATGGTGACACAGAGCACTGGGTCTGGAATCGGGAAGATTCTTCTTCGTGAGTTCAAATCCAAACTCAGATATTTACTAGATATGTGACCCTGGGCAAGTCACTTAACCCTGTTTGCCTCAGTTTCCTCATCTATAAAGCGAGCTGGAGAAGGAAATAGCACATCACTCCAGGTCTGACACTGTCCACTGTGCCACTTAGCTGCCCTTAGAGAACTTATACAAGCCTCTTTCATAAGGATCTTTATAGCATAATATTGACTCAGAAAACCACATGTTAGCATTATCTATGTTCTATTGTATTTTTATCCGTTTTGTTAAATACTTCCCAGTGACATTTTCATCAGGTTTCAGTCCCACTTGACAGTGTTGCTGGCACTTTTCATTTCTGGCATCTCTGCAGTAGGGTATTATTGAAAAATAGGGAACAGTGACTACGAATAGTGTAACAGAACAGCGGATGACTTGGATGAAATGATGCCTAGTGAAGTGAGCAAAACCAGAAGAACAACTTGTACAGTAAAGGTAGCATTGTAGTGAAAAACAGCCTTCAGAATCATAGTACAGATAATCAATACAGTGACCGGCCAGGCTTCTAGAGAACCAGTGACAAAGAGTGCCGCCCCACAGAGACGGCAGACTCAGGATGCAGAATGAGAGTCTGGATGTGACCAGTTTGGGGAAGAGAGACAGTGAGAGTGAGAGAAAATAAATATTAATTGAAAACAAATAAAACTAGTTCAAAAAGTGTACATATGGGGGCTGCCAGGTGGTGCAGTGAGTAAGAGCACCGGCCCCGGAGTCGGGAGACCCAGGATCGGTTCTGGCCTCAGATACTTAGCACCCACACAAAATAACTGGCTGTGTAACATTGAGCAAGTTACTTAACCCCAATTGATTAAAAAAAAAAAGTGTACATATGCACAGTGAATAGAGCACTGGCCCTGGAGTCAGGAGGATCTGAGTTCAAATCCGGCCTCAGACAGGACACACTTACTAGCCATGTGACCTTGGGCAAGTCACTTAACCCCCGTTGCCCTACCTTCCCCCTCCAAAAAGCAAAAAAAAAAAGTGTACATAGAGAAAAAATGATGAGTATAATTGAATATTAGTGAACACTAAGGAACAGTGACTGTGAAGAGTTTAGAAAAACTTCAGATGACTTGAAATGATGCAGAATGAAGAAAGCAATATCAGAACGTATATGATGACTACCATATTGTAAATGAGCATATAACTCAACGATTACCTTCCATCCACTCTGAATATACTTTGTATGTTCTAGTCTTACACTTACTACCCTCCATGCATTCCATGATCCAGCCACACCGGCCTCACACCCAATACTCCACCTCCAGTATGGGATCATTGACTGTCTGACATGCCTGGAATGCTCTCATTCTTCAGCTTCCCTGACTTCCTTCAGGGCTCAGCTCCAATCCCTCCCAACTTCCAATGGCCTTCCCAGCCCCCTCTGCTCCAGGGTCTTTTTGCCTCTGAGATTAGCTTTTACTTACCTTGCATGTATCTTGTGTGTATATGGGCATTTCCCCATTAGAATGTAAGCACTTTGAAAGTAGGGACTGTTTTTCCTTTTTTTTTTTGGAGGGCAGTTGGGGTTAAGTGACTTGCCCAAGGTCACACGGCTAATATTTTTGTGTGTGTTAAGTGTCTGAGGTCAGATTTGAACTCAGGTCCTCCTGACTCCAGGGCCAGTGCTCTATTCACTGTACCACCTAGCTGCCCCACCATTTTTCCTTTCTTTATATCCTCATCACATAACGAGGTGACTGGAACACAGTAAACACTTCATAAAAAGTAAATAAATAAATAACAAGAAGAGATGAGCCATGTTGGAGTTCCTATCCTTTCAGTGCAGTGGGGGGGGGGGGTGAGGTCATTTGCTCAAAGGGTCAATACTAAGAGGTTCCTTGTAAGAGGACAAAAAAAAGTTTGAGAATGTGGAGGACGTGCATAGAGAAAGAGTAAAAAAAAAATTGTTAAATAATAGTTAGGAGTTTGGTAGAGGTTATAAACCACAAATTTATGGTGGCTTTAATAAAATCCCCTTTGTGGTTTTATCTGCTGATGCTCAAGAAGTCCTAGCACAGGAGCAAAATTTAGCATTCATCATAGCTCAGGAATGGTGGGAGGTGGGGGCGTGGCCCTGGGGAGGGATTCAAGGATGGTAGGGACTATGAATCATTTAAGTGGCCCACTATGGGTCAAGGTTAGTTATGGAGGCAAGCTGGACTTGAGGATTCAAACTGAGACAATACGAATGGCAACCCTATGCCAGTTCGGGTATCTGTCTACCTAGGCAAGCCTTAAGGCCCTCATTAATTTAGTCTATAAGACCCCTCCTATAAAGTCTCTTAGGAAATCTGATTGCATGCCCGGTTTGGGGAGCCCCACTCATTATTATGTAATCATTTAGATAACTTCCCTCTTTCTGACTGAGGGAATGGCAGGAGAGGGGAGAGGAGGGAGGAAGAGAGAGAGAGAGAGAGAGAGAGAAGGAGGGGGAGGGGCAGGGGGAGGGGGAGAGGGGGAGGGAGAACAAACCTGGTAAATACAGAGAGAAGATACAGTAGTGATAAGGGCAGAAATTAGAAATTAGAATGCATTTGGAGGCCTAAGATTTGGCTTGAATTTCAGTTTCGTAGTCCTTCCTGATGCCAGCAAGGAAGCTTACAACTTTGCTTGAGTGCTTAATTATAAAGGGGAATGAAGAAAATGTTATTGTGACCTCAGGAAGCTTCCCTTCCAGCCCTCAAATCTGTGGTCAGTTCAGTTGAACAGACATTTACAAATCACTTAATCATATGCAGAATGAGACAACATTTTTGGATATAGCCATGGAGGGGGAGAGTGGGAGTGAGAGAAAATAAATGTTTGTTAATTGAAAATAAATAAAAGAAGTGATTCAGTCACCTCAGAAACAATCAGAATAATTTAGCCTTACTCACAGGTCACTCCTGTTCACAGAAGACTCTCCTACCATTATGACAAAGTCTTTGGGATATGAGCCTTAGAGAATGGGCCCATTCTTCTCAAAGCTGGAGACAGCTAAGAGTCTTTTGCTTTTCTCTGCTCCTGAAAATGTTAATAACTCTTCCTTTATTTCCTCAAGGAGGAAAAATCCCTAGTTCCTCAAACTCAGTACTTTAACTGGTTAAAGAGACATTGCACAGAGAACTTCACACAAAGTCATAAACACATGGGTTCAGAATCTGCCTTTGACCCTTAAAACTGACTAGAGTGTGGGCAAAACCACCATGAAACTCTCTGAGACTCTGTCTTTATCTGTAAAGTGACCCTTGCCCAACCATTTGCCCAGCTAATATCTAAGGCAAAATTTGAACGCAGTCTTCTTGACTGCAAGCCCCAAACCATCCACTGAACCACTTAGCTCCCTCTCCCAGTGCCATATACAGTCAGTTCTGCCATAACATGACATGTGTCAGAAAGTACTTCACTATGCCAAATCAAAAAAATAAAAACCACAGGGCTGATGGAGAAAATGAGGTTAGGGGCACAACAGTTAAAAACTATCAATGATGTTAGAAAAAAGATAGAAACCTAATTTTTCAAATAGTCACATGGTTTTTTTATGTATGTTAAATGGTTCAGAAATACATAAACACTGTTGTTATTTGTCTTCATTTTGAAGAAGACCAGTGTCTTGACTTGTGCATGAGTTGTATTGAAGTAAGGCAGACTTGCACAAAGTCTTCAACTGAGTCATTGAAGTCTAGTGTCAGGAGAAAAGTCAGGATGATCCGCCATGGCCCAGGATGCAGTGGATGACCTTGGCTTCTTCCATGTCTGACCAAGCTCTAAGCACTCCACGTCTGCTTCAACCACCTTCGTGGCCATTGTAATAGATTGTTCTCATCTACCTATCCCACTGGGGAAAGTCCTCACATGTTTGAAGTAGCCATTCCCCCTACTACACTGACGGGTTTGGGCCTCTCTGATGCCTTTAACCTGGTTTAGTCCATCTTCCGAGATGGTTTACTGGGGTGTAACCACTGCACATGCAGCAGCTTCTTGGAGACACGGGGGAGAGTTAGATGAATCAGCTGGACCTGAAAGGTGAATGAACAGCCCTGAAAGGGACTGAGCAAACCCTCTCCACTACAGGTGCCAGTCCTCCTGAATATTCCATATACCCCACATAAACACTACAATATAGTGGAGGTATCCTTGGTGTTAGGCTGTTACTAGGCCTGTGAGCCTCACCCTATTCTCCATCCCCATCTTTGCCAAGGGCTGGGACTGGCAAAGTCCAGTAACTATTGGCAAGATGAGGAGCCTTGGTGGACAGCAACTCCAGGGCTGGGAGCCTTGGCCTTAATAGAAGGTGGGAAAGTGGGCAGGTGGGCCCAGCCCTCCTCTGCCTATAGCTCCTACTGCACCCTGAATTATACCATAATATGGTACTTTACCTTGAAAGAACTCTGAAGTTTGCTTGTGGAAAAGAATATCAGAAGGGTTGCAGTTTGTGAGCTATTGTGCATTTTTCTATGCATGCTTACTTTTTCTTGAAGATGGAATTGTGCATAAGCAAGCCCCAAATTAATCATGCTCAAATTAATACATAAATTATATTGGAAGTATAATAACAGATATATATATATTAATTATTCTTTGCCTCCACAGCTAATGGGTTACTTGAAATCATTCCCAAATACATCATGATTAACAAAGTCAAGGGACCCCCTGCCTACCTCACCTTTACAGAGAATTTTTTTTGCTAGGACTATATAAGAGGTGTGCAAAGAACTGGGGAGATGTGGATTATCAAAGTTATAGTCATTGCCATGAGCTTTTCCCAGAGCTCTGTTTCTATTCCCTCTCCTTCCAAAAAAGAAGGGGAACCTTAAGCTTTCTTTATCCTCACTTTTGACTGGGAAACCATTTGGTTGTGACCTAAGACAAAGACTGTCCGGAGTTTTTCAGTGTAAATATAATTGAATGGATCCCTGATCTTATCACTATAGGTATTCCCTCCCTAGCTACTCCTTAAAACTCTTTATCTTAAGCACTTTATCTTAAGATTGTACATCTGGAGCTGAAACTGGCCCCTAAGGCCTGTCCAACCCTCTCTGCTTTGCCTATAAGAAACATGACCTAGGGAATTGCAGTGACTTTCCTAAGGTCACACAAATAGTAAGCCTCAGAGGCAGAATTTGAATCCAGGTCTTTTGCCTTCACAATCAGTGATCTTTCCACTGTGTCTTTTTATCCCATACCATTTTTGTCCATGATCTCCTGATCCCTGTTGTCCTTGTCGTTAAGCAGTTTTTCAGTCTTGTCTGACTCTCCATGCAAGGATTGGGGGTTTTCTTGGCAAAGATGCTGGAGTGGTTTGCCATTTCCTTCTCTAGTTCATTTTACAGATGAGGAAGCAAGGCAGACAGGGTTAAATGACTTGCACAGGGTCACACAGCCTATAAGTATTTAAGGTCAGATTTGAATTCAGTTAAATGAGTCTTCCTGACTTTAGGTCCAGCTGTCTGTCCACTGAGCTGCTTAGCAACCTGATCCCTGCCATTTAGCTATATATAATCTGATATAGGAAACACCCAGGCTTTCAAGCGTCTGCTTTTCCAAGTCCCCAGGGGCTTTCCAAAGACCCCAAACCCCACAAGTCCAGCCTCTTGGTTTCTGGCTGAGTCTGGGCTGCTACCTCTAAATTAGCTTGGCACTCTTCATACTCTCCTAGATGTGGGCTTTTAGAACCCTTGTTTTAAAGCCATCAAAGCAAAATCCTGCCCCTCAGTTCCACTTTCCTTGCTCTTAAGCAAATGGGGGGACAAAAAAGGCAAGCATGCCGCAATCCCTACCCCGCCCTGGGATTTACCCTCTTGGAAGCTTACATCAGTTTCTTCTCTGAAACTATTATATTCTCATTCCAGGGAAGTCCCTAATACCAGAGGGCTCTTCTCATCACCTGTTTAGTTAGAATGTCCTGCTTCAGGGGTCAGTTGGACTAGGTGGACTGAGGGCCCTTCCAAATCTGTTCTTTTCTGATGGGTGATTTTTGTGAAGTCTCATCACTGGGGGCCTGCCCAGGGTGTAGTCTAAGTTGTTCTGGACTAGCCTGGAGAACCAGGCTCTCCTCCCAAGAGCATGATCTTCCTCAGTCTAGGGAGAACACAGTGTCAACGTCAGAAGAATGTAATTATGACAATTATTTAGTATTTAGTACTTTGAAATAAAATTGGAAAGGGGTGGAGAATAAGCCATCCATCATTACTTAGGGGGAAAAAAAGGAATCTAGAATATTAGTACTTAATGGATATACTTTGTTTTTATGTTGCCTTCATTTCCCAACATATTCTCCTCTTTCACCTCCCAGAGAGTGGGGAAGATGGTCCAACTAAACTAACCAGGATTATCTTAAAAGTGCCATTTTATCTGGCCTTCCTGGCCCATCCCCAGAAGAGAAGCAGCGTGAGGTACTTGCTCTTTCACATAGATTAGTTTTGCAAGCTACACTGGAGTTATGCCTTTGGATGTGCACAGGTCAGGCCCAGGCCCACCTGGTGCTTAGGCATCGACATTTTCCAAGGCCTTTGTCATAATAAAAACTCTTCCAGTCTGTCCATTCTGTGGCGACATCCCCCTGTCCTCTCCATTTCACATCTCCATAAGGAAAACTGTGAATTTCCTTACGCCTTTATATCCTCAGGGTATAAAGGGCATGCATTTTTAACAAACTGTTTCAGGACAAATATTGACGGTATCTGTGTGCTTTGGCTTTTCCGCAAAGAAAGGTCACTAAGCCCAGTGTTAAAACAGACACAGGATTACTTCTGCTGTCAAATGGTTTGTCCGATTCCATATTTCAAATGTGAGAGAATAAGGTAAAGTTTTGGCAGTTGTTATGAAGGCCCTGGAATCTGTGAAGGAACAGGCCAAGTGGATGGGATAGTGTCATCATCTTGTGAGCCAATGGTGGACAGGTGGGAAAGTCAGAAATTGAGTAAGACACAGAAGCTAGAAAGCCTAGTTTTTGAAGAGAAGTCAGCTTGGTTAACACCTGACACATTCAGAAATGTCACAGCGAAGACCCAAGGACTTAAGGCATTTTCTTTTCTTTTTTTAATATTTATTTTTTTGCTTTTTTGGAGGGGGGAAGGCAGGGCAATTTGGAGTTAAGTGACTTGCCCAAGGTCACACAGCTAGTAAGTGTTAAGTGTCTGAGGCCAGATTTGAAGTCAGGTCCTCCTGACTCCAGGGCTGGTGTTCTATTCACTGGGCCACCTAGCTGCCCCAAGGCATTTTCTTTAACTACCAAGCACCCTCTGACTACTGACCTCCCTGGCTTTCTTTAATTCCCAACTAAATCCTATCTTCTACAGAAAACCTTAATGCTTCTTCCCCTCTTTTAATTATTTCCTATTTATCCCAGGGATGGAGTCAGTCAGGAACCAGGCTAGCTGTCTCTGGTCTCCCTTAAGAAAAAAAAAATCTATTCAGCAGAGATTGACTCTAGTTCACACCTATGCAAAGCCTTTATTGAGGTTGGTTCTGAAAAAATCCAGATCAAAAGACCACAGTCTGCAGGTCAGCTTTCCCTAGATTCTGTATTTTTGTTTCAAGGCATGCTATCCTATCACATTGGGAATAACAGCATTTGAAAAGGTCAGGTTTCCTACTGTAGAAGTAAGCCTGCTCCCTTTTATATTGGGTACAATTTCATCTAATCCAATCCAAAACATTTACTAAGTGCCTAGAATATCCAGGCACTGTGATAAGCACTGGGGTAAAGCTGATTTTTTTTTTAAAAGCGCCCCAGCTCTCAAGAAGCTTACAATCTAAAGAGAGAGAGCCCCACAAAAGCAGGCCAGAAAGGAGGAAGGGGAACATGAGGGGATACCCAGTGTGGGGAATATCTTCCTCCAAGGAGCTGGAACCAGGCAGAGCAGCAGATGCAAAAGGGAGTGAGAAGAAAGTCCAGTTTCTGGTCTCTATAAATGAAAGCATAGGGAGGAATCTGGTCAATAGTCAATTGACTTGAAAATGTCTGACTCAAAATCAGAGAACAGTTTACACAACCACAACACGGTCATAAAAAACAACTTTGAAAGACTTAAGAAATGTGTTCAGTGCAATGACCAGTCCCAGTTCTTCAGAACTGAAGATCCAGAATGAAACACACATGTTTTAACTTAGCAGTAGGGGGAATTTATTTTGCATGAATGTGTATATTTGTTAAAATAGTTTTGGTTGGGAGGGGAGCACATAGAGACAGAGTTGCACTCCCTCCTCCCCGGCCAAAAAAAAGGGAAAAGCATTTTTAAATGCCCGGGAGAGAACAAAAGACCAGAAGGAAACACAGATCAGCAGGACAGCTTTGAAAGGTAATTAACAAAGGTATTATATACTTACAAGGAAAAGTCAGCTGCACTTGTAATAAAGAATCATGGTTTCATTTTTTTAAATACTCTGTCTTCATTCCCTAAAATACAAGTGGTCAAAAGATATGGCCAGATAGATGTCAAAAGAAAAAATGCAAACTCAATAATCATATGAAAGAATGCCTTGCATCACTAATAATAAGAGAATTGCATGTGAGGACAACTCCGAGGTTGCATGTTACAGCCAGCTAATTGACAAAATGACCAATTATAGAAAGAGTCATTGGAGAGGTTGTGAAAAGGTGACCTCACTAATGTGCTTGTTGGGGAAACTGTGACTTGGTCCAACCATGCTGAAAAGCAATTTGGAATCATGTGATGTTAGTAACTAAAATATCACTGCCCTTTGTTAGAGAGAGATAAATGATAAAGACCCAATATATAACAGAATGGTTATAGCAGCACTTTTTGTAGTAGCAGAAAACTGGGAACACAGTAGATGCCCATCAATTAATTAAATCATTTTTTGTTAATTACCTAAATAAGTTGTGATATCTGAATGTGACAGTGTTATTGTGATGTAAGAAATGGTGGATATAATGAATATTGAGAAGCATAAGAGAGCTATATGTTTTTCAGTCTTTTTTTCAGTTGTGTGTGACTCTTTAGGACCCTATTTGGGGTTTTCTAGGCAAAGATACTGGAGTGGTTTGTCATTTTTTTCTCCAGCTCATTTTATAGATAAGGAAGTGAGGCACACAGGGTTAAGTGACTTGTCCAGGGCCACCCTGCTAGTAAGTAACTGAGGCCAGATTTGAACTTTAATGACTACAACAGTATAAATGGAAAGAAAGAAAAACAACAGAACTACTGAAATTGAATATTATAAAATTATAATGACCAAGCCTGGCCCCAACGAAGAGAAATGAGAAGGACCTTCTCGTGTTACTTGCAGAGTTAGTTAGGCCATTGAGTCAAAAAGCACCTATTAGAGGGATACTTGTTGGTGGGGATACCAAGGGAGGCAAAAACTATATCTCTAACCTGGGGAGCTCACTTTGTAATGAGGAAGATAACATGCAAATGCACATCCCAACATTACTGTTGTAATAGTAATGGAATTTCAAGATCCCCCTGTATTGGCTTGGTTTTCAGATTGATTGTGTTAAAACCCAGGGCTTGTGAATCCCACTTGTGGGATGGACTTGTTAATGTGAAAAGAGAGTGCTGAACTGGGAGGAGCTGGTTACATAAATTTAGAGAGACACTAGCAAAGGGGGAGGCAGAAGAATTTTTTGGAGGCAGAGATGGAGGGGATTGCTGAGGACCAGTTTGAATTGCCCAGGACTTTTGAGAGCTGCCACCCAGAGCTGCCAAGGACTGAGGAGACATGGCTGTTAATGCTGGTACTTTGTCTGTTTTGATGGTGTTTTGCCAGATTTGTCCACTGGTGAAAGACAATCCTGTTGTTGCAGAGGTTCTGGAGCCTTGCTGTTGGTTCAGAAGCCCTGAAGAAGGATTTTCTTGTTGTATGTTTACAGAAATCCTGGGAGAGGGTTTTGCGAATGTTTTCAGGGGCCCTAGGACTGTTCTGCAGATAGAGAATGAATTAATGAGGACACTGGCAATGTATCTTGTGGACTTGCTAAGCTTTGTCTCCCCAGGAACAAAGATTGCTGAGAACTTGCCTCAGGTCAAGATTAAGAAAAGATCTCTTTGGGTATTAAATGATGTGCTTAAGCTTGTTGTAACTCTGGGGTAGATGGCCTATTCAGTTGTAATCCAAGGGTGGGAAACTTTTGACTTTTTTGTGCTCTGTGATTGAACAAATGAATGTACTTATGATTGGAAACTAATCTCCATTTGAGAACTGGGGCTTTGTGATGGACTAAATGAATGTACTGCCTAGGGGTGGAGTAGTATTTAGAACAGGGGCTTTGTGATTGATTAAATGAATGTTGTGTCCTGGGGTAGAGTAGTACTTGATTGAATTGATAGTACTTGATTGATAGAACTTGGTGAATGCTGTATTTTGAATTATGCTGTATTTTGATTTTCTCTGTTCTTAATTTGTCACTGAATAAAATGGAGAGCAGCTATGCTGGTATTTTGAACCTTGGGAAGTTGCCTTTGCTTGGCATTACAACTGTGTAAATAAAAGACAATAAGGGTGGGTGGGGAGGACCTGTGAAGGCCTCCTCCTGTAGGTGGGATTTGAGTTGAATTTTGAAGCAAGCCCAGGCAGACTGAAAACCCTGGTGAAGAGAGAGAGATTGTTTCTGGTATGGGCAACAACCATCACAAAGGACCAAGGATGAGTAATATTCCAGGTATTGTCAGATTTTTTTTTTTTAATGTGCTAATGAACTGATCTTCAGACAGCCACATTATCTATAATTTCTCATTCTGTTCTTCCATTTAATTCAACAGTAAATGCTTGTTAAAATGAATGTCTACTTTCTGAAATGCACTGGCCTTCTAGTAATATTGACATACCAGCTTTATCCCTAATACTGACACCTCAGGTGAGGTCCTGGCACTTAGGTCTCCATGAAGGAACTCATCTTCCTAGGTCTGCCACTTCTTGAATGGAATTGTTCAAGAGGACTTTGAAATCCCATTTTTTCAGCTATTTTCTAAAGTTCCTTCTCATCACACCTCCTGGGCTTTCTACTACTACTTTTGATCCCCAATCACTTTGCTAAATTAGGTGCTTCATCCATTGGGTATTTATTTGTTCCATTTGGGAAGTTCATGCTAGTCCTGGCACCCTTTCTAGAGATCCTGTGCTTATAGCTGGGCTGCTAGGTAGCACAGTGGATACAGGACCATACAGCTCTGAGCCTGGAGTCAAGAAAACCTGAGTTCAAATTTGCCTCAGATATTTAATAGCTGTGTGACCCTGGGCAAATTCGCTTAACCCTGTTTGCCTCAGTTTCCTCATCTATAAGATGAGCTGGAGAAGGAAAGGGCAAACTGTTCAGAATCTCTGCCAAGAAAGCACCAAATGGGGTCATGAAGAGTTGGACAGGACTGAACCAGCACCAGCTTGCTGTAGGTATATTCTCCCAAGTAAAGCGTCCCCAACCTTTTTCAGCCCCTGTAGCCCTTCGCTTCCAGTAACCTTCTTGTGCCACCATTATCCAATACAAAAGGAAATAAACCCTAGATTTTTCCACTCATGACTATAGAAATATAATGAAATTGAGATGAATTTATTTCAATCAGATAAGGTTTTTATTAACCAAGTGTCCCATACTCTTTCAGTAATTTTGTCCTATCTTCTTGTGCTTGACAGAGACCATCAAGAACTATGGCTTTTTCCGATTCTCTTGTGTATTTTTCTTGGACGTGTCTAGGATATTGATAGGATAGATTTTTCTACTGATATACCACTGAAATTTAGTTACCAACATTTCACTAAAAAAGTTCGGATCAGATTCCAGGGGTCTAAAAGAGGATGAAGCATGCTACCCCGCCTCTTGCACCATTTGGGATACAGGCAATGTGGGGATTTGTTTTGCATGACTGCATGTTTGTTACAAAGGTTTTATAGGGGAACTTAGAAGGGGAAATTAAAAGGAAAGGCTAGAGGTAGCGTTATCAAAAAAGATGGAAAGAAAAAAATCATTGAAGCATTTTTTATAAATTCACAGAAAAGAGCCAGAAGAGGTTCAGAAGGAATCATAGAAAAGGAGAGATTTGAAAAGTACATATTAATATATGATATAATAAATCTTTAAATTATTTCTAAAAAATTAATCAACATTTATTTTCTCTCCTACCTTCTCCTTCCTCCTTTTCCCCCGAAAAAGGAAAAACAAAACCCTTGAAATAAATATTGGGGTAAAATATTAATACTGTATTGTACATTTTTAGGCTGAATTCTGCCAGAAAAAAATTAATTGAATTGAACTTTAATCTATATCTAGTTTAAAGAGAAATATCCAAAATGTGATATACCCCTATGCCCTGTAATATGTCTTTCTACCCCGACTATTTGAAATAGCATAAGAATCTTGAATAAGGAAAAGGTTTGGGATATATATATAATATATAAAGATTATAATACAGTTTGAGGTTACGTTTGAGAATAATTACTATTCTCCGTACTCAGTTCCTTCCTGAACCACTCTCTAAGACTGAAAAGGGTTTTATCCTGGGATCAGTATCTTAACCTTGAATAAAAAAGAGAATACTTCAGATGGGTGGGATCCTATCTAGACTAGACTAGATTTGCTTATCCCACTTAATTCCTTTCTAAAAAGAAAGGCCTTAACTTTGGAGAAGGGTTTTAGGTTGGAGAAATATTCCTTAATATTACTAGAGAAACTAAAAAGGAGGGTTAGAAAAAATTGGGCTCCCACATTTATGTAGTCAAGCACAAAGTTCTCACGTTGGCCACATCCAAAAATGTGTCTTCTTCTGTATATATGTGGCCCCAAACCCATCTGGCAGGAAGTGGATAGCGTTCTTCTTGGTAGGTCCTCTGAAATTATCCTTGGTGTTTACACAGATCAGAGCTCTTAAATCTTTCAGAGCTGGTATTTTGCAGTGTTATCACATAAGTTGTTCTACTTACTTCACTCTGCATAGGATATACTTAAAAATAAAAGTATGCCGTAGATAATGCAGGTTCAGTCTCATTCAGTTAATATTTATTAAGCACCTACTGGGCAAGTAGGTGGAGCAGTGGACAGAGTGCTAAGTCTGGACTCAGGAAGGTTCTGTTCTGAGTTCAAATCGAACCTCGGACACTTGGGCAAGTCACTTAACCCTGTTTGCCTCAGTTGCTCATCAGTAAAATGAGCTGGAGAAGGAAATGGTCAGCCTCTCCACTACCTGCCAAGAAAATCCCCAAGTAGGGTCAGAAAAAATTGGGCATGACTAAGTGCTAGTAATACAAAAAGAGGCAAAAGACAGCCCCTGTCCTCGAGAAGCTTATGGTCTAATACATACAAAGCAAACTTTAAATAGGATAAATAGGAAATGACTGAAAGAGGGAAAGCACTGGAGTTAGGAGGGGCTAGGAGGCTTCCTGTGGAAGGTGGGATTTTTAGTTGGGACTTAGAGGAAGCTAGGGAGGTCAGTAGTCAGACCAGAAGAGGGAGAGCGTTCCAGGCGTGGGAGAACAACCAGAGAAAATAGCAAGAGCCCAGAGATGGAGTGTCTTGTTTGTGGAATTGGCCGGAGGCCATTATTCCTGGATCAGAGAACGGGTATAGATGTAAGACTAGAAAGGCTATGAAGGGCTTTGAATACTACACACAGCATTTTGTATTTGCTCCAGGAGGCAACAGGGATCCGTTATTGGGTAGGAGGGTGATCCGATCAGATCTACACTTTAAGAAAATCACTTTGGTGGCCGAATGGAGGATGGGGAGAGACTTGAGACAAACAGACCCACCACCGGCCGGGTCATTGCAGGAGGAGAGAAGGGGGAGTATTTGAAAGATGTTGGAAAGGTGAAATCAGCAGACCCTGGCAATCGATTGGATGTTGGGGGTCAGGGATGAGAGAGAGTGAGGACGCCCTGATGGGAGCCTGAAGGACTAGGACAGGAGTGGGGAACCCGCAGCCACACATGGCCTTCTAGGCCCTCAAGTGCCACCCTTCCAAACTTCACAGCACAAATCCCCTCATAATAAAAGGATTTGTTCTGTAAAACTCATTCAGAAGGCCAAACCCAAAGACCTAGAAGGCTACAGCAGGTTCCCCACCCCTGGACTTAGGAGGACAACGGTGTTTTTCTTTATGGTGATAGGGAACCTAGGAGAGAGGGAAGGTTTAGGAGGAAAGATAAGAGTTCAGTTCTGTCCTTACTAGACATCCAGTTTGAGATGTCTAAAAGGCAGATACTGGACTGGGGGTCAGCAGAGAGATTGGGGCAGGAAAGGTAGATTTTAGAATCACCAGCATAAAAATGGTGAATCAATCCATGGGAACTGATGAGCTCAGTAAGTATAGAGGGAGAAAAGAGGGCCCAGGACAGAGCCCCGAGGGACACCTTCAGTCAGAGGTTGGGATCTAGGGAAGATCCAGCAAGGGAGACTTTGAAATCTTCTTCTGTTCTCTGTGCTCCCATTTGGAGCATTTGTACAAAATTGTTTGCATGTTGCCTTCCCATTAGGGACTTGTGCTTCTTGAGAGCAAAGACTGTCTTGCTTCTTTTTCCAGTGATGAGCACAGCCCTTGGTACATAGTAGGCTCTTAATAAATATTTAGGGGTGGCTAGGTGGTGCAGGAGGACCTGAGTTCAAATCCAGCCTCAGACACTTGACACCTTTACTAGCCGTGTGACTTTGGGCAAGTCACTTAACCCCAGTTGCCCTCCAAAAAAGCAAAATAAATAAATATTTTTTGACTGACAACCAGTTGTTTTTTAACATCAAAATGGGGGGAAATTTTTTAAATAAGTAGTGATCCCTAGGGACTGATTGAGGACTTGTGTCTTTGAATGAATGAATGAATGAATGAATGAATGAATGAATGAATGAATGAATCAAGCATTTATTAAACACTTACTATGTGCAAAGCATTGGGCTGCCCACCAGACACAAAGACACATTCTAATGAGACAACATATGAAAGGTTTCAACTGCCAGTCAGGTGGAAAGGTCCATGGTCCTCAGGCAAAGCCCATGGTAAAGCATGGGTGTTAATGTCATTTCCACTGAAAAAAAAGTATATCACTTCCCTATGGGGTCAGCAGCTAAGTGACCAATGGATAGCGTTGGGCTTGTAGTCAGGAAGACCTGAGTTCAAATCCAGCTTCAGACACTTACTAGCTCTGTGACCCTGGGAAAGTCAACCTCTGTTCACCTCAGTTTCCTCATTTGTGAAATGGGAGTAGTAACAGCACCTGCCTCCCAGGGTCCTTGTGTGGATGGAAGGAGATGGTAATTGTAAAGTACCTAGCCTGAGACATAGTAGGGGCTTTATAAATGTTTATTCTTCTCGTGCTCATTTATCAGGGTGAATGATTTGACATTGCCAGGACTTTGGTGGCAGGAACTTTTTTTCCTCTGGGTTTGCAATAGCTCTGGCCAGAGCACCTGCAGAAACTGCTGCATCTCCATAGGGTTTGTTTCCCAGGATGGTGGCTGAGGGCAGTGGACTGTGGAAGCACCATCATTCCCAAGGCTCTTAGGATCAGAGTCCTGGGCTGTCCAGATAAGAGTTTGAGGAAAAATGGTAGTCAGTGGTGACTTGCCTTGCCTGGCAGATGCTGCCTCCAGTCCCTTCCCTGACTGACTGACAGTCCCCTCACCCCTCTGCGGATTGCTCGCTGCTTCAGCTAGGCCAGCTTACTGGTTCTGGGGAGGGCAGTTGGTTGACAGTTAGTAGGGACAGCTGGCCTCAGATGTTGCCTCCCTGGATGAGGACTGTAAGGGCCAGGCATGGTCCCATCCTCCCAAGGGTCCTAGGTCTACCTTAGTCTCAAACATTTCTTAGGAAATGATTCCTTTTAATGAAGGTTTAGGAAAAAAAAAAACCAACTTTACACAATCCTGTCTGGGAATTAGTAGTCATATTTGACACTGGTGATCTCATTTCTAAGCAAACATTTGTGTCCATGTTCAGGCTGCAGACTTCCAGATCAGTAGGGCTAACCTGCACTCCCTCCTCTTCTCCAGGCACCAAATCAGCCGCCGAACACAGCAATGGTGCCTATGATGTTGGGCTGCCATCCCAATCTCCGTACATGAACGTGTTCCCAGTGCTTCATCTTGTAGAGGACCTGAAGCTGTCACTGGAGATGCTGGGGGATCATCAGGAAAGAGAAACCCTCCGGGGTCAGATCCCAGAATCCACTGCAACCTACATAACCGAGTGGCTTCAGGGAAATCTGGTGAGTAGCTTTGATACAACCGTCATGGGAGCTGCTCCGTCTGGTGGGCATGAAAATCCGTGTTGGCAACTGTGTGACAAGAGAACAGGCATGCCACTCAGCTGGAGAATTGCTAATTGCTTTGTGGGGAAAATTGGGGGAAAATATGGGAGATGTATTGAACATGAAAAAAATCATCCAAGCTCAACGTTGATTCCCACATAACCTGTGGTTTGAGGTTTTTTTTTCCTTTTAATTTTCTAGTCTCCCTCTCTCCTTATCTAACCCTCTCCCCATGGACAATTTTCTTCTAAGCCTCTCATAACTCTCACCAGGCTTTAGACTGGATCCAAATCTTCTGTATTTTTCCCTTCCCTATCTGATCTGCCTATAGCAGTGGTTCTCAAATTTTTTTCTCTTAAATTATTGAGGAGCCCAGAGAGCTTTTGTTTATGTTGCATATATTTGTCAATGTCTACCATATGAGAAATGAAAAATGATAAAATTTTAAAGTACATATTAATAGATTTTAAATAGTAATAAGCCCATTATTCATTAACATAAGTATCATTTTTTATTTTTAAACTATATATTGTTTTTCTTAAATAGTGAGGAGTCACACCATTTTACTCATTTTTGCAAATCTCTTTAATGTCTGGCTTAATAGAAGGTAGTTGGATTCTTACCTGTTCTTCCACATTCAATCTCTTACAATATGCTATTTTGGTTAAAGTGTAGGAAGATAATTCAGCCTCACACAGATAAGTAGTTGGAAAAGGGAGGAGTATTTTAATAGGGAAATTGGGTCTTAGTATTGATATGAAAATAGTTTTTACCTCACTGACCCCCTGAAAGGGGTATGAGATCTGCTAGCTGGTATGGTACTCTTTATTCCAAGGAAAGGAGCAAACCTTCCCTTCAAGATAAAGGACGGACGGACGGACGGATGGATGGATGGATGGATGGCCTCCAGAACTGAATGAGCTCTTTATCATATCCAGTCAAATCCAATTAGCCTTTGATTCTAATCCAATTTCAAGTTATTAATTTATAGATCCTTTCCATTAACATAAATTGACTACTCTCCACTCTGAATGCTACCCTGTGCCTCTGACCCCCATAATGTGTTACTTAGATTCAGCACCTCCCTAGCAAGCATGGGTATAACATCCTAGTGCCAGGGAAAGAGCATTGGATTTGGAGTTCAAGTCTTGGCTCCAGTAGGGTCCCTCCCACTTTTTAACAGATGCAGAAACTGGGTCTTGGAAAGGTTTAATAACATACTCAAAGTAACATAGATAGTAAATAGCAGATCCTCTGAACCCCAAGCCATTATGGGTTTCCACTCTACCACCTTCCTGAACTCTCATCTCCTGGGGAACTCCCTGGTGGGAACATAATTCATTCAAGTATCCCTGAATCTTGTTTGTCTACTCCCATTGGGTCATACCTCCTTTTACTAGAAAGTGGGAAAAGAGCTTTCATTAAAGCTGCCTTTCCAATTCATTCTGAATGAAGCGATAGTTATTGCTAAATATTTTAGAAGAACAATGAACCGATAGTTCTCCTTTATCCCAGGTGACCACCTTTACCTGGCTTTGTTGTTCCCCTCTAAGGCCTCTGGGTATAGCGAAATTTTACTCTGAATGCATTCAGTCTCCCCATTATCTTAGTTAATGTGTTCTCTCAGGCTAGTCTCTGTAGAGAGATGTGATTTGAGAAAGTGAAGGATTCCAGGGGGTGGTTTTTTTTAATGGATGAGAAGTCTTATCAGGCACACTGGGTACCTTATTTAATTAAAAATATCTTTGCCTCAACATCATGCTGCCCAGGCCTTCCTTACTGAGTCCAAAAACCCTAGTGAATATTTTCCTATACAGAACCATTGAGAGATCTTTAATTCTGGCAAAAAGAAAAAAAAAAAAACAAGGCAAATCTGTTTGCCAAATGGAAAAGAGAGAGGAGTCTTTTTAAAAATGTGGGGGAAGAAAGGGCTGCTTTATGATTTATGAAATGTGACTCTTGAGCCTGCCTGTGCCAACCAGGAAATACTTATAAAGAAATGAAATGTTTTCTGGGCAATCTTTCCTTCTATACAGTGGAAGAAGATATTAGGAGATCAGACACTGCCTCTTCCCAAGAAAAGATGGGCTAGTTTTGTTTCAGAGTTTAGCCCCTCCTCTGTCTTGGGGTTGGAAGCAGGGCCCCAGAATTCCAGAGTGGACCAAGCTCAGCCCGCCCGGCTCCTTTCACTGAGCCCATATTCTCCTGCCCATCCATCTCCCCACTGGGCCAGTATGTGGAGGCAGTGCTGCCTGCCTGCCCGCCTGCCTCTCACTTGTTCTGGTGCAGTAGGTGGGAGAGGCCACTGGAGGGGGCAGGGACAGAAGAGGAGGTTGGTCCAGCTCCCCTGACTCCCTGCTGCTTCCATCAAAGGCCAAGGACCGGCAGGGGATGTCCTTCTTCCTTCCTGTTATTGCCTTCAGAAACTTTTGGTTAAACCCTGAAAATCACCATTTCAGTCAGACTTTGGACTTTATCAGGAAGACCGGTGTTAGATTTTGCAAGTTTTCATATTGCAAACAGTGTAGCCAAGTAATAATGACTGGTATTTCTGTGGTACTTCAAGGTTTGCAAAGCAGTTTCCATGCATGTCCTTTGAGCCTCCCTCTAGCCTGGGGCAGATGCAGGGATAATAATAAACAATAGCTAACATTTATGTAGAGCTTACTGTGTTCCAGGTACTAGGTAGGTGCTATTATTAAACCCATTTGCCTTTTCCTTCTCCAGTTCATTTTGCAGATGAGTAAACAGGGTTAAGTGACTTGCCCAGGGTCACATAGCTAGTAATTAGAACTGGGAGCTTCCTGACACCAGGCCCAGGACTCCAAGCACATGGCCTTTCCCAGTGGGTAGAGTACCTGTTACTATGGTGTTTGTAACAGGGCTAACAGTGTGTGAGCTCCTGCTGCCATTTTAAAAACTGAGGCTCAGATTGGTAACTTACTCTTGGTCACAGAGCTGTGAGAAAGAGAGGTAGGATTTTAACCCCTCAGTAGTCAGAGGAGCTGGGTTTGAATGTCGTCTCTGATACTACCTAGAAAACTTTGGACACACATCTAACTTCCGTGGACCTCAGCTTCCTCATCTGTAAAATGGAGTAGTCAGACCTGGGCAGTTTCTGAGTACCTCCAGCTGCAGATCTGTGAACATGGGATGGATGCCAGGATGCCACCCTGACTCCAGCTCCGTCATGCTCGCTGACCACTAGACCACACTCCCTCTCTGAATAGGGAGCTCTGGGCCCAGAAGAAAGTGCCAGTGTTGTTGGTGGGGAATTTAGAGCAAGAGCTCTTAACCTGAGGTCTGGGAAGCTGGGGTACCTCTAGATATGTGTGTCCACGTATACATGTACAAAAGGCATAGATGTACATATCTATGTGTATATAACAAACGTTCTTTGTTATGTATAATATATATATTAGTAGGAATAGCTAGGCGGCACACCAGATAGAATGCTGAGCCTGGAGACATGAAGATTCATCTTTGTGAGTCCAGATCTGGCCTCAGACACTTAACTGTGTGACCCTGGGCAAGTCACTTAACCCTGTTTACCCCACTTTCTTCCTCTATAAAATGAGCGGGAGAGGGAAAAGGCAAACCACTCCAGGATCTTTGCCAAGGGGACCCCAAGTGGATCAGATATAACTGAAAACAGCTTAACACCAATTATATTAATAATGTATTATATATAAGTAATATATTTGCTATATGTATGTGTATTTTAAAATATTTTTAAAATTTATTTTCAGTTTCAAATTCCATCCCCCACCCATTGAGAAAAGCAAGAAATATGATAGCTGATTTTTTTTATTTTTTATTTTTGCTTTTTTGGGGGGGAGGGCAATTGGGGTTAAGTGACTTGCCCAAGGTCACATGGCTATTTTTTTTGTTAAGTGTCTGAGGCCAGATTCGAACCCATGTCCTCCTGACTCCAGGGCCGGTACTCTATTTACTATGCCATCTAGCCGCCCCTGATACCTGATTTTTTTAAAGAAAACTTTAAATTTGTTTATTTGGGTAACTGTTTCAATAGAATTAGTTTCTTTTTTTATCAGAGGTGGGGAACCTGTGGGCTCAGGGCCACATGAGGCCTCAAGGCCGGAGGTTCCTTACCCCTATGTACTTTATTTTATGCATTTAGAAACAATATTCTATTGAAGGAGTCTGTCATCTCCACTAGACTGCCAAAGATACACAAAACAAAAAAAGATTCAGAATTTCTGGTTTTGAGGGGAAAATTGAAAAGCACTGTACAAGTCTGTGGTGAATGGCATTCACGGAATCATCAGCTTCATTCCCCCCTTGTACTTTTTTCTGTAAGGTTGAGAGCATGTCTAAACCAAGCAGGCTTTAGAGACATTTCCAGGAGGAGCACAACTCCCATGAAAGATTCATTAATTACAAATTTAGAGAATTTGGGGTTTTTTCCCCCCAAAGAAATTCCAGGAACTCCTACCCAACTGGCTTAATCTTCTGGCCGTCTTCCCTGGCTCATCTTTCTCTGGTCCCACCCAAGTGTGGGCGTCCTGTAAAGGTTCTGCCCTTATTCAATCTTCACCCATCTCTCAACACTCTCTCACTTAAAAAATCTCATTCTCTCCCCTAGATTTGGGCAGGTGATTACCAAATCTCAGTGCCCATCCCCCATCTCTCCTGGGCTATAGATTACTGTTGCAGAAACTGTGCCCTAACCTCCTTCTCAGAAACCTTGAGTAGTTTCCTGTAGTCTGTAGGATAACATACAAACTCTTCCACCTGGCATTTAATTTTAAGGCCCTCTGTGGGTCTGCCTTTAACTTACCTTACCATCTATACTTCCTTTCTCGTATTCTACATTCCAGCCCCGTACCACCTGCTCCCCAGTCTCTGCCCTCCCCCTGCTTCATGCCTGGATTGCACTTTCTGCTCAGCTCTGCTGTTAAAATCCTCTTACTTCAAGGCCTAGCTTAGGGGCCGTCTTCTCCAGGAAGCCTTCTCAGATGCCCTATCTTAGGAGCAAGGTCTCTTCTAGCATTTAGGATGTTTCCTTTTCCCTCAATACATTCTTTCTTATTTCAGATGTGTGACATGTAAGTGGATAGAGAGCTGGGTTCATATTCTGCCTCTGACACATATTGGCTTTGTGACCATGGGCACATCACTTAACTTCAGTGCCCTAGGAAAATCATTAAGACTTAAGTTGCAGATAAAGTGTCAACTTTCATCAATAGAGGGCGTTTGCTCATCATTGTTCCCTATGCCTGCCAGCTCACACGTCTAATCCCTTCCTTATACTTATTTCTATCCATGTCACATTTTCCTTATTAGATGGTAAGCTCATTGAGGGCAGAAAGCATCCCCTTTTGTCGTTGTATCCTCAAAAACTTCCACTTTGCACAGAGCAAGCATTTAATAAAGGTTTGTGGAGTTCACTGACAAAGCCCTAGACACTGTGTGAGGAGGTGTTCCTGTACAGCACTGAGAATGTGGCCCCAGAGGAAGAAGGAAACCCTAACCGTTTTCTCACCTCCCTTTGTTGCTGTGAGCCCAGGGGAGGAAGGAGGGAGAGCCAGGGCTGAAGCCCAGCAGTTTACAAGGACGGCCTGTCTGCCTGCCTTTTGAGTGAATCCCACTCAGGATGGTCTGCACATGGATGGGGGAGGCCTCACATCTGCTGAAGGCATGGTTTTCCAGCCAGGGCAGGCATGCAACAGCAGCCACGGCAACACGATGCAGATGATAGAGAATCCAAGGTCAGGGGCAATTCTAGAAGGAAGCCTTGTTCTTTCTCAAACTTGCTTAACATCCCCCTACAGCTTGCTTTGCTAGCTGGCTTCTGAATTCCACTTAAGAAGCAAAATTGGTCATTCAAGATTGTGACTCTGTGGAACAAGCATTGTGATTCCCCGTGGCTGAGGACAGTGTGGCATAACAGATGGTGTCCTGGGCTTCCAAGGCAGGAGAGCCAGTTTCATATCCTGGCTCTGACACTTTACTGTCTGTTTGACACTGAGTGAGCTGCAAAACCTTTCCCCCCATCAGTTTCCTCATCTGTAAAATGACATGATAATGGCACCCACCTCACAGAATCATTATGAGAATCAAATGAGATAACTTATGGGGAGTACTTTGCAAACCTTACAATGCTGTATAAACGTTATCTATTTTTATTGTTGATTTCTCTGATTTCTGTTGTTTTTGTTTGCTCATTCATTGAGCCTAACTCTTTATGGACAGTGGTATGCCAGACCCTTCTGTCTTTCAGCATCTCTCAAAGTCTCCAAGCTCATACTCATTGTTTCCATGAATCCATCTGTCCATCTCATCCTCTATCATTCCCTTCTCCTTTTGCTTTTAATCTTTCCCAAAATCCAGGTCTTTTCCAGTGAACCTCGTCTTCTCATTATGGGACCAATATATTTAAGTATCTAAATATTCAGTATTTGAGCTTCTAGTGAGTAGCCTGAATTAACTTTAATCATTAACTGATTTGATCTCCTTGCTGTATAAGGGACTCTCAGAAGTTTTCTCCAGCACCACTATCTAGGAAAGGTGATTCTGTGGCACTCAGTTTTCCTGATTGTCCCAATTCTCAGAATCTACTGGAAAAACCATAGCTTTGACTATATGGGCCTTTGTCTCTGCTTTGTAGTTTCCTGTCCATATTTGCCATAGCTTTCCTTCCAAGGAGCCAGCATCTTTTCATTTCATGGTTACAATTACTACCTGCAGTGATCTTTGAGGCCAAGAATTATAAAGTCTGACACTGCTTCCCTTTCCTCTCCCTCTATTTGCCAGGAAGTGTTGGGACCAGTTGCCAAGATCTTAGTTTTTTTGATGTTATGCTTTTACACTCTCCTCTTTCACCCTCACCAAGAGACTTCTTAATTCCTCTTAATTCTTCTTTCTACTGTTACTTTATCTATAAAATAGAAGATGATACATGTGGTATCTCAGTTATAAGGCTGGAGTTAATATGTGTAAAATGCTTTGTGAGCTTCACAAATATCAATGTGAGTTATTATTCCTCTTTTCTTTGAGAGAATACATCAACAGGACTTCCAGGTACAGTGGGCAGTCATGATGATGGAAGGTAACTTTCTCTCTTCCCTCCTACTCCAGTTTCCCCACCAAAATTGATGCAGGTTTCCCCTAGGGACCAGAGAGCCTGCAGATCCCTCCAGACAGAGGCTGGGGTGAGATTGCCGCCACAGTCACACACGGATGTTTGGCCATTCATAACTAGCTCACTGTTGGAAGGGGTCAAAGCTCGAGGCTAATGGTTGAGTTCAAAACCCAGGTGATAGGTCAGAAGAAGAACATGTGACCCACAAGAATTTCCTCCGTCAACAATTCTAGATGATAAGATGCTGACTCAGGTCAAAGGCAGCTGCCAGTGTCCAGACCTGGTACTTCTGGAGGCAGGAAGAATGACCAGAGCCCAACCCTGTTCTATACTTAACCATTCCCAGAAGGTGCCTGGACCCCACCACTCAGCAAGGTAGGTTTCTCACTTTCTATGTTAGAGAATCCCTCCCAGAATGACTCTTTTTTGAAGGCAAACTAGGCCATCCTTTGTCTCAGTTCTTACCTAGCCTTTAACTAACTGAATGGGTGTTGCCTCAGACAAACTGATATGTGGAAAAGAACTTAGTTTCAAAAGGCCAAGGTCTCCCACTGCACCTGGGGCCACCTCCAGTGATCCTGACTTGCCGCCAGACCCAGATGGCTCTGGAGGAGAGAGTGAGGCTGGTGACTTTGCACAGCCCTGCCTCACTTGCCAGTCAAGATATTACCCTCCTACCATCATTGGTCCTCTTCAAGAAGGAAGGACAAACAAGAAGTTAGAGAACCGCCCACCTGGGGACAGGGAGTGGGCATAAAATAAACCCCTGTTGTGAAGACTCATTCACGCGTCCTCAGGAAGGGGAATTGCTTAGGAATTCCATGCAAACTCAGCTTCAGATATTTATTCACCAGGAAGCTGGAGTTTACTAGCAAGAGATGCGCAGAAGGGTCTGATTATTCCCTGTTCTGAAGTCAGGTGATAAAATCCAGGGAATACTCCACTCTTGGGTCAGAATTATTTTTCCATTTGTCCAGAAATGAAGGAAAAATGGATGTTGGTCATGGATTTCCCATGTCTATGCTAGAATAAGTGTCTTTGGATTAGACCTGTTTCTGGGTCACCTTTTCTCTATCCACATTATAATCTCTACCTCATGGGAGGAGAGGAACTGCCAGATCACGATTGCCGCCCATTCTGCCCCCAGACACTGTTCTGATCCAGAGAAGCCAGGAGGGATATGGGGAGGAAGGGCTCTGATTTGTTTCTATAGTTTTAGGGCACCTGCAACCAATGCTTTTGTGTAGAGTTCATAGATGATTCTCTTTTTTTGCTAAAAGTATTTGTAGGTCTCCCCTGTTCAGGACTGGGGAGGTAAATATTAAACATGTGGGTTTTCTGTTTGACTTAGATAACAACCCTCCACTTCTGTATGGTACTTAATCCCTTGAGAAGCATTTATTGGCCTATTCTCCGACTTGCTTATAGGGTCACAGATTGAGAGTCTGAAGAGGCCTCAGAGTCATCAAGTTTTTTACATTTTACAGATGAAGAAACTGAGACCCAGAAAAACTAAGTGACTTGCCCAAAGTCCCACAGCTAGTCAATGTTTGAGGCAGGATCCAAAACTGGGTCCTCCTGACTCCACATTCAGCACCCTGTTTGGGAGCAGTGTAGATGGACTAGGCTAATGGGTCTGTTATTCTGTGTGTAATAAAAATTTATCCTCCTTCCCTCATCTGGAATCTGAAAGCATATTGCTAGTTAATCAGGCTAAGCTGGGAAACCATTCCTTGAATTTCAGTCTGGTCCTGAGAGCTCTAGGTACAGGCATACCACACATAGCAGCTTAGGTGCTGTGTTCCCCAAAAACTACAGCAGGAAGCTAAATCCCCAAACAACAATGTAAATTTAGAGTCACATTCCTTGCTGTTCAAAATTCAAACTGTAAAAAGCTTAAAGCAGGTCTACAGACCAGGAACCATATTGCCTTTTTTTTTTTTGGAGGGGGGAAGGCAGGGTAATTGGAGGTAAGTGACTTGCCCAAGGTCACACAGCTAGTAAGTGTAAAATGTCTGAGGCCAAATTTGAACCCAGGTCCCCCTGACTCCAGGGCCAGTGCTCTACTCACTGCACCACCTAGCTGCCCCTGTATTGCCTTTATAGTAACAATACAGACCACGTCTCCTTGAAACTCTCCCACCCAAGAACATAAGAAGTGTGGGGCAGCTGGAGTTTTTTTTGCCTGGGTATAAAACACAAAGGGCGCTGACAGTTTCAATCCTAGGGCGCTCTGCTTCACTTCTCATCTGCAGCAGCCACAGGCTCCACTGCCTTCACTCCCCTTCTCCCCCTGAGCATAGCTGGCACATAGTAGGTGCTGTACTTAGGAATATCTGGAGATATTGCAGGTTCAGTTCCAGACCACTGCAATAAAGAGAATATGGCGATGGAGAAAGTCACACAAATTTTCTAGTTTTCTCATGCATATAAAAGTTTTGTTTACACTACACTGTATTCTATTAATTGTGCAATAGTATTATGTCCCCAAAATGTATATAACTTAAAAATACTTTATTACTAAAAAAATGCTGTCACCTGAGCCTTCAGCAAGTAGTCATCTTTTTGCTTCTGGAGGGTCTTGCCTCGATGTTGATGATCAGGGTGGGGGTTGCTGAAGGTTGGGGTGGCTGTGGCAATTTCTCAAAATAAGACAACAATGAAGTTTGCCAAATAGATTGGCTCTTCCTTTCACTTTACATTTACAGGCTGTTGGAAGGTTATTAATTGGCCTAATTTTAATATTGTTGAGTTTCTCTATAGGGAGGCCTGAGGAGAGGGAGGGAGTCAGGGAATGCCCTCGGTGGCACAGTATGAACACACAACATTTACAGATTAAGTTCGACATCACATATGGGCATGATTCGAGATGCCCCAAAACAGTTACAAGAGTAACATCACAGATCACCAGAAAATATAAGAATGAAAAAGTTTGGAATATTGCAAAGATGACCAAAATGTGACACAGAGACATGATGTGGGCACATTCTGTTGGGAAAATGGCACATTATAGACTTGTTCGAGGCGGGGTTGCCACAAACCTTTAATTTTTATTAAAAAGAAAAAAAAAAAACACCATGTCTACCAAGCACGTAAAGTGAAATTCAATAAAATAAGGTGTGCTTGTACATGCATTTTTCTTCCTTTCCTCCTGTCCACCTCCACGGCAGCCCTTCAGCATTATAAACTACCTTATGGTGTGCAGGGGGCCCGATTCTTCCTCCTGGTGCCCAAGCTCCCAGATGACCCCCCCCCCCATCCCCTTTTGGCCACTTGTGCCAGGTACAAAAGTGGCTGGTTATGGTTTTCTCCCTTTCTCTACATCCCTTCCCCCACCTGTTATCCTGGAGAGCTAGAGTTTTCATTCTTGACAGAGTCAATCAACTCAATCAACATCATTTATTAAATACTGCATACTGACACTGCCAGTGCTGGAGATGTGAAGCTAACAAAACAGGTCTTGTCCTCCAGAGGCTTCAATTCCGTCAGGGAGGGCAACATGTTGAAATAGAAGCATATTCCAAATAGATGTGAAAAAAATAAAGGGTCATAAGGTGGGGGGCATTAGCGGTTAGGGGGCTTGAGAGAGGTTTCCTGTAAAGGGTGATGAATCTCGAAGGAATGGGTGGATTCTAAGAGGTTTGGGGAGCAGGAGTCATCACCCTCCAAGTCTAAGGGAAGGGAAGAGAAGCCTCATCACGCCCCCTCACCTTCTAGCTCTCCCTGCCTCCATCCCTGTAGCCTCTCTCTGCCACCCTCCACAGAGGTTGCAGCCAGGAAGAGGAGTGGAGGGCAGGGTGGACCGACAAAGAGGACCCCAACCAGCCCAGCAGCCCGTTTCTATGACTGGTCCAAATCAGCGCCCTTCACGGTCAGTGTTGTGGATGATTTGTTTTGGTTGCCTAGCAACCATTTTCTGATTGGTTGGAAAAACCACTCAGGTGTATTAGAGCTAAGATTTCACGAACCTTAAGGTGAGGTTTTGCTATGGTGTTACTTTTCAAATTGATACTTTTTATTTTGACCAACAATAAATAATTGGTGTCCTATTAAATAATAAAGCGTTCCTAATGATAATTCTTCCTAATAAATAAGCATCATACTTTTCCCTTGTCAAAGTTAAGTAAAACCATCTGCTAATAGTTATTACTACTAATTTCACTAGTAACCAGTTTTGTTATCAATAGAAGGGAAGTTGTTTCGAGGATCACTCATCTGAAGCTATTATTTGCCTGAATTCTGTTGTCTTTTAGTGTCTTCTCCATTTACATTATTGTAAATGGTGTCCATATTCTGTTTCTGCTTTCTTCACTCAGGATGCCTTCATTCAGATCTTTCCATTCAGTCTCATAATTCTTCATATCCGTCAATCAATGAGAATTTATCAAGCACCTGCCATAACAAAGCCACTGTGCTTGACTCTGCATATACAAAGAAAAGATGAGGCAGTCTGTGACCCTGAGGAGCTTCTATTCTTTGAAGGGAAAACATATAACATGTATAAAAATATGTACAATATGAACACAAGATTATTTTGGGAGAAACGTAATTACAGCTCAGAGGATCTGGTGGAAGGGGAAGGGTTTACCTGAGCTTTGAAGGAAAAGCTTGATGATGATAATCTGATTCACAGACTGCATTTTGTTTTGATATCCCCAGGCTGATTGTTACATAATCTGCTTCCTTCTCCTTTCTGCTGAATAAAACATGGGGATATAGATATTTGAGTACATTCAGAAGCTTTCTCTCATTGACCTCAGGTTATAAACCTAGTAGTATGATTGCTGACTCAAAGAGCATAATGTCTTTTCTCAAACAAACCCACTTCTTGTTTTGGCATGAATTTAGTATGGAAACTCCCAGTGTGGAAATTCCCTCCACTGATTTTCAGTCACGTCCAACTCTTTGTGACCCCATCTGGCGTTTTTTCTTCAAAAACACTGATTTGTTTGCCCTTTCCTTCTCCAGCTCATTCTACAGATGAGGAAAATGAGGCAAACAGACTTAAGTGACTTGCCCAGGGTCACACAGCTAGTAAGTGTCTGAGACGAGATTTGAACTTGGGAAAATGAGTCTTTCTGACTTTCATATTCTATCCACTGCACTGAATAGCTATTCTTCACTGAAGCACATTGGCAACTCATCTGCCTTTTTCTGTGTGGGAATCATTTTCTGGGGGTACTGAGAGATTAAGGTGACTTATTCCTGGTCTATATGAAACCTTTTCTACTCTTCCCACCAACTACTAGTAATATATAACCACATTGGCACCCATAACAGCTGGACCACTTCATAGGCACCCCCCCACACACACACACACATACACATTCCCATTCCCCAGCCATGTGTC
>NW_027185698.1:50742710-50757280 GCF_028583685.1 Petaurus breviceps papuanus | reverse complement strand
CCCCTATCCAGCTATTTCCATTTTTCTCCCCTTTGCCAGCTGGATGGATGTGAGGGAAACCTCAGTGCTATTTAATGCACACCTGCCCTGTTATTAGTGAAGAAGTCCCGGTTGTCAGGGTTATTTTGAAGAGACTTTGGAGCAGCTTTGTGTGGGGATATGCTTGTGTGACAGGGAATACTACCCAGGCGAGTTAAATGAGCTTAGGCAGGAGTAAACTTCTCTTGCAATGGCCAAGTGGCAGGCAGATGACATAGCCAGCCTGTAGGTGACTGACATTTCACTAGGTGTGGGGCGAGGGATTCCTCAGGCCTTTCTGTGTCTTCTTTGATGGTTTAGGTTAGCTTTGTGGAGGCAAGTAGATTGTTTAAGAGTTGAAAAACATTTATTTATTAAATGCCTAAGTACCTAACCCTCAGGGAGGCAAAAGAGAAAGACTGTCCCTGCCCTGTTGGGGCTCACTTTCTGAACTAGAAGACTATACACAGAAAAGGTGCTTGGAGCTGGAGGGAAGGGAGGGATAATGTTCATAAACGAGAAACCAAGCACAGGGGATGGTGGAAAATGAGTTCAACTGGAACGTTGGAAGGAGTTTATTGCTCAGCCCTCTGGTCAGGGGGAGAGGCAGCTGAGGGTACGGAGAAAGTGTTGAGGAGAGGGAGGACCAAGCAACATTTCTCCAAGCAATTGCTTTTTGGTGAATATGTTCTTGGCGGCACTGTGGGGTCAGGAGGGACCTAAGGCTCTCTTGCTCCTGGATGGCTGAACAAAAGAAGTGTTAAGAATTCCCTCGGTAACATGCCTACCTCTTTCTTCTCCCCCTCAACAAGTAGAAATGGCTTTGTCTCAGTCTGGCTCTTTCCTTTTGAAGCTGGCTTGTCAGGAGGCCAAGTACCTGAGGGCACTCCTGGTAACCCAATCATGGCTTTGTTATGCTGAAACTCCTTTATATAAAGTTGGTTGAGATGGGATTTGACCTGAAATGTAAGACCCTTCTTAAATTTTTCCAAGGACACCTTGAAGGTAGTTCTTTATTTTTGCATCTAAGACCCTGATGGGCCTAATCATAAGTAATCAGTTTGTTAAGTATGTAAACAGGATTCTGCATTTGTGTGTGTGTGTGTGTGTGTGTGTGTGTGTGTGTGTGTGTGTCTAGGGCTGCTGAACTCCCAGCCTTCAAATTCTGTAATTTTATGATCCATAGGCATAAGCTTATCTTTTAGGTCAGTGCCTGACACAGTTTTCCAGCCATGTCCAACTCTCTGTGACCCTATTTGGGGTTTTCTTGGCAAAGGTACTGGAGTGCTTTGCCATTTCTTTCTCCAGCTCAGTTTGACAGATGAAGAAACAGAGGCAAACATGGTGAAGTGACTTGGCCAGGATCACACAGTTAGTAAGTGTCTGAGGCTGGATTTGCACTCAGGGAGGTGAGTCTTCCAACTCCAGGCCTGGCACTTTGTGCACTATGGCGCCACCTAGTTGCCCTATTGGCGCGTCTAGCATTTAATAAATGCTTTATCTTATTATCTTTGTATCTCTAGCACTTAGCACAGTGACTGAGTGCACATAGTTGGTATTTAATAAATGCTGGTTGACTATATTTGTCTGTCACCTACATATCTGTATTGATCTATTACCTGCCTATACCATCTATATCTCCTGGAATGAGGAAAGGAAGTCTAAAATAGCTCCTGCTAGTTTAGTCACTGTGTTTCTATTTTCTATTCTACTATAAGCATTGGCAGAACTTGGTTCATATTACCGAGTTGCTCTGGGTAATTCTGAAAATAACATAGAATAGGAAAAAAAAAGAAAAGAATATAGAATGGATGAGGTGCCCGAAGACTAGCCAGTACCGTGATTTTCAATAGGAAGGAGATTGATTCTGCAAATTCTCATCAGTCCATCAAAATTTTTTTAAAGCTTCTGTTGTCCGGTTATGTCTGACTCTGTGACCCCCTTCAGGGTTTTCTTAGCAAAGATACTGGAGTCGTTTGCCATTTCCTTTTAGCTCATTTGACAGATGAGGAAACTGAGGCAAAAACAGGGTGAAGTGACTTGCCCAGGGTCACACAGCTGTTGTCTGAGGTCAGATTCAAACTGGGGTCTTCCTGACTCCCAGCCCAGCACTCTAATCCACTGCTCCACACCGCCACCTGCTTTTAAAGCCTTACTTTTGATCAATTGCCAAGGATGCTTTAAAGAGGATTCTGCCCCAGGTAGCCTTAGGATCCCTTCCAACTCGGTAATTCTGTGGAATGTTTCTATGTCTGTGACTCCTCAGCGCAATGAGTGTTTGATATGTTCTAAGTAGTGATAAGAATTTTAATTCCTACTAAGCTGTGTTTAAGTGTTCTTGCATTTTGTTTGCTCCTCAGGCCCTGCCCTGCCAACTTTATACAGGCTTCTGTCCCTTGTGACTGACAGACACTTCCTCATTTCCTTCTAGGCAGGAAAAATTCAGGGGTGGAGAGAGGGAACCCCAGGGCTCATTTCCGCTTCTCCCCATACTCGCTAGTTGCCTGGTAACCTCATTTTGTATTTTGGATATCCAAATTACCCACTGGGGCATCTCACCTGGTCTGCCCTTCCTTCACAGAGGTGCAAATGGCTTTCCCAGGTTAGATGCTATCCCCCTGCTGCCCCATCCCCCTACTTAAAAACACATGTGACTCCCTGTTACCTCCAGGAACAAATATAAAATCCTCTGGCATTTAACAACCTTTGCAGCCTGGCCCCTTCCTGCCTTTCTAATCTCCTTATGATTTACTCTATGATCCAGTAACACTGGGCTCCCTGCTTTTCCTCCTGACTCTCCTGGCTGTTCCTCATGCCCGAAATGCCCTCCCTCCTCACCACCCTCTGCTTCCCTGATTTTTCTTCAAGTCTCAGCTAAAATCCTACCTTTTGCAAGAAATTCCTTCCGTGACTCCTTTTCCCCTCTCTGATTATCTCCAATTTTTACCCCATTCGAGTGTGAATTCCCTAAGGTTCCGGTTTTATTTTGTCTCTCTTTGTATCCTGTGGGCTCAGCGCAATGCCCAGACTTCATAAACGCTGCTGAATAATTGACAGTTTTCACCAGTTCATCCTAGAAAGGGCAGGCAAGAAACGCAAATTGTACATAATAAAAATTTGCCGTTTCATGCACAATCCCCTTTTTTCTGTTTCATTGTGTACATAGAAATGTTCATTTGAGTTGATGTCTTTTAAGTTCATAGGTTTCTTTTAAGTGTAAGATAAAGGAATTTGTGGCCCCCAGGCTTCTCCCTTGAGAAGGGAAGTAAGAGCTATCTGAAGACTCCTGGGCCCATAGAGGGACCTAGGCAGCTGAGCATCTCCTTTCTTCTCCAGTTATTCCAATAGTGTTTGTATGTAGTAGGCATTTAATAACTGCTTGTTGAATTGAAGTGAATGGATTTGAATTCCCATGATGGTGGTGTTTAGTCGTTTACAGGCATGTCCAACTCTTCGTGACCCCATTTGGGTTCTTCTTGGCAAAGATACTGGAGTGCTTTGCCATCTCCTTCCCAGCTCATTTTACAGATGAGGAAACTGAGGCAAACAGGGTTAAGTGACTTCCTCAGGATCACACAGCTGGTAAGTGTCTGAGGCCAGATTAGAACTCAGGAGACACAGGCCCAACACTAGGGCCTCACGTCACTGCTCCCATTGAATTCCCATAGCACTCCCTGAAAGGTTTAGGTGTGAAGACTCTGCTCTGGGGAGGTTGACCGACTGAAGAGCGGTTAGATGGGCTGATTTGGGCTGGGCCTCAGGAAGGGTTATTGAGGATTTTTTTTTTTTACTTCTTGCTTTGCTCCCTCCCTTTTTCCTCCTGCCTATGAGCTAGAGATGATGTAGCTCAGATAGAATTTGGTCCTCCTTCAGTGCCCTGCCCTCCCTGGGGCACTGACTGAGGTACTTAGTCTTCCTCCCATTGCTCTCTTAGGTAAGCTCCAATTTATTTCCAATTTAGCTCTTGCTAAAATGCTGTCGCTGATCTAGACACGTGTGCCCTGATCAGGACTGCATATAGCGGAACTGCCGCATCCTTCATCCTGAAAGAGCCTCACCTGTCACAGCCTAGAATACCGCTAGCCTTTCCCCCATGTCACATCATTGACTCAAATTAACCTCTTCCCCCTCAATTTTTTTTCTTAGTAGTGATTAGCTAGCCATATCTCCTCCTTACTGCTTTTGTGTCGTTGAATTTTTTTTTTTTTGCTTTTTGGCGGGCAATTGGGGTTAAGTGACTTGCCCAAAGTCACACGGCTAGTAAGTGTGTCAAGTGTCTGAGGCCAGATTTAAACTCAGGTCCTCCTGACTCCAGGGCTGATGCTCTATTCACTGCGCCATCTAGCCTTCCCCGTTGAATTTTTTTTTTACCTAGGAATCGGATTTTGCATTTATAGATTACTTAATTTTGTCTTCTATTAAAATCCATGATCACCCGGAGGTGACCCTGGGATTTTGAAGACTTTGCCAACAGAGTTCAAATGGTAGCAGGCTTCACCTAGCTGAAAAAGTTTTAAGTATTAACCCAATGGTGAATACGTCTGCTGCTCAAGAACCAATTTAAAGTTCGGAGAGAATATGCATCATGAGACTGCCCACAGAATGATTTTTATTTTTGAGTCCACAGTAGCTGGGATATTGAGGTGGCACAATTAATAGAGCTCGGGCCCTGGAGTCAGGAGGACCTGAGTTCAAATCCAGCTTCAGACATTTGACACTTATTAGCTGTGTGACCTTGGGCTAGTCACTTAACCCCAAATTGGCCTGCCTTCCCCCTCCAAAAAAAAAAAAAAGGATATACAGTCCACAGTAGCTTACAAAGACTTTCTTTCTACCAAGATATAGAGGGGTTGCCAAGTAAGTTACTGGAGGGAGAATTGATGTTGCAGAGACCTACATCAATGAAATTATGCATCTTTTGAAATTTTGAAGAAATATTAGACTGGTACTCTATCTAAGATCTTTTGGAACCCTGAGTCTATCCATTAGAGACCTTGCTCCAAGATGACTTGAGCATATGTCAACCTGTAATCATAAAAAAGCAAATCAGAGACACTGTTAAGATTTTCTTCCCTTCTCCATGAAACCGAGTACATGCACACACACATACACACCCACACTCCTATTAAAGATAATGTTCACCCCAAATCTTAAACTACATGTTGAAGAACTGGTAATGAGTGGAAAAAGCTGTTGGAAGAGAGATCTCAAATGTGGTAGCCATGTGAGAAGGCAAGAAGTTGCTGGAACTCCTAGCAGAGGTGACACCCTGAACATTGCACCAGGACTTGAATGAAGTTAGACTTGTCAGGGTCATAAAGGTTGCTAGGGGGGGTGGAATACCTCTGGTTCCTGAGAATGGGGATTTATATCCTTAATCTCCCTCCGGACTCCTCCCATCAACCAAGAGCTATTGCTTCTGGGGAGCTCGATTCTATTCAACAGAAGTTTATCAAGTATTTACCCTGGCTACTACAGGGCCCTGCTAGGTTCTGGAGATACAATAACAACAAAATTTTTAATGCAACAATTTTTGCCCTGGAGAAGCTTACTTTCTACTGCACGGATATAAGTATACACATATATAAATATGCAAAAAAAGAGGCAAAATAATTTCTAGAGGGAAAAAGCACCAGCCATGGGTCATTGAAAAAGGGGAAGGGGAGCTTGGTGGAGTAGCACCTGAGTTGTGTTTTAAAGGGAGCTCTGTAATTTAGGAGGTGGAGCTAAGGACGGAAAATTTGAGGGGATTCAAGGCTTTACAGAGAAACTACTTTTCAAGCCCATCCATATGCCTGTTGGAATGGGAAACCTGTTCTTTGTGCTGTAATGTTGAAATGGTTCATTTCAAAGGGGGAGTTGGTTCAGGAGGGAGGAAGTAAAGCATCCCCAATGCCTGGATAGACAGCAGAACAGATTCCAGTAGGCCACTTCCTTCCCCTTAAAAGTCTTGTCTGCTCCAGAGCCCCAGGAGACGGTCTGAACAGAATTTGGGGGCATGGGTCCCATTACAGGCAGGGAAGAATTTCTGTGACAATTTCCACTTCAAAGCTGCTGCTGCTCTTGTAAAAGATAGACTCCATCTAATTTCTATGTTCTGAGCCTCAAAGGAACCAAAGGCCCCTGGGTTGTTTTTTTTTGGAGGGGAGGGGGACAAGACTGTGTATGAGAACCAGTCAGTAACCCAGAGTACCACTTATTTTTAGCCTTATCCTCAGCCCTAAATAAACTAGGAGAGGCGGAGAGTGGGAAAGTCTGCTGGCAACCACTGAGTCAAACAGACAGGAAATAGGGGGTCTTTGGGTAATGAGTTCCAGCCACTCCAGCAGCACAAAGCCAGTGAAGGCATTTCTGCAGGATCGTTTCTTTCTGTGTGCTTGGGTTTGCTCTTTTTGTCTCACCTCTAAAAAGAAAGTGCCTGGAGTCTTTCACAAATTAGAATCTGTGTCTTCTGGGTCCCAGAGCTGACTTTGGGGAGCGCCTCCCAGCAAAGGGGACGCCTCAAAGTTGAGTGGCGTGGGGGTGGGGCGGGAGTGGGGGATACTCCTGTGGCCCTGAGTATATGTGTTTAGGAAAAGGCGGCTGGCCAGCCAGAGACAGGGGACCTGGGAAAATGCGAAAGCAGCTTCGCATTCCTGAGGCAGGGGGCAGGGGAGCAGCAGTCCTTAGACGAGAAAACTTGGTCTCTGGTCCAAGAAAAAGTGCCTTTTAGACCCCAGGAAGAAAGTTGCTGACATGGGTGCGAAGCATGGATGGTGAGATTGATATCTACAAGCATTTGCCATGGCTGAAGAGGGTAAGTGGCTTCTTGCTGTCTTTCGTGGCCCTTTAAAGATGGGTTGAGGGAGGTACTTTAGAAAGTTGCAACTGTGTGTGGGAAGAACATATTTTAGAACCTCCAACCGCTGCCACTGCCAAGTTCTTCATAAGAATCTAATTATAGGCATACCTCAAGGGGAGGGGGAAGGGAGGAAGCATCAGCTGGCTTTGTCTTTAACATGGACCTCGGGGCGATGGGCAGTGAGCCAGAGGCAGGGCAGGAGAAATCTCTCCTTTGGCCAATGGGCCAGCTAAACTGTTGGAGATCCTTAAGATTCTGAATGCCTGGGGCCCCGGGGTCTGTCCAGGTTGCAGACTTGGAGAGAAAAAAGATGACAGCTTGCTTCAGTGGGCTGCTGAATGCAGAAGAATCTTTGACTTTCCTTCATCCTTCGTGTTTGAGTGTGGAGTGACAACCACAGCTCTGAGTAACCCGTTAGCTTTTGAATTTCCTAAGGAAAAGCTTACTGTAAGTGTGCCCTAAACACTTGGGGAGTATGTGGTTTGGGGTAATCAGTTTGTTGTGGGTTTTGTCAAGTAGCCCTTTGTGTTAATGAATGAAAGACCTTGATTTGACTGAGGAATGTTCTGGTCTGGTACATGAGGCTGGGTCTTAGATTTCATATTCAGTTCAGTTCAACAAATATTATATGCCCACTGTATGTTCCAGCACTGTGCGGGGGGAGGTGGTATGAAGAAAAATGGAGAGCTTTAAATCAGCAATAATAGGAGTATATTTAGTTATCACATTTTTTATTCCTTTAGTGATTTCAGATTAAATGTTCAGTGGTAGAAAAAAAAAATAAGAAAACCTAAACTTATAAATCCAGAACAGAAAGAATCTAGACTTGCTTTGTCATTTCTGAATGGAATCACATGGAGATGAGCACCAGTGAAGAGGTCAAATCTGGCCCTTTATGGGGCTGGTTATGTCCTGGGAACATCTTCCTGAATTAGATACACTGAGAAGACCTATGCACCCTCCCTGCCTTCCGCTTCCTCCCCTCTGTGACCCTGAGGAGCTTGACACAGTCACTTTGTTCACACACAGACACAATGCTGCTAGTGACCTGCTGTGTCTGGGTATAGCTATGATCCCTTATACAGAGTCAGGTGGTTTGTCTGCACAGAGAGAGGCAGGGTTGCCTTTAAAGTCGGAGGACCTGAGACCAAATCCCTCAATACTCTCCCTGCCTTCCTGGCTCCTGGCTCCACACGCAGTCATGAGGACCATATTTTCCAGACCCACGAGTCAGGACACATAAGCTGACAAAGGGCTTTGCAGCATCTTGTTAAAAGTACATTTTGTTTTCTCCAAATTGGGTCTGGCCTGTTCTGGCCACCTTAACGGTATTGCCTGGCATCTCTTAGACTAGAGATTGACTTTCAAGGCCTCTGGTCAATATTTACCTCTGCTCACTTTGTTTGGCTGGGAGACTAAACTTGGGGAAGGGTTGGAGGAGACCTGGAGATGGGGGAAGTCATTTGCAATGAAGGAAAAAAAATACAGCAAGTATTTGCTCCAGGGTAGAAAGCAGAGTCTCTCTGGGGGGAGAACAGGAAATGGCTGTGTGTAATCTTATACTGGCCAAGCCTTAACCTGAGTCTCCAGCTGGTTGAGTTGAGAGAGGAGGATGCCTTTATAATTCTCATTCTGCTTTGGGCCAGGGATCCAAGAGTTGGGGGGATGGAATCCTGCATCAGCAGTGAAGGATCTCCACTCCCGCCCTGGGGAGGAGGAGCTGTCCTGTCTCCTTGGAGGTGATTACTTTGCAATTAAGCTTAAGGCAGCAAATGGACACCCCTGTGGGTAGCATGGATTTGTCAGCTGAGGCCCCTCACTTGTAAGGAGACCCAGCTACTGAAGCCGCTGCATTCGTGAGCTTCTGAGAGAGTGGATTCCTGCCTCAGTCTGCTGCTCTTTCTTGTGGCCCATGTAATATTCATAGACTGCAGATGGTTAGAGCTATTGAGGACCTTAGAGAAGGGGAAATAGTGTGCAAAGAGCACTGGCTCTCAAGTCAGAGGACCTGGGTTCAAATCCTACCTCTACCTGTATGACAGGTATGATAAGGTAATCTCTTTAACCTCCTTGGGCCTCAGTTTCCTCCTCTGCAAAATGAAGGGAGACTTCTAGCTCTAGTTCTCTGATCTTCATTCTATTGTGAATTTGAGGGTGTGTATGTGTGAGTGTGTGAGAGACAGACAGAGAGAGAGAGAGAGAGAGAGAGAGAGAGAGACTGTGCAGCAGGGTAGTTGGAGAATATCTTTTAAAATGAAACACAAAGTATTGATCTTCCCAGATGCCAGAATGGTCAAAATACTGGCTTTAAAAAATTGTTCTCTTGCCCCAAACCTTTGACTCTGACTCTCTCTCTGTCTCTCTGCCCCTCAGCCCCCTCCTTCCCTCCCTCCCTCTCTCTCTCTTCCCCCCTCTCCCTCCCTCTCTCTCCCTCCTTCCCTCCCTTCTCCTCTCTCTCCCCTTCCTCCCTCCACCCCCAAGATAAAACATAGGCTTCTTGGCCAGAGTCAAGACTGTCCTCAGTCTCAGATTTGCCTTTTCAGCCTTTATCTGCTGCTATTCCTCAGGAGAAGGATCTCTCAGCTCCAAGTAGGCTTAGAGTGACTTCTCCCCTGTTTGCAGACTTACTCCTCTCTTTCTGCTTTTTGTTCACAATGTTCCTCCCTCCCTACCCCCCCCCCACCCTTAGCTTAAAATGTTCCCTCTCCTTGTCCTGTGTTTACCTCTAGGAAACTTTCCTTAACCACCCTGACCCGAAGCAGGCTTTGTCAGATGACCTCATAGTGCTTGTGGTTTTCACCAGGTCTTTGGCCCTTCTCCTAGATTGCCCGGCATTGGAGTTCTTTTTTTTAATATGTCCATCTAGGGGTGCAGGGTTTTCCAATGGATAGAACCCTGGGTTTGAACCCTAATTCTGCATTGAAATATCTGTGTGACCTTGGACAAGTGAGATGCTTGTTTTCTGATTCCTTATAAGTGTTCTTATCTCTAGAACAGAATGGTTGCTCTCTAGGTCCTCTCCTAACCTATATCTGAGATCCTGTGATCTTTAAAGCACGGGCAATTAGGCGGCACAGTGGAGAAGAGTGCCCAGCCTAGAGTCAGGAGGGTCTGCAGTCATATCCAGACAATTAAAGCTGTGTGACAATGGGCTAGTAACTTAACCTCCATTGGCCTCAGTTTCCTCAACTGTAATATGGGGATAATAATAGCTGCGTGTCCCTCGTATTGCATGAACAAAATAACATTTGTAAAGAGCTTAGTCTAGTGCCTGACATATAATAGGTGCTTAATAAATGCTCATTTCCTTCCTCATAACCTCTGTGAGAGCAAAGCTACATCTATCCCTGATTGCACCCAGCCCTGGGCACTGCGCAGGACAGAAATCTGTTTATCAAATAAGAGTATAATTCTTCCGCGTTGATATTGTTGAGGGTGAAGGGCTTCCTAAAAAAATACAAACCTAAAACTTGTTGGGGGCTGATAATTTCTTAGCTCCTTCCAGTCCCTCCTTAAGACATCTACTAGTCCCAGCCCCATAAACAAAGCTCTTTTGATCAGGCCTCATGGAAATTTCATAGCCAGGGATGTCAGAACAACAAGTCCTTAGCACCGGCTGAGATGCTGAGAGGGAGGCTGGTGTGGAGAGATTTCAGCTCTTGTCATTTGTAATCTGACTCCCAGGCTGACCATAAACACAGGCAACTGCAGGCTGTCCCCTTCCCCCTCCCCGCTGGCCTCTTCAGAAAGAGCTGAGACAACAGCAGAAAGAAGTTGATCCCATTCCTCTGTCTGCTTAGCACCTTTGCCAAAAAGAAAGCTCTTGGATAAACCATTCCAGCACCAAAGATAGATTATCCTACTGTTTTCTCATTAAAGCAGCATTTTAATCCATTACATGGTCACTGAAGAATTTGAGGCCTGTCGTGCTATTTGGGGCTATGTGCCTTCATCAGCTTTTTTTCACTTGCTTAGAGTTGAAATGGAGTCTGAAGCCTGGGAGTAGAGGAATACCCATGGAATTTCTGGGGGAGTAGCCTCAGATGGCCCCACCTTCATCCCACCTAGTTAACTTTCTGGAGACACCTGGGAATCTGTATTGATCCTTTTCTTACAAGGTCACCACATAAACTGAGTTATTTAACCCAAAAATGACACCTCCAAGCTTCAAGAGCAGGGGCAGAGTGATGAGGGACCTGAAAAGATTGTTTACCAGCCTTAGATCACCATGGTATAGTCACAGAATCTCAGAATTGGAGAATTAAGAAAGAGCCTCAGTGACCATCAGGTCCTACCCATACACAAGAGGAATCCCCACTACAATATGGCCAACAAAGTCATCTGGCGTTTTCTGAAAGATTATGGTGAAGCTAGCATTTAGGTAGCACCTAAAGATTTTGCGAAGCCTTTTAGATGTGTTATCTTGTTTGATCCTTAGAACAACCCCGCTAGGTAGGTGTAATTATTATCCCCGATTTAAAAATGAGGAAGCAGGGGTTGTCCTTCTTGACCAATGCCATTATGCATAGTGTCAATGTCAAGGAGCAGTGTGTTCAACTGTAGCTGATAGTGCAATTCAGGCTTGGAACACTCTACCAGAGGTGGGGCACCGAGATCCCATTCAAACATTTGGTTTGGAGATCTCTGTAGATTTGAGCATCTCACATTTTCTTTGTGCTCGTAGAGCACAGTGCCTTCTTTGTTGTGGGCACATAGAGGTTAAGTAACTTGCCCAGGGTCACCCAAGTATCTGAGGCAGAGTTCAAACTCAAGCCTTCCTGATTCCCTGGTCTGGTGCTCTATCTACTGTGCCACCCCAGTGCTAATAAGGGATATACCCAGAACCTCCCAAGACTTTCCTTCCACTTTTACATAGCTCTACTCATTAGTAAGTTTTTCCTGACATCAAGCCTCTTTGTAACTTATGCCCATTCCTCCTGGTTCTTTGTTGATTCAGTCTGTTGATTCAGTCTCTCAGGATGATGAGTTTGCTGGTGATGAAGTTTCCTAGGAGTGCAATTATGGGGGAGTCCAATCCAAGGAATGCAGCTGGTAGGAAAAAGAACAAATAGAATCCATCCTCTACATGACAGTTCTGTCAATACTTGAAGGCAGCCATCATGTGCCCCCACAGTTGGCTCTTCTCCAGGCCAAACAAGCCCCGTTCCTTCCATCGACCCTCACGTGGCAGGGATGCAAGGCTCTTCACTGTTCAGCTTATTGGCATCTTTCTTAAACCATGGTACTCAGAACTGACTGTGTTTCTTCAGATGACATCTGACAAGGACAGGGTATGGTGGGACTCTTGTCCTCTTATTCCTGGAAGATGTGTCCATCTTAATGCAACCCAACTTGACTGGCATTCTTAGCAACTAGATCATATTGTTGACACTGAACTTCCTGTCCACTAATTCACTAACTAACCGTCGGCTGAGATCATTTTCAGAACAAATACATTCTACCCATTTCTCTCCCATCTTAAACTTGTGATGTTGATCTTTTTTTTATCCAAGGATCCTGGTTGAATTTCCAATAAATTTTAAGGGTGTAAAGGGGGTCCTAAGACCAAAAAGTTTAAGAACCACTGGTAAAGAGGATTCTTTATCAGGTTCAGGTCAGAGAGCACTTAAGGTCCCTTCCAATTCAGAGTCTATGAACATTTTGGTAGGAAGGAACATAAATAGGTCAGAATAAAGGATTGACCTATTATATACAAATATCTCATTTGATCTGCATAACTACTCTGAGAAGTTGGTACTGTTATATATCACACACACATACACATACACATACACACACACAGGGTCACAGCTAGTAACAGCTCTCCACAATGGAATGTTCAACATTGGTAGGACTTGTAGAATGCTCTGATGTGACCCAGAGCTCTTTCCTCCTTCATAATTTATGTCTTCTTTCTGGCAGAGAATGTGAATAATGTTTGCTCTTGTATTCATTGACTGCAATGCTTGGAGAAAGTTATAAAGTTCAGAATTTGCCCGTCCCTAGTGACTGCCGTATTTCAGTTGTACCTCTAGAACTTTCACCTTTCTATGGGCAGATATGGATAATTCCTCAGCAGCTGAACTGTCCAGTAAACTCATTAGTAAGAACAGTAATCTCTGAGTTTCCTTTTTCAGGTTATGGAAATAATCTGATCTGAATTATCGTAGTTGAAATCAGTTAAAAGTCAGAACAAGGATACTTACTGATTTAAAGACTAAAGTACAGGATGTAACCAAAAATATCTTCCAGAAATTCATTTCAGTCCCCCCTCTTTTTTCTTTTCTCAATTACATGTGAACAAAAATTTTTTACATTGGCTTTTTTTTATTTTGAATTCCAAATTCTCTCCCTCCCTTGAGAAGGCAAGCAATTTGATATAGATTATACATGGGCAGTCAGGCAAAACGTGGTTTTCTTTTCTCAAATAAAAAAAGGCACTGTGTCCAAGTTATGAAGTTTCTTACAGAGTAGAGATAGGTCGTATGGGGCTATCATGGACAGAACATTGCCTTAGAAGACAATCAGAGTTCCTGTCTAGGCGCTGCCATTGAATCACTTTGGGACTTTGTGTCAATCACTTTCCTACTGCAATCTGGAAGACCAGGATTAGAAATCTGCTTCTGATGCTTATTAGCCAAGTGACCTTGGGAGTCATTTAATTTCTCTAGGTTCTAGTTTTCCTCTTGTGTAAATAATAGGAATAATAATAATAATGTTATCTGTTATTATGAGGACATTCCATGGTATGGTAGAGAGAATGTAGGACCTGGAATCAGGTAGACCAGAGTTCCAATACTGATTCAGATACCTACTAGCTGTGTGGCCCTGAGCAAGTCACTTAACCTCTGTGTGCCTCAGTTTTCTAATCCATAAAATGGGCATGATAATAGAACCTCCCTTTCAGGATTGTTGTGCAAATCAAATAAGTTAACATATGTAAAGTGTTGGCCAATCTTAACTTGCAATACAATTGCTTGCTAACTTTTTCTTTTTTTGAGGCAGTTGGGGTTGAATGACTTGCCCAGGGTCACACAGCTAGTAACTGTCTGGGGCTGGATTTGAACTCAGATTCTCCTGACTCCACATCTACTGTTCTACCTAGCTGCCCCTATAAACTATCATTATTGTTATCACATACATAGTACCTACATAGTAGGGTCCTTATGAGGATCGAATTAGATGATGGGGGCAGTTTCATCCAATGTAAAGAGTGCTGGATCTTTTTTTTTTTTTAAATTCTAATAGCTCTGTTGATTTAGAACTCTGTAACATAGAAAATGATCCAAGAGCAATTAGTGCCACTTGGTAGGGCCTACCAAGCATGCAAATAATAGCACAGCTTCAGGGTACTAGGGGTCCCTCCCACTTCCATAGATTTCTCATTAAGGGAAAGTTCCCTTGGGTTCCACTTCCTGACCTACAGGATTGTGCCTCTTGGGGAAAGTCCTGTGAACAAGCCTTTGGGACAACTGCCAAGTTATGGTTTTTAAAAATAAATGTTTGTTGGTATCTTTTCTTTCTTTCCTTTTTCCACTGTATTCTACCCTACTCCCCTTCCCAGAGATCCATCTCTTATATAAAAGCTAAAAAAGAGACAGAAAATGTTGAGTAAAACTAACCAACAAAAGATCTGACGGTGTTCCATACTTATATTTTCCCATAATCCTGCAATGAAGGGAGGGTGGAGTGTTTTCATATCTCTTCTTTT
>NW_027185698.1:50742061-50742310 GCF_028583685.1 Petaurus breviceps papuanus | reverse complement strand
TGTCCTTCACCAGTGGACAGTATTCACTCTCTGTCTGCAGGACAGTCCCAGGGCTTCTTAGTGAACAGCCAGGTTCCAGGACTTCTTCAACAAAAGGACTGTCTTTCACCAGTGGACAAATCTGGCAAAACAACATCAAAACAGACAGACAAAGTACCAGCAAAACAGCCATGTCTCCTCAGTCCTTGGCAGCTCAGGGGGCAGGTCTCAAAAGTCCAGGGCAATTCAAAGCGGCCACCAGCAATTCTC
>NW_027185698.1:50712959-50742051 GCF_028583685.1 Petaurus breviceps papuanus | reverse complement strand
CTCAAAAGTCCAGGGCAATTCAAAGCGGCCACCAGCAATTCTCTTAGCCTCTCTCTCCACGAGGTGCTGCTTCCAAAAAAGGTCTTCCGCCTCTCTCTTGTCTCTCCAAATCTACGTCACCAGCTCCTCCCAGTTCAGGACTTTCTTTTCACATCAAAAAGTCCATCCCACAGGTGGGATTAACAAGCTCTGGGTTTTAACACAATCAATTTGAAAACCAAGCCAATACAGGGGAATCTTTAATTGCCATTACTATCACACTGGTTCTTATTATTTCACTTTGAATCAGTTCATGGAAGTCTTCTAATGCTTCTCTGACCAGTAATACATTAATAAGAATAACAGCTACCATTTATATAGTGCTTTTTAAGGATTTGCAAAGCGTTCTACATATTTTATCTCATTTGATCCTCACAGCAACCCTGTTAAGTGGGTACCATTGTACCCACTTTACAGATGAGGAAACCAAAACAGAGAGGGTAAATGACTTGCCCAGGGTTAAACAGCTATAGTAAGTATGAGAGGCAGTTTTCCAATGCATGTTTTCCTTACTCTATGCACTGTATCACTGAGATCCCACACATACGTGAGCAGTAATTACTGAGGTTGATAACTCTATCAAAGGGGTCATTGGTGGACCAACTGTTATAGTTTGGAATATGACAAATGGAATAGTTCCAACTGAGTCCACTTCCTCACATAAGAACTGTTGTCCTGTAAGAGACACACTCTCCAAGGTTGAGGTGCTGACCTGAGGAAGTGGGAGTTAGAGTCTGATAGTTCCGGCTGACATCCCTCTTTCTACTCTGGCCCAGCCATGGACAGGCCCACTCAAGTCTAAGTTCAGGCTGCCCACAATGGGGAACCTGTGGTGCTGGGCATGGAAACAAGCCTGCAATTACAGAAAGGTCATTGTTGAGTGGTCCCCCATTGTCTTTAGCTTCTGGAAGAAAGAAGGCGCCTCTTCCTGCTGTGGGCTGCCATGAGGACAGCACCCAAGGGCAAACCAGACCCAACATGTCAGGTTCATTCAGAGCTGCCTTTCCCGCCTGAAGCTCACAATGGCTGGGGAGGGGATGAGGTCACCCCCGAAGGTTTGGCAAGGCTCTCAAGACACTCCTCTGAGTGGCATCTTGTCTGTTCATCTCTATTGTTGTGAAGAATTTTGAAATCTTGTGGTTTCCTTTTTCTCTGGGTGGTTTCTCACATCTTCTGACTGATAATTCATCACAAATCACTTAGTTAACTAGGAAATCGATTTTATTTTCTCTAGCCTTCTGAGTTTTTTTTTTTTTCTTTAGTCCCAGGTGAACCATCCAGCTGCAGTTACGAATGAAACCTACCAGGAGCGCTTGGCCCGATTAGAAGGTGACAAGGAATCTCTCATGTTACAGGTATGCCCTTCCCGCTGAGTTATCATGTATGCTGCTGTCCCTTTGCAGGCATAACCCTGTGTTGCTGGCATCTGGGACACTCAGGGATATCATAAGAACATTAACAGCAACTTGCATAGATCCCTTAAGATTTGCAGTGTTTTCTCCCCACCACACTCTGAGGCAAATATTACAAGTACTCTTATGCCCATTTTACAAATGAGGAAACAGATTCAGAGACTTGCCTGCAGTCTTACTATGTGCAAATATCAGTGCTGGGATTTGAAACCTTTAGTTCTAGCATTGTTTCTGATAGATTTGGGGCCTTCTGGGGTGGGGGGAGGATGTGTGTGTGTGTGTGTGTGTGTGTGTGTGTGTGTGTGAGGTGAGTTTTTTAAGGAAATGGTCACAAAATAAAACAGATTATAACTGTGGTGTGCAGCACAGACAAGCCCTGCTGGATTTTGAATGGCTGGCACCCACACTGTCCTCCACAGACCTGGTGGAGACCAGGAAGCAGGAGTAATCAGATCCCCTCCCCAGAGACAGAGAGTGCACATGGCCTGTAGTATCTTCAGTCTATAAACCTCTCTGAAGTGTCAGCAAATTCAAAAAGCTCAGGTTTCTTTACATGTAAGGCTAAAAAAAAAAAAATAAAGAGTCCAGAGCGTTTCTTTTTTTTCTTCTTTAGTTGTTTGTTTTTTTTTTTTAAGAAAAACCCTGACAAAGCAGCTGACCCTTCTCAAAGTATTTTACTTTCTGTTCTCCTTACCCAGATTTATTTAATGAACACGAAATGGTAACTATTCTGTGCAAAAGGAACCTCCCTGGTTTTTCATCTCTCTACACTTGGTTCTCCTCTGAGTGAAGCCTCTCCTCCATTTGGAGGGTGCTGAGTGTTGTGCACTCTCATCATCTGGGCCTGAGAGCTCTGCAGTTGTAATTACAGTAATTGCAGACATCTGCAGCAGGACTTGGTTCTGGGAGCTGACACGATGATGCCTAATAGTATTTGGAGGAAAAAAGCCATCTTTGTCTCTGCCTTTGTCTCTCTCCATCTCCTTCCCTTTCTCCATCTCTCCCTCCCTCACTGTCTCTTCTCTCTACCTCCCTCCCTCCCTCTCTCTGCCTTACTCTGTCTCTCCCTCTCTTTTTCTCCCCTTCCGTTCCCTCTCTCTTTCCTCCCCATCTTTCTCTTTTTCTCTTTTTTCCTCTCTCTCCTCTCATACATTTCTTTAAAATTCTCCCCTCTCAACATACCACAAATAAGGAAACCAGAATCCACTTCTGGGGAAACCTTAGTTTACCAGAATATTTTCTTGCCTTCCTTCATAGGTGGAATGCAGAGAAACACAACCTAACAAGTTTATGGCTCTTGCTGGGTGTTCCTTTCGAACTAACTCCACTGTGGCTCTCCCCAGTCCCACTGCTCTCCTCCCCCAGCCCCAGCTTTCCCTGATCCCTGGTCTCTCCCATTCCTTCTGTTTCCTGGGCCTAAGTGAAATGGGGCTTCCTAGGCTGGGGAAGGCCCCCTGTCCATTGCCGCCCTCTCCAAGGCTGTTAGATCCAGCCTCATCTTCTGCCTCCTCACCCAGTTCAGAGGGTTAGGAAGAGCAGGTACAATCCTCCCCACCTCCTGCTAGTTCCAGACTCTTCTTGCTCAGCCTCACCTGCCTTTCCTTTGGTGCTGTTCACACCACTGGATCACCCCACCATCCTAACTTTGGATTCTTGGTGCCGACCTCCACAGACCTCCACAGCCCCCTCCACTTTCCTTCCTCAGCGTCTTTCTTTTCACCCCAACCCACGTCCTAAGTGGATATACTTAGAAGATGGAAAGAATTGGTATCTTGTTCAACCCTCCCCTGATAAGGATGATAGTGGTAGAATTTTATTGGACTTTCAGGGTAGAGCATTTTCCATATGTTAACAACTCTGTGAGGTGGGTGCCATTCATTACTCTCATTTTTTACAGATGAGGAAACTGAGGTTGAGATTAGTCAAGTGACTTGCCCAAGGTCACACAGCTAATAAAGGCCTTTAAACCAAGTCCTACACTCTTATCTGGAAAATGACTGAGGTAGAATTTGAACCCAGGCCCTCAGGCACCAAATCCAGCCCTTCTTCTACCACCCCACACTCACTGCCCTTGGCCTCGTAGCTGCTCAACCTGTTCGGCTCCCGTGACCTAGATCAGCCTCAGCATCCTCTCTGGCTGGGATCCCCACGGTGGTGGTCACACCTCTGGCTTCACCATCACCTGAAACTTCCCTCTCTGATCACAATCTCCTGCCTTTGTTGAACCTGCTCTAGTCCCTCCGCCCCTCCCTGGCCTCTCCAGTCATTGGCCTGCTTGGGCTGCTCCGCTCGCCTTTCCTTCCTCTGACCCTGTTGTTACATTGCTGCAACCCTCACATCCCTTCCCCACTTATCCTCTCCCTCTGGTCCTCTTCACCCCTTTGCTTCCCAGCATGTGCCTTCTCCTTTCCTTTTCCAGAGAGGCAGCGCCCAATGAAGGAGGCCATAGCTGAGCCCACTGCAAATCTATAATTATGGCAATAATGATAATGAAAATAACTGGCATTGAAATAGCACTTTAAACAGTTACAAGCCTTTTATAGACGTCCTCTCATTTCAAGACCAGTGTATTTAATGCACTAGGGCCATGCTGGGTTCTGAAGTCAAGTGTACAAGTATTATTAGCTGTATTTTATAGCCGAGGAAATTGAGGCTTTGGCCACGGTCATCTGGCTAGTGAGGGTCAGAGGCAGGAGTCCTCCAGACTCTAGTTGTTGTCATTCTTGAAGAGGACCATGGCTTCAGGGAGATGATGCCTTGACTTGGATTGTGCAAGGGCGGGCTATGCAAGGTCACCAGCCTCACTTTCTCCTCCAGAGCCATCTGGGTCCATCAGAATGACTGGAGATGACCAGGATGCAGTGGGAGACCCTGGTCCTTTTAGGCTAAGATCTTTTCTGGTTCTCACTTTGAGTGAGGTAACGCCCATTCAGTGAGTAGGCCTCTTTAAGAAGTGAGTCAAGGGATGGCCTCTTTAATAAAAAAAAAAAATCAAACTAGGAGGGGAGAGAGAGAGAGAGAACAGGAAGGACAAATACGACCTGTGAGTAGTCCTCTCCTCTCCGCCTCCTCCCCCAACTACTGCTATACTACTATTCTCACTGGTGCATTTAAGCAGACCTTCTCTAAGTTCTTAGAACCCAAGCTCTCCTCCTCCTGACCTGCTAAAATCCTGCCCAGACTTCTCACCCCAGTCCAGCTGCCACCTTCTCCCTGAAAGCTTTCCTCTCCCAACTGGAAGCCATTCTTCTCTTCCTCAGATTTCCCTCTGCACTTTGCATCTTCCCTTTCTTCCGGTCACACTCTTTGCCCCATAATTGTTTGTGTACGCCCGATCATTCTAGTCAGATTTCAGCTCCTTGGGGGCAGAGACTGGGTTCATTTTTGCCATTTTATACCCAATTTGGAGCACAGTACCTTGCACACACATACTAGGTATTTAATGAATATCTCTTGGATTGAATTACACTGAGTTAACTTCAGGCCAGAGACCAAAGCAAAAGACATTTGTTCAGTTCAACCCTTTCTCTCCAGCACATTTTGTTTCTTCCCTCGTGGTCCTGGACAGTGAGAATCAAGGGATTCTGGGTCCCCAAAAGATCCTTAGGCATCGTGGAAGCATGCTGTTATGGTCCCACACTATAGCAAGCTGAGCTAAGGCAGAAAAGCAGAAAGCGACTTTTCAATGAGAAGGGATTTCTGGAACACTGGATGTGGAGTCAGGAGAGACATGAGCTTGAATTTGGCTCCAGCTGGCTTCCTCTTCTGTAAAATAGAGATAATACTTGAACTACGTAGCTCACAGAGTCTTCAAGATAGACAGCTGAGTTAGTATTCATCCTTATCATCTGAGAGAATGGCTTTGTCAAATAATCCAGAGGAATAAAGTAGAACCAAACAAAGGTTAGTTCCTAGAGCCAGGTGGAGTTTGGTGAGGTATGTAGGCCAGAAGTTATCCAGCAAATCCATTTACCCTGGAGAGGCTCATCCCATTGTTAATAGAGATTTTGCTGTGTCATCTGAGACATGGATAAATTTTGTTTGGAAGGAATTTTAGTCAAATTCCAGTTGTCACCAGAAAAAAGTCTGCACGTTAGTCAGCATCATCCATCCTTGACTCCATAGGGCGTCTGCGAGCTTTTTCTGCACTCTTCTAATCCAGCTGTTCTTGTGGGGCAGTATATCTCACTCCCCAAGTCCAGTTTGGCCTGAGAGGCTGCAAGTGAATGCACAAAAACAAAGACAATTCATTCTTGTAGAAAAGAAGTACAATCTATAAGTTGTTCTAACACTTGAAGTTTATCCATTTGGAGAAGTACTTGGAGATGCCACACACACACAAAGAAAAAGGCTTACTTTTGTTCTAACTATGCCCACCAGTTGGATGGAAATGGAACTTCCATCCCCTTGACTTGAAAGCGTGGTGATTATCATGGGACTACCTAGCCTGACAAGTGCCTGGTGGAATCCCTGACTTTTGCTGACCCATTGTGAGATGAGAAATGGGTATATACCATGAGAGTGTCATGGGTTACAATTGTAGAGCTAGGGGTGCAGATAAAGAATGAAAACCAGCTCCATGGCACAAGGAGCCAACATGTATAAAGTAAAAGCAAGGTAGTAGAGAAAGTAGAAGAAACTCTGGCCTTCGAGGCAGGGTTGAGATTAAATTCCACCTCTTCCTCTTGCTTTCTATGTGACTGTGGGAAAGTCATTTGCTCTGTTTAGGCCTCGGTTTCCTTATTTGTAAAAATGGAAACATTTTAGACCTATACTATACTGTCCCTTCCACTTCTAAATCCATGGCCTATAATGTTAATTAAGGAAATAAATTGTGTTGTACAAAGTGTTTTCTAACAGACAGAACCCAGAGAGAGTATACTCTAAAAGAAGATGCCAGTGTATTGTTTTGTGTTTAAAGTAGCAAACTTTTTTTTTTGAATGATGGCTATGAGGGGGTGCATTTTCTTTGTTTTGGTAAATGTTTCTTTGTTTGGCAGGGTTGTGGGTTGGGGACTACTTTTAAAGCAATTGATGTAACTTTTAAAAACCACATGTAAAACAAGACAATTAAAACTAAAAATGGAATAATGACCAGTTAAAAGGAAAGAGAACTGGATATTAACAGACACCTGGGATGAATTACTGCAGTCAAAAACTATATTTAGCTTTGAACTTTTTGGTTGCTCACGCAGAGATGGAAGCACTTTGGATAAGTTCTGAGTTGAAAAGACCGAAACCAATAATGGTGATTTATGGTATGGATATGTACTCTCAAAGAGGCATGTTTCAGATAAACTTAGCTTACAGAAAGAGTCCCTTTTAGATTAAAATGGTTTGGAGGCATTATTTCCTAGTCCTAAGCTCCAAAAATATCTTAGGAAGCGTTCTCCAATATCCAAGAACATAGAGTTGTCTAAAAGTATCATTGAGTCTGAACTCCGTGGTCTGAAATGTTTTGGGACAGTGAACAAACACACGTGTAGACTGTTGGGGCATAGCTTAACAGGTTGCTTAAACTTTGGGTGACAGCATGGAATTTCTTTGAGACATCTCAAACAAAAATTAGTATTATAAGACAGAGCCGGTAGAAAATGCCACGGAAATGGTTACCAGCAACATAAGGTTGTTTTCTGTCATAATTCAGCTCATGGACTGCCAGTATTTCCCATTAGTCAAAATCTCTAGTAGAGTTTTTGAAGTTCTTTAGAAAGGTGACTGACTTTTCGCTACCATCATGCAAAGCCACTCTTGGTGCCAGTTTCTTACAGTCATGTTTTGGCACGTAGACCCTGGAAACCTTTCTGGAGCCAACTGTTTTCAGTGCTAACACATGCCCTTTACATACACATTCTTTAATTACTTCCAAAAGCTTGTCTGATAGGTTAGTGATCCTTATCCCGTCATGAGAGGTGGAAGGTCATTGGTTAGTTTCTAGCAGGGTGTTGTTTTTTTGTATTTTTTTTTCCCATCTTCTCCCTTCAAGTGGTAGGCTCACTGGGTAGCTAGCTCACATAAGGCTATGTTTTTTGCCATGGGCAAATATCGGCTGTGTGCCATCTTACCTGCTCTACTCTGCACTCCCACACAAGGAATATTATTGACCTCATGAACATATGCCTCTCTGCTGAGCCTTTTTACAAATTAGTCTGATTTCCTCCCAGGCTCTGCACTTAACAGCCAAATGAGTAATCTTCTCCAGGAGATGTCAGGGTGCTTCTGGTAAGGTAAGAAGCAGACCTTTTCCCCTTTGTTTTGTTAGCAGAATCTACATGTTCCAGTCTCTGGGACCACCAAGTTGGGGTTGATGTAAAACCAGTTGGTACTGAGTGATTATTTCCCCATCTGATTCTGTGGTTCCTCCCACTCTAGGTGAGTGTCCTGACTGACCAGGTGGAGGTCCAGGGTGAGAAGATCCGGGACTTAGAAGTCTGCCTGGAAGGGCACCAGGTGAAACTCAATGCTGCTGAAGAAATGCTTCAACAGGTGAGGCCAGAGATACAGAGGAATCCTAACCTGTCACTGAAAAACTGCAGACCTAAGGGTTCCTTAAAACCGGAGCCTCAGGCGAGGGGATTAAAAGAACAGGGTTTAAAGGAATTAGAAACGATTTCCTTACTCTTTCCCAGGGAGAAGGCACAGACTGGCTAGTTTGTTGTCAGCCCAGGAAATTACTTCAGTCGCTGATCATTAAGAAGCTTCTGGATCAGAAGTGTCATGAGAATATATGAGACAGACATATACTATTAGCAAGCCAGAGTGGCGTGAAAGAGAGCCAGTCAATGGAATGGGCTGCAGGAGGGAGTCATGGGAAGAGGACTGGTCACAGTAGCTAGCATGGAAGGGAAGGGGGCAGGGGGCAGAGGAGCTGGGATGAGGGGGACAGGGAGGCAGCTTGCCCTAGTGAGTAACCTGGCAGGGAAGTAGGGGAGGAAGGCTAGCCACAACCTGTTGAGCAGGTTCAACTTGGCAGCAAAGCAGAAATTTCTCAGAAGTTAATTCAGTACAACAACCCTCTGTTGTCAGATTTAACCCAAATATCATCAGTGGGTTAATGTTAGCCCAACACAGTTTTTGAGAGAATGGCTTTGTCGAGTAATCCAGAGGAATAAAATAGAACCCACCAAAGGTAGCATCCTAGAGCCAGGTGGAGTTTGGTGAGGTATGGAGGCCTGGAGTTTCAGTTTCAGGAGTGGGGGTGGGGTAAGAACTGGGCCGGAAAGCAAAGTAAGTGTGTTTGCACGTCAGATCCTGATTACCTCTGAGAACAGCACATAACTGTGTCTGCCTTTCTCCTTTGCCATCCAGCAAGTACCTTAGGGTAAAGACACCAGGAAAGGCTGTTTGCAGCAGACAGAGGGAACAATAGAATGAGGAGAAGGGACTTTCAGAGATTATGTTAAGACCAGGTGACAGTTTTGGGACCCGATAGCTTCTATTTTTTATTTAATATTTTAATGCTTTATTAACATAGAGGCAGCACAGGATATTGACTATCATGCCTGCCTCTGACCTATCAAGACCTGAATTCATGAAAGGACTTCTGACATATACTGGCTGTGATCCTGGACAAGGGTTATGTAATCTGTCATTGCCCCAAAAAACCACCTAAGACTTTAATTTCCGGAGCTGATCTTGCTGGTCCATCTTAGTAGAGGGAATTTCTTCACTAAGAGTTCCCTATACAAATAAAACCATAGGTATGATTCCCCTCCCCTCCAAAAAATAAATTTCATGGATAGTTTTGCTTTTTTATATCGCTATAATCTCTTAATAACACCCTTCCTTCCTTGTAACAAAAAAGTGTGATTAAGCAAAACAAACTGAACCTTTGACCATCTAACATTGTGTCCCTGGACTTTTCTGCTCCTTTCCTGAAAGGGGAGGCTTTCAGCATTCCTGTGGAGCCGACATTGGTCATTGCAGCCATAGGAATTCTTATGTCTTGTGTTTTCCCTTATTCAGAAAGAGTGTTCTCTTTCTTGGCCCTTACTTTGCATCAGTTCATCCGAGTCTCTCAATTCTTCTTGCTAGTTCTTATTGCGTAAGAATATTCCGCTATATTCATAGACCGCCATCTTTTCACCCATTTCCCAACTTGTGAGCACCTAATTTGTTCCCACCCACCCCCCAATTTTTTTTTTTTTGCTTCAAGTTAAGATTTTCTTTTTAAACCTCTCCTAAGAATGGCTTTTTAGCATTTCACTAATCCATAAAATACCAGCTACTAGAATATGTGTGAGTTTGTTCTAGAAAGCAGTTTTGTACAGATTTACTATGATAAAATATCATATAGAACAAGCACAACTGAGGCTAACGTGTGTGTGTGCATTCTCAACAATGTCATGTTGCCTTCTTAAGAGGCAGCATGGCTTAATGGCAAGGACCTGCATTGGGAGCCTGGGTTCTAATCTCAGCTCTATCATTAAATTGTTTTGTGAACCCCTAACTCTCTTTCTTATTGTTGTTGAACATCATCATTTTCCCATTCATCTAAGTGAAAAACCTCAGAATGATCTCTTCCTCCCTTACCCTCTGTGCCAGGACCACTCCCTTTTTACCAAGTCCTATCTAGTCCTACCTTTATAATAGGTCTCCTAGCCATCCTGTCCTCTTTGTTCCCATAGCATAGTCCAGTCCCGTGTTACTTTTCACGTGTACTATTACAACTGGTGCTAACGCCTCTAAGTGCTTTCCCTTCAGATTGATCCTATATGTAGTACTATCATATGTCTTCCTCAAATGTGGATTTTGTTACTTCCCTCCCCTCAGATCTTTTATTTCTTTTATTTCTTATTGGAAAAAAAAAATTCAAACTCTGTACCGTGGCTGCTCTTTAGAATCTTCTGCAGTTTGGCCATAAGTTACACTTTCAGACAGTATCCCCTCCTATATATCCTTTGTTCCAGCCAAACCATTCCCTATTAGCCTCACTCTGCACCTTTTATCAAACCTACCTCACCCTGTTTCCAGCTACTAAAACCCTAGCCATTTTTCAAAGTCATCCAAAATGGCCCCTCTTACACAGGGTTTTCATTGCTTTTCTGATCTGGAGAGCTCTCCTGGCTCTAAACTCTTAGAGTGTAACTTTTTTTTTTAATTTGTGAAATAAAACAGGCATTTCCATAACATAGTATTTAAAAAGATGATTACACATGAAACAAATCTATTATGTATCATTCTTAATAAGATTTCTATCAAATACTAATATATACTGAAATTACCTGCATGCATCTTCATACTCTACTACCAGACTCTAAGCTTCTTTAGGGCAGGGATTATGTTTTAGTTCTCCTTGTATCACTCCTGTTTCTAAAGCATAGTAAGTACTCCTTTCACATAGTAGGTACTCAATAAATATTCATTGAATAAATAGACAAGTGAATAAACTTGCCTTGTCTCTGTCTTAGCTTCCCTGTCTGTAAGATACCAGGGGTGATTAGTTTTTTTCATATTGTTCTCCTCTGATGGCTTCAGGTTTTGTAAACCAACAGGATCTGTGTGTCATTTCGTGAAAGGAACTGTTCACAAGACTTTGAAGGAAAGGGAATTTGATTATCAAGGTCCTCAGATTCTAGTCTATTATTCTGTTGACCTGTTCACTTTCTTTGGGGATTTTTGGTGATGGTGGTGCATTTTTTTCTTTTTAAATCAGCAATTTAAGCTGTTCAGAGCATGGGATCTAAGGATTTGGAGCTGGGAATGTACTATGTCATCAAACTCTTAATATTACAGATGAGGAAACTGAGGTCCAGAAAAGTTAATGGACTCAAACTCACACAAGTAGTCGTAGCAGAGCCAGATTGACTCCAGTTCCCTTGATTCCATCTCTAGTTACCATAACATAGCCAATTTGAAAACTTAGAAAACATCTCTTCCAAGCATGATGCTAACGTCAACCATGGCCAGCTAAGAAACTGCCATATGTTGTCTGACAACCCCTCTTTCACGAAAAAGAAGCCAAGTTTTGGTTTTCACACGACCTACTCTTTTTTAAGGTACTTGAGGACAAAATCTCTCTCGTTTCTTCATTAGTGTCTCGGATATCCATCCCAATGATTGTAAATTAGTAAGCACTTAATAAGCTCTTTTTTCCCCATTCATTCATTACCTTAAATTTTTAGCATTTTGCACAGAACACTATGTTCTTTTTTTGTGTGGGAAATTTTCAAGCACTGAATGGAGTTGCTTTATGTCTCTTGCCAAAAAAAGGGGAAAAGCATGATAAGAAACCCCAAACCGCCACTGACATCATCAGTCCTGTGACTGCATGGTGTGGGCATTTGTAGACTCAAAGGACAAAAAGTGGCTTGTGGACTTGACAGACGGGCATTGGGATGAGTCTATGGAAGCTGAGGCTTGGGAAAGGCCAGACTGGAAATGGCCAAGGCAGCTGAGTTACAGTAGTTTACTTGTTTAGCTTCTTTTCTCTGAGGACCAACTTTACAGATGGTTTTCAAATTTGCGCTCTTGCAACATCCCCCAAGTCCTGAGGCCAAGTGGCCTCTGGGACATATGCAGTTCAAATGTCATTCAAAAAATCTTGTGGATTGAATTTTTTAATATTAAAGTCTTACTTTTCTAAAGTATGGTAGGGTCAAGATACTTTCCTAAGTCATTTTTGTTGTTGTAGTTTTGTAAATAAATCTCTTTCCTTTGGCTATATGGGTTTGGTTAAGGTGACCACACTTTTGAGATTTCTGAATGACTGGTGGAGTTGAACACCCAAAAACTAAGCATTCTTTGTCCAGGTGGTTTATAGGTGTGAGCAAATAGAGGTCAGCCTCTCTATTTGGTGGTTTGGTAGGTAGCAATATTTCTACCTTTTTCGTTTATCTTGGGTTTATCACACTGCCCAGACTTCATCATAAACCAGTGAACTTGGGTTGAGTGAACTCAAACCGAAGTTTGAGTTTTTCAAAGGGCCAAATTAAAAATACATATTCCCTTTTCTTGGAAAACTTGAATGCGTAAAAATCATCAAACTGTTTTTAGTGAAAACCCAATATCCAAGGCCAAGTGTTTAGTTATTATTCTCCCTTTGCATTTACATTAGTCCAAAGGAAGACTGTCCTCCTTACTTCCCTCTACTCACACCTTGAACCTAAACCCCAGAGTTAGATGTAGATAGAGAATGCCCTTCATTTATCTTGTTTTTTTAAACAGCAATAATGAATGATTGTTTTTTTTAATTTCCCACACCCACTTATCTAATGGGCCCTTTACAAAGAAAAACAATTAAGTAAAATGAGCCAACACAATGACTGCTTCTTATAGTATATCCAGTGTTCCCTTCCTCTTGTTCCCCCACTTCTTTTTTGGGGGGGAGGGGCAATTGGGGTTAAGTGACTTGCTCAAGGTCACACAACTAGTTTTGTGTTAAGTGTCTGAGACCAGATTTGAACTCAGGTCCTCCTGACTCCAGGGCTGACTCCAGATCTATTCACTGCAGCACCTAGCCGCCCCTTGTTTCCCCACTTCTGCCAAAGGAATGGGGGCAGAGTTTCTCATCTATTTTCTGTGGCCAAGATTGGTCATCACAATTACTCACCATCTGATTTCCTTTCAATTACATTATTATAGTTGTGGTCTGTATTGTTCTATTGATTCTGCATGCTTAATTGCATTGGTTTATTCAAATATTTCCTTATTTCTTTGAATCTCTTAACATTTGTACATTGGGGCATGCTTGGATTCCATTTCATTTGTGTGTGGCGATTTGTTCGTTCATTCTGTAGTTGATAGAAACCTTCTTTGCTTCCAGGGAAAGCTATGTGTCTGTTTGTGGTACTTACAATGCTACATAAACATTTCTGTATTTATCTTTTCTTTCTCTTCTGGTGCCATATGTGCTCTGGGGAATTTTCCTGAAGTCCACTTTGGGCCTCTTTCATAAGGGCTTTGCTATTCTGGCCACAGCACTGATGTAATGCTACCCCCTGGAATGCTTGCCTGCTGAACCCTGAAATGGGTAGAGACTTGCCCACTCAAGGGATGAGTCATTTGGCTTAGAATCTCCTGCTAGAGTTCTCCTGGGGCTTGGTAGTAAAAGTGATCCTGGCTCATAGCCCAGTGGCAGAGACCTGATGTAAACAATAAATATTCCATGCCCAACACATTCTCGGTAAGCTGTCCATCCATTATTCTCCCATTGCCGAAGCACTGAGACTGGAGCTAAGAGAATCGTCCTAACAAGATGTCCTGTTTGAGCACATGTGCCCTTCCTCAGTACTAGTATTCAGCGCTCATGAATCAGAGTAAGATGGGGGGAAGGATCAGCTTTGGTGCATTCTTCTGTAAGAGCAGAAGTGTCCATTAGAACACCCTAATAATTGTGATAGTAGAGATCAATACTGATCTTAGAATGGAAATCAGAATCGTTTGAGAAAGGTGTCTACACTCACCTATTAATGTAGTAGAAACTTCTCCCACTGTTGGGAGACCCAAGGATTACAGGTGGTCCTAAGCATTTTACTTTGGGAAGGTCAAATTTTGATTCCTTGGAGTTGAACAGTCCCAGATGTCATTCAGTCAGCAGATGTTGGTGGCCAGATGGTGGACATGATTCCAGCTGGGTTTTCTAAGCGAAAAGGTTCCAAACAGTTCAGCATTCTTTGAGCATAGAAAAAAAAATATGGAGAAAGTAGAGATGAGGTATCTTTGCTAGAGGATCCAATTCTATTAAGCAAATATATATATCGAGTGCCTGTTATATATAATCAGTCAACATACACTTATTAAATTCTAGGTACTGTGTGAAGCCCTGGGGTGGTAAGATAAAAATGAAATCGTCCCAGCCTTCAAGGAGTTTACACTCTATCAAGGAGACAGCACATGTTGTTAAAATGTGTGTGTTCATGTATATATGCATGTATATACATACATATGACTAGGCATACATATGTACTAGGCAGTATGGCAAGTTGATCACCTAGCATTTGTTAAATGCTCACTATTGGGATGCAGAGAAAGGTGAAGGCAGGTTCCGTGTCCTCAAAGAGCTCAAATTCTAATGGTGGATACAACATGCAAATGGCTGTACATGCAAGTTTGAGGTCTTCTCAGGGGGAAGATTCTAGCAATGGCAGGGAGCTTGCAAAGTACCCCTGTCTTTGACGAGTTTACTTTCTATGGAGAAATAATACAGCATGTATGTAGTGAAATAGTTAGTGAAAAGTTATTTAGGGAGAGAGTATTAACTACTGGGGGGGGGGGGGCGTGGAATCAGGGAAGGACAATGTAACACCTGAACTGAGCCTTGAAGGCAGAAAAGGATTCATGTTGAATGAAAGCCGTGGGGAGCAGGGGGCAGCCAGGTGGTTTGGTGGATAGAGTACTGGGCCTGGAGTCTGGAAGACCTGAGTTCAAATGTGGCCTCAGATACTTACTAGCTGTGTGACCCTGGGCAAGTCAGTTAACTATTGTTTGCCTAATCCATTAGAGAAGAAAATGACAAACCCCTCCAGTATATTTGCCAAGAAAAATATTTTGCCAAGCCAAAAAAATTTGCCAAGGATGCTATGATCCATGATGTCATAGAGTCAGACACAACTGAACAACATCAACATGGGGAATGTTCTGCTAATGCACAAATCTGAGATGCAATGGAGAATCCAGAAAAATGACTCAGTTCACTTTGGCTGAAGTATGGAGCCTATGAAGGGAGGTAATATGAAATAAGGCTCCAAAGGTCAGTTGGAGATTGCAGCAGGCCTTAAATGACCAAGATGAAAAGTCAGTTCATAGTCCTGAAGAAAATTGGGAGCCAGTGAAAACTTTTGAGCAGGTGAATGGCATGGCCAGACCTATGTCTTCTGAAGGTTACATTGGTTTCTGTGATGCTTCTGTTCAACACTCTTCCTAAGGCAAGGCAGTTAGACACTAAAGAGGTGATATGATATAAAGCGATGAACTAGGAGACAGGAGATCCGAGTCTTGGTTCTGGCTCTGCTCATACTCATCGTGTAACCTTGAGAAAATCCCTTTTATTTTCTGTGACCCAGTTTCCTTACCTGGCCACATCATCTCTCAGGTCCTGACATTCTGGGGTAATTCTAACATTTTCAACTCTTAGTGTGCTTTACACATAGTAAATCAACAAATATCAGTTGATAGAATGAACTAGGAACCCATTAAGTCCCTTTTGCAGTGCCACTGCCTGCAAGTGCTGGAAAAAGTCCCTGAGTAGACTTAAGTCCCTGAGTTGTTTGGCTTCAGTGGAAAAAGCACAAATTTGGAAGAGGAAGTCCCAACCCTTCCCAGGAATGCCTAGGAAGGAAGAAGGCCAGATGCTAAAGAAATGGAACAGGAGAGTGAGGCAGACAGCAAAGAGGTGATTATGGAATCCCATAGCATAGATACTGTGCTTCTTCGAAGGCCACTCTGTATATGTCTGGTAAAGTTATGCCCAGTAGTTTTTGTGTTTTGTGCAAGCAGAGAGTAGGCAAAGAATGGAGCCACTGGGTAGGAGAAGCCTTGCCCCAGGATACCATGAAAAAGAAAGAATCACATCCCAGATGAGGCTGCCAGGGAGTGAATACCAAAAAGAAAGGAAGAACGCCCCAGTGATGCTGATGGCATCTTCTAAGTTTTGTTCCTTGGGGCAAAGCCCCATAGGTCCCACCCTAGTTATGGCATTGATGCCAAGTGTTCATAAAAACTCCACCCTAAAAATGATGATAGTGTGTCAGAGCCACCTGGCAGGGTTGATCATCCTTTGAGCCTCGGGGTCCCGTCAGTGATCTGTGATAGGGATAGTGGAGAGTAGGAAGGAAAGGACAGTAGCCCTGGTGAGCTTGATTCACATTCCTGGCTGCCTGCATGCCTTAATCTATAGTTCATTTAGTTAACAAATATTTATTGAGTGCCAACTGTGAGTAAGCAGAGGAACAGTATAATGCAAAGATGCCTTTATGACAGGTTCCACCCTGAGGTGTTAATAGTTAACACCTCAGCTATAAGCTAGCTTCTCACCAGGGATTACTCGATATCCATATGAGAGTAAGAATAGGACCCAGCATATGGGGTAAGATTGGAGTGACTCCTAAGGAAAGAATGTGTTGGAGGACAATGGCATGAGGCCTCCCCCTTTCCCTTGTTCCCACTTGATGGATAAAATGAGGTTGCAGTGAATGCTAAATGGGGTGGTTTGGATTGGGAGAAGGAGTTCTACCTGGGGGTGGGGGGGAGGAGGGAGGGGCTTTACATGTTAGCACAGCATTTGGTGGGCATCTTCACCCATGCCAGTCTTGTTAAAAGGTAGAGTTTGAGCTACATGATAGTACAGGGGGTCAGATTTGTAGCTAGTTGAGCGGCTGGACCCAAAGGCTGTCATTAATGGTTCAGAGGCAGCCTGGCATAGTGGGCAGAATGCCCTAGTTACAGTCAGAGAACCTGGGTTCCAGTTCGTGCTCCACCCATTATTATCTGTGTAACCTCAGCAGGTCAGTAAATTTCTTTAGGCTTCATTCTTCTCATCAGAAAATGATGAGTGGGAGAAAATAGCTTTGAGACCCCTTTTAGCTCTAAATGAGTGATCCTATTATATTCTGGAGAACATCCCAATGAGAGTGATTAGGACAGTGAAAGGCAAATCTGAAGAAAAGAAGATGTGGGGAAAATGTGGTAACCAGAGTCAGGCGTTTATGTATGTGTCCCGTGGATGAGGGATTGGATTCCATCTTCTTGGCCCCAGAGGGAAGAATGAGCAATGGTTTGTGGAAGACTGAAAAGTTAAGCTTTAGGGGCGGCCAGGTGGCTCAGCGAGTAAGAGCACCGGCTCCAGTGTGGGGATGACCTGGGTCAAATCCAGGCTCAAATACTCAGCACCACACCCAGAAATAACTGGCCGTGTAACCTTGAGCAAGTTACTTAACCCCGATTAAAAAAAAAAAAGTTAAGCTTTATGGAAGAAAAAACATTCTGAGTATTCTGAGCAGTCCAGAAGTGGAATGGGCTTTCTCAGGAGATTGAGGGTTCTTGAAGGTCTCCAATCAACAGCCAGATGACTGCTTGCTGGGTGTGTTGTTGAAGGCAATCTTGTTCTGTAGCAGGTTAGACCAGAGAGCCTCTTATGTCTCACCCAGCTCTGAGATCCCAAGATTCTGTGAAGGGCCTTCAAAGCACAGGGTACCTACCAACCTTATCTCTGATACCTTATGCTTGACTATGCTAGGGAGTGCCCATAGAAGAGGTAAGAATATGTCAGATATTTTCTGGGCCCACTGATGTCACTCAGAATCATAGTGTGGCCCTGTTATGAGGGATTACTGAGGGAGTCAGGGGGGTTAATTTTGTCCCAAGCCTGTATTTTCTGTCTTTTAGCTCTATATCTTTAAGCAGATCCTATTGTAATATTTCAGTACTTGAAAAGTCATTGTATGTAAACTAAGGCCAGGTCCAGTGAGTCATGATTAGAGAAAAAAGAGACTAAAGAGGTATTTGAGGTTGTAGGATTCAGACTGCATGCCTCCTTAGCAGATAATATTTTAGGCAAAAATGAAAAATCTGGTGAGAACTGGATTTCCTAACTGGGAAGGTGGTAAAGACCAGCCCAGGGCAGTCATCAAAAGGAAGCCAGAGGAAAGGTTCCTTAATGAGTGATGGGCAGTGAGCTTGCTGCTGAGGAGAGCATGGAGAGGAGAGGTGGCAGATTATGGAGACTTTGAATGGCAGGCTAAAGAGTCTGCACCATGCTTGGTAAACTGGAAAATCTTAAGGCGGACCAGATCCGCCGAAGGAAAATGCATCTGGCAGCAACCCAAGGACTTGTTTGGAAAAGCAGATGAGAGGCAGGAAAACATGCTGGGAAGATACTGTTTAACAGTCAAGATGACTAGTAATGAGAACCTGTACTAGAATGAAGATGGTAGAAATAGAAAGGAGAGGGCACAGGGGTGACAGAGATGGACAGGATTTGGGAACTGATAGGAGGGGAATGGTGCATGGGAGACAGAACTGAAAATCAAGGCAGTTGGGGTGGGTGGCTAGGTGAATAGTGTACCAATGGCAAAAGAAGTTGAAGTCATGAGATAGGAGAGCAGTTTGGGACATGTTAAGTTGGAGGTGCTGCTAGGACCACTGAGCTGGACTGTACCAGAGGTTACTGGAGATGGGAGGCTGGGAGCAGCGTGGTTGGGAAGTCAGGGCTAGAAATGACTTGGGAGTTGTCTGTGTAAAGGTATATAGGATTGACTTTCACTATGCCCTGGTGCCTCCCGTTGGAGTTAATGAGATTGCCAAGGGAGCAGAGAGAAGAAAAGAGGGCCAAGGACAGAAGTTGGGGGAAGAGGAGGTACGAAGATAGACAGCAAAAGAGCAAACGGAAAAGGAACAGAGATAGATGAAGAACCAGGATAGTGTAGTGTCTCTGAAGTGAAAGTGGAGAGTGTCTCCAGAAGGCCAGGTGGTCAGCAGTACCAAATGCCATAGAGATTCTAAAAGGACTGGGATTTTTGTTTTTTTAAGCCACTGAATTTAAACATTAGAGACATGCTTCAGTAGAATGGGAGTGACATTCTACTGGAATAGCTAATCACAAAGGATTGTAGAAAGCAACTGATGGGAAGTAGAAATTTCAGGGACAGGTACATTTTCCCATGAGTTTGGCAGTAAAGGAGAGGAGAGATAGGCAGGTAACGGAATGGGAAAGAGAGAAGGAAGGGATTTTTTTTTTAAGATTAGGGAGACCTGGACATATTTATAGACAGAAAGGAAAGAGGCAGTGGAATGGGAGCAAAGAGTGAGAGGCTAGTAGCTACAAGGTCCGAGAGGAGGTGGGTGGAATTGGGATCAAAGGTCCAGATAGAGATTAGCTTTATGAATGGCAGAGATAGCAATCCTCTGGGAGAGGAGCCTGATGCTGAATTTTGAGGAATGGAGGAGGGGAACTGAGAAGATGTTGTTAGATGGCTCAATTTCAGGGAATTGTAAGAGGATAGTGAGGAAAGAGAATGTATTAGTAGCTTTGTCAAGCACCTGAAGGAGGTTCCTCTCTCCATCACCCCTGTTCTGATCTCTCAAGTGTTAGGACCCTGGGCCATTTTCATTTGATTGAGGTTGTTTCTGATCAGACTACAACATAGCACTGGGATTCTAAGTAGTCTGAAGTTCATTGTAGGCCTCCAGGTTCCTTCTAATCTTGTCAATTTTTACCTCATCTTGGTCCAGATGAAATCCTGTACTTTCAGTGGTAACCACAGACAAAAATGGTGTAGAGAGGGTGCCCTGAAGCAAGAACAGCAGGGTTTGGCTTTTGGCTTCTCGATTTCAAGCTAGAAGGGCCCTAGAGATAGACCAGTCCAAGCCCTTCTGTTGGGGTTGGCTGATGAGGAAGTGGAGAAACCAGAGGGGTTAGGTAAGTACCTGAAACAGAATGTGAGCCCGGGATATATCCACTACAAGGTACTTCTCGTTCTTATTACATATAAACTCTACCATACGTGAATTAATTACATTTCTAATGGTGACGATGGTACTATTACTTTTGTCTCTTGGAGGCAAGATTTGGCCTCCTGCTTTGCAGAGGATCTAGAAACTTGATACTTCTCTTAACTGAGTATTTTCCTACCACAGAAAAACTGGCTTACACCACCCAACTCACATGACATTGCTTCATACCACAAAGCTAGCCTAACATTTCGCAATAGATATGTCCCTTCCCAGCGGGAGGATCCGCTGGGGAAATCAGCTTCAGGTTGGATGGTAGGTAGCTTGATTTCAGACCTACATATAGAAGCTACAGGACCTGGATTTTCTGGGAAATCTCAATTTCAAGAAAATCAAATGTCTTTTTTAAAATAACGCTTTGCAGAAGCAGTGTCCTCTACTAGGCAATGTGTCCTAACTTTTGATCTGCCACCACGATACAAATGGTGTCCCTCAAGCCAGTTTTATGCATTACAAGAGATCTCCCAAAGGGATTAACATAGTACTGGGCTTAGTAGGGACCATAATACAAGGGATGAGGAAAGCTGGCTTCCATTAGTACCAAGCCGTGATTTAACCGAAGCTCCAGGGTGACATTTCTTGTCATCACCTGCCTCTTGAGGAAGTTGAAGGATTAGAAAAGAGTTTGGACAAGTTACTTATCCCTTCCGAGCCTCAGTTTTCTCATCTGTGAACTGAGAGGTTGAACTAGAGGACCCCCAAGTCTCCATCCACCTCTTGATTCTGTAATCCTGTGACCTTCCTAAAATGTGGCAGCTAGAACTAATGTGGAGAATCTGCCCATGGATTAATAATTGTCTGTTGAATTTCTTCATTAAGGTGGCACAGAGCTAAATGAACCATCTGATAGGGAATGAGAATGTCAGGGCTAGAAGAGACTTCAGTTATTTAGTCCTAATAGAAAGGAAATCTTTTCTACATTATTCCCGACAAACAGGGTTGTCCAAGTTGATTTTTTTTAATTAAATTTAAATTTCTTTTTAATTTTAAAATTAAATTTAAAAAATTTAATTGATTTAAAGTGTTCCCAAGGATCAGAGAGAGAGGCCCCAGGTTGTGGCACTGATCCACTGGTGGGCTCCCTTTGCGCTTGGTCATTCAGAAAGTGCTAGATCTCCTTCAGTGCACCGTCTCCATCCCCCTCTGTCTCAGCCACAAAGAGAATATGAGACCTTATCACACACTTGGCTGAAATCCAGGTATACATTGTATGAAGTCTTCTTTTGACTCAGAAAAGGAAATGAGGTGAGTCTGGCCTGACTTGTTTTCCAGCAGGTAAATGTAAACTTTCTGCTTGTTCTCTCTGCCTCCAAGATTCTGAAGAGTGAACTTCTCTCTGATTATCGCCTCCTATCTTTTTACCTCCCTCACTTGATGGGAAAAAAGCACCTTCTCCTGGACCTCTTCGTTGCCCTCATTTTGACCTCTGCCCCTTCCAGCTCCCACGGGCCGTTGCCCCTGTTCTGGTTTTACCTCCCTTTGGTCACCGCATTGACCCTTGAATGAGTCATTTCAACAGGACAGCATTCTCCATCATCAGCTCCCCTGGTCCCTGTCTTGCCTCTGTTCCTGTACTGCTGATCCCTAACCCTAGCTCACCCCCACATCCACCTTCTTTTCTCCCACTTTCCCAAGCTGGCAGGTGCTGAGGGATGATCTTGACTGGGCTCGCAACAGATGTGGGCTATTTTACTCCCTAAACCAGACCTTTTATTGATGAGGCTGCAGGAGGGCACAGCGGGGTCTGGAGTTAGAATGACCTGAGTTCAGACCCTCGTTAGGTCTCTGATCCTGGGCGATCTCAACTTCTTAACATCTGTTTGCCTCAGTTTCCTCAATTGCAAAGCAGGACTAATAACAGCACCTCCATCTCAGGGGCCTTGGGAGGCTCAGATAAGATGACTTGTAAAGCCTTTAGCTCCTGGCACATAGTAGGCTCTCTGTAAATGCTTATTCCTTCCCACAATGACTGTTCCAGACCTCCTCTCTCCTTGGGCTCCCAGTCTGTTTCACTCATGCTTTCTTTTTCCTTCAGTATATGGCCTCCCTGCCTACCTATTGAGAAGACTGAAGCTGCTGTCATCAATGCCCTTCTCTCCCATCTGCCATGCTCTGACCTCATTCCTCCTCTCCTTGGCTCTGGATGACTCCATCCTTTGCAAAGGCTACACCCCCTTCCCCTTGTGCCCTTGCTCACAATGCCTGTGGGACCTGAGTCCACTGATCACTCTCTAGGTTTTATCTTCACTTTCTACAGACATGTTCAGCTAGTGCCACGGTGGATAGAGTGTTGGACCTGGAGTCAGGAAGCTCTGAGTTCAAATCTGCCTTCAGGCACTTACTAGCTGTGTGATCCTGGACAAGTTACCTAACCTCTCTCTGTTTACTTCAGTTTCCTCAACTATAAAATGGGGGTAATTATAGCATCTTTCTCTAATAATATTTGATAATATTTGTAAAGTGCTTAATATAGTGTTTGCCTTGACCCTGCCATTCTCTAACTCCATAACTCAGATATCTTTTTTTTTTTTCTAAAATAGTCTACAGTCACTGCCTCCATCCCCTCTCGAATCACTCACCACTGTTTACTCTGTAACTCCTTGCAGTCTGGCTATTGACCACTCCACTAAAACTCTCCCCAAGTAACTAATGACCTTGTGATTTCCAAATCCAGTAATCCCTTCTCAGTTCTAATTCCCCTTAACCTTTTTGCCCCAGCTGCCACTGGTGACCATCCCCTCCTGTGAAATATTATCTCTCTTTTCTGGATCCCAAGACACTCTTCTTCCTGCTTCTCCTCCACCTTTTCAGACTCATTGTTTCAGTCACCTTCCTGCCCACTACATGTAGGTGTCCTCTGAGGTTCTGCCCTCCTTTTTCTATAGTCTTTCTCTGGATGATCTCCTGTGGTTTCATTTATGACCCCAGTGCAGATGAGCCCCCAAGTCTCTCTGGTATATCCAGTTATCTCTGTGTCTGTTAGACTTGAATGCCCCTTCCATCAAGGTCTCAAACTCAGTGTACCCCAAATTGAGCCTGACTTTACTTTCATCTTCCCTACTTCCACAGTAATCAACTTTCTGGTCACCTTCCTATGTAAATTACAAATTATCTTTGATTTTTTCCCTTTTTCTCACCCTACCCACATCCAGCCAGTTTTCTAGTCCCATCACTCCTATCTTACTACTGCTTGCATTCATTATCTCCTCGTATATTGCCCACCACCTTGGCTAGGCCTACTTCACCTCGTTCCGGGACTGATATTCTCTTACCTGGTCTCTCAGACTCCTGCTTCTACATTCTTTAATTCGCTCTTGCCAAAATAATGTTCCTAAAGCACTGATCTTGCTTGTGAAAAATACTACAAAAGGGATTTCCTTCCAAATAAGAGATTCTGTGGAACTCTTCTAAGAAGTTAGAGGTATCGCCATGTACACTGATTTTACAAGAAGCCTGGTGTGGAAGAGGAAGATAAGACCCTAGCTAAATGGGGTAGAAGGTTTAAGAGAAAGCTTTTTAAGGATTTACTGAGCATGTTTTTTGGTGATAGGAAAGAGGTAGTGGAGAAGAAAAGATGAAAAGATGAAAGGTTCATGAGAAAAGGTTCTTGAAAAAAAGATAGGTAGAGTAAGTTTTTAGAGGAAGCAGTAACAGATAGGAGCAGGTGATTAGTATGACCAGGATGAAGGTGTTCTCTTCAAAAATCGGAGGAGAGGAGAAGGGAATGGGTGATGATGCCAGGAAAACTTGTGAAAGGGAGGAATTGAGGGAGCTCTTTTCGGCTTTAGAACTAGAAGAACTCTGCTGCAAATGTGAGAGGTGGCATGAGTAGCTTGGGTTGGCATCTTAAGGAGATAGGAAAAGATTTCAAATGGTGACTGAAGAACAAGAAAGGGATTCAAGAAGAACTGAGTGGAGAGAATGCTGAGTGGCTTTGTTCTCATTCATTTGTGTCCTGCTCAGTGGTCAGAAGGATTCCGTCAGCTTTTCCACACTGTGCAGCCATGGTGGGCATTGTGCCCCCATTATGCCATTGTGAATGTGGAAGAGAAGCTATTTTTCAGTGCAAAGTTCTGGCTCGTGATTGGGCATTTAGAAAGCTGAGGAAGGCATCAGGGTGGAAGTGGGCTACGTTCGGCTAGAGTGGGATGGCAGTCCACGTTCTCTTTGGTACTGAAAGGCTTCATAAACTTTTGTCTAGTTTGTAAAACTTAGGTTAGTCAGAACTTAGTTGACCCTTCCCTTCTCCCCACCCCCAGAATAGTACCATAGGCTTGTTATGTTCTCTGTGCCTTCCCAACCACCTACTCAGATTTGTTTTGTTAAAGACATTTAAAGACAGTTATACTTCAGACAGTCTTATTTGGGGGCACAAACCTCCTTCTGAGAATATCATCTACAAAATTGCTCAGCAAAATTAACCAAGCCTTTAACTTCAAGACGCCAGCAAGGCAAATTTGTATTTTCATTCCTTTCAACTGCCCATGCGTTCATTCTGGTTTCACGTTGCTTCATACTGCTGGAGTACTCTGTCATTTGTTGGGAACAAGCTGGACCACATCCCACTAATGATCCCTTCCAGACAAGTTGCTCTAGAAGAGAGAGATAATTGTTTCAAGACATGATCCTTTTAAGGAAAGAATATTTACTTTGAATCCCAGTTCTTTATATCAAATCAGAAATGGAGGGTGGGAGTAAGAAAGGGAAGCTGCCATAGGATCACTTTCACCCCCTGTGTCTCCCTTCCTTTTCCTCCCCTACCTGGCTCTCTCTCCTTTCTTTCCCTTCCTCCACCTCCGGGCCTTCACTGTTCAGCCCAGGGAAGGCCACTGTTGAGCAGTGACTTTAAAAGTGACTTTGTTCTTTATGAAGCACCACCCTATGCCTCATGGCTCCTTCAAAAATATCTGTAATTTCATTGGTGTGGGTACTGGCATAATCCCATTATGCCAAATCCTTTCTCCATGCCTTTGCACTGGATTCCCTGCCCTTCCTGGAAAGCACTCCCTCTTCAGTTCTGCCTCTGAGAATCCCTAATTATCAGTCCCTAATTACCCAAGTCAGAGGATGACCCCTCCCTTCTTGAGGCCTTTCCCATTCCCCTCAATGATAAGATAGTTCCTTCTCTCCCCCAAATTACCATGGACTTTTCGTATGTGCTTTTGTATGTCTTTGTCCATATGTTTTCTTTAATGGTTGTGTGCCAAGCTGCTTCTCTAGTCCACAATTCAATCAGCAAACATTTATTAAGCACCTACTGTGTGCCAGGCCCTGTGCTAAGCACTGAATTCTTAGGATGAAAATAGAATCTCAGGGAAAGGAAGTAAACCACTGCTACTCCCCTGGGGTGTGCCTAAAACCCACTTTAGAAATTGGTCTTAGACTTGTTTTGCTTAACTTAGAGGCCAGAGAGCTAATATGCTTTAATCTGGTATTTCACAGCCAGTAAGCCTCTGGCAGCTGCATTCTTCCACCACCTATAGATGTGGGCAAGGCCCTTTGGCCCAGGGTGTGTGGCCAGCCCAGAGGGAGAACCAGGATCTCCGTGAGAGGTGAAGGACCTGGAGCCCTAGAGGGGTCAACCAGCCCTTTGGTCTAGTGAGAATGAGGACTCTTAGTGAGGCAGAGAAAGCAGGAGCGAAGCCTAAGGAATGAACAGAACAAATAAAACATTAGTAATGCTAAAGGTCTACATACATCTCATAAATCCCATGGGGTGGATGCCCTAGGTAGATGCAGTTATCACTTTTTTTTTTATTAATTTGTTTGTTTCCTTTTAGTTTACAGGATTCAATTCCACAGTTCCTTGAGTTTCACATTTTGTCCCCCTCCCCCCCCATGGTGGTTTATAGTCAAGTATAGGATCTGTAAATACTTTCACATTATACATTAGTCAGGTTATAAGGACGGATTGTACCAGCTGGAATGAAAAATGGTAAAGAGGACATAAAACCAAATAAGAGAAGGAAAAAGATCAGGTATTTTGCTTCCACCTGGATATAAACTTAGTTCTTTCTAGTTCTTTCTCTGAATGCACATATTTCTCTCCATCATGAGTCTTTTGGGATTGACTTATATCACTGGATTGCTGAGAAGAGTCCAGTCTATCAAAGTTGGTCATCACACATACGTTGTGTCTGTAATTGTGTACAAATTTCTCCTGGTTCTACTCTTCTCACTCAGCATCAGTTCTTTTAAGCCTCTCCAGGTAAATATGAAGACCATCTGTTCGTCGTTTCTTATAGCACAATAGTATTCCATAACATGAATATACCACAACTTGTTCAGCCATTCCCCAGTTTATGGGCACCCCCTTAATTTCCAATTCTTTGCTACCATAAAAAGAGCTGCTATAAACATTTTTGTACATATGGGTCTTTGTCTCATTTCTATGATCTCTTAGGGATATAACCCTAGGAGTGGTATTGCTGGATCAAAGGGTATGAAAGTATTTATAGCCCTTTGGGCATAATTCCAGATTGCTCTCCAGAAAGGCTGGATCAGTTCACAACTCCACCAGCAATGCATTAGTGTTCCAATTTGCCCACATCCTCTCCAGCATTTGTCATTTTCCTGTTTTGTCATCTTAGCCAATCTGACTGGTGAGATGTGGTACCTCTGAGTTGTTTTGATTTGGATTTCTCTAATCAATAGTGAATTAGAGCATTTCTTCATGTGCTTATAGATAGCTTTAATTTCTTTCTCTGAAAACTGCCTGTTCATATCCTTTGACCATTTATCAATTGGGGAATGACTTGTATTCTTATAAATTTGACTCAATTCTCTGTATATTTTAGAAATGAGTCCTTTGTCAGAGACATGGGTTGTAAAGATTCTTTCCCAATTTCCCACCTCCCTCTTAATCTTGTTTACATTGGCTTTGTTTGTACAGAAACTTTTCAATTTCATGTAGTCAAAATTATCCATTTTACATTTTATAATGTTCTCTAATTCTTGTTTAGTCATAAAGTCTTTCCCTCTCCACAAGTCTGATAGGTAAACTATTCCTTGTTTTAGGAGACTGCTTACAGTATCAACCTTTATACCTAGATCATGTACCCATTTAAACTTGATTTTGGTATATGGTGTTAGATAATCAGTTATCACTTTTTAACAGATGAGGAAATTGGGACATTCGGGAAGATTGAGTACCCCAGGGATCAGTGCTTGGCTCTGAGTTATTTAATATTTTTATCAATGTCTTGGACAGAAGCACAGATGGGATCTTTGTTAGACTTGAAGGTGACACAAAGCTGAGTTTGACAATTAACTGAGTCATTACCAATTAGAATCCAAAAGGATCTTGACAAAGTAGATAATTTGGGCTGAATTTAATGGGAATGACTAAAGCCTTGAATCTGGGTTGAAAAAATCAGCTTCACACATCAAAGGGTGAAACATGATTAAAAAGCAGTTTATCTGAAAAGTATCGAGCAGTTTTACTGGACTTCCTGTTTAATACCAGTTAACAATGTGGTAGCTAGCTAGCATTCCCCAAAAAAGCTAATACAGTTTTGGTCTGTATGTACGTGATCGTGCCACCGTCCTCTGCCCTTGTCAGACCATACCTAAATCCCTGTGTTCATTTCTAGGTGCTACCAGTTAAGGAAGGCTGCTAAGTCCCAGGACACATAAGATTGTTTGAATCTGGAGAAGGAAAGACCAAGGAGGAACATGACGGCCATGTCCTCCAGGACAGAACTTAGGACATTAGGTAGAAGTTCCAAAGGGGCAGATTTAGAGGTGGCATCAGGAAGAATTCCTTGGAGGAAGTTGTTTCTCCTTTGTTAGAGGTCCTCAAGCAGAAGCTGGTTATCCCATCGCCCCTTGTTGGGTATGTTATAGATAGCATGAGTCCCTTACAACTCTGAAATACTGTGATTCTATGAGATAACAAAACCAGATTTGGACAGCTACATACTTACTGGGTACCTTTATCCTAAAGCAGCTTAAGGCTATTGGGCTGCCCCCCCTTAGAACCACCCATATAACATTAGAAAAATCATTTAACCTCTTTGGGCCTCAGTTTATCTATATGTAAAAAGTTGATTCTTGATAAACTAGATCCTATCCTGTTCTGAATTCTCTGATCCTGTGATTAGTTAGGAGAAGTGTGGGTTCCATAGGGATTCTTTCTACCCAAAAGCTTTAAACCTCTGTGTCTAATGGAAAAGCAGTATCCTTCAGTTATCTGCTAGTCCTTCAGGGTGTCCTGGACCTTTGGTGGCTTCCCCTCCCTTTGGCAGGAGAGCATTTGTCATCAGGGTCTCAGTCACTCTCCAGGGTCAGTTCAGGAATGTTGGCTTTGAGTATCTTGAAAAAACAACTCAAAGGCTTACTGCCAAATGAGTGTCCCAGGGAGCTAGAACTATAAGACTTCAGAGGATGGACATGACCAGAAGGGCTTCATGGGACCAACGGGACTTGAGCTGAGCCTTTGGGGGCAGCTCAGTAATGCTTAGAATTTTTAAAATGTTCAGAGGGCAGAGGGCCTTCTAGGAAGAGACTGCATCATGAAGAGAAAAAGGGGTGGAGATATGCCATAATGTTTGAGGAGACATGGTAGACAGCTGGTAGGAGCAGAGGGATTCTGGAGAGGAATTGCAGGATATAAAACTGGAGCTTATTGGGAATAATCTATGTGAAGTGATGACAGTTTGGGCTGGCATTAGATTTAAAGAGAGGCCTGACTAGAGTAATTTCATTGCTAGACCTTGTTCCAGTCCTGCCTCAGGCATGAGTGTGTCTGAGTGATTTGGGCTAGCCCCTTAATCTCCTTAGTCCTCAGATTCCTTACCCTAGATGGCCCTTGAATCCTTTTCCAATCCAAGTTCCTAGAATTCAGAGATACAAGCGGACTTTAGAAGACATCTCTAAGTCCAACCCATTTATTTTGTAGATGAAGAAACCAAGGCCCAGAGAGTCATTTGCCTGAGGTCCTACATACTGTGACATAGCCAGTATTCAAATCTAAGTCCTCCCATTCAAAACCAGGGCTCTTTCTGCCACCCCCTGCAGGTGCCTAAGGTCAGCTAATCAACCAGCCTCCTCTCTGGTCGCCAGGAACTTGAATAAACACTGTCAAAACAAAGACAAAAGCAAAACAGAGCCTGTGCTTGAGAAGCCAGCATTCTAAGTCAGAGATACTGTGTGTGTGTGTGTGTGTGTGTGTGTGTGTGTGTGTGTGTGTGTGT
>NW_027185698.1:50562297-50712949 GCF_028583685.1 Petaurus breviceps papuanus | reverse complement strand
TGTGTGTGTGTGTGTGTGTGTGTGTGTGTGTGTGTGTGTGTGTGTGTATATATATACAAGATACCTAGAAAGCAGCCACAGGGTACCCTGCAGGGATAAGAATGCACTAACTGCTGACGGTGACCTGTAAAGGCCTTTTCTACAAGGTGGTATTCAAGCTCAGTCTTACAAGAGACCAGGGTTTCAGGAGGCATGCAGGGAGGGCCTTTCTGGGCTGGGGGACCATCAGTGCCTTTGTGCCGCATGGGGGTGTACGGAGACAGGATATGCAGCATCATTGTGTTAGACCATTGTGGCTGAATGATAGAGAATGTGGAGGAGAGTAATGTGTAAGAGAAATGGAGAGAGGTTGGAAAGGGCCTTCAAGGCCAAAGGCAAAGGACATGTGTGGATAAGTGAGATTATTGTAAAGCAGCTAAATGCTTCTTCCCTTCCCCAAAGAGTTTAGATTTGATCCTATAAGAAATAGGGAATCACTCAAATTCATTGGGTTCAGATCTAACTTTTTTTTAGCAGCTGTATAGAGGATAGATTGGAGTGGGGAGCCTCTTTAGCCAGGAAGACCAAATGGGAGACCATTAAAATAGTCCGGGTAGGAGGTGATGAGGGCCTTAAATAGGGCGATGATGTGTGAGTGGAAAAAAAGGGAAGCCATGGAAGAGATATTGTGGAAACAGAAATGACTCAGATGAAACAGAAAGTAGAAACATGGCTGCTGATTGGATATGTGGGGTAAGTAGGGGTTAGAAGCTGAAGGTGACACCATTGTGCCCTGTGCAGAAATAGACAAGTTCAGAGGATAGAGGGTGAACAGTGAATTCTGTTGGAATGTGTTTAGTTTGAGATGCCTGTTGGACCAACCAATCCAGTCCAAAACATCCAGTAGGCCATTTGTGATGCGGCCCTGGACCTAGGCATGGATTTAATGGTCTGGAAGTCAGCTGCAGAATAATGATGATCATCATACCCATAGGACTTGATGAGATCACCAAGGGAGAGTGAATTGTCTCCTAATCGTGAGTCAGAACAGACTGACTGATTGTCATGACTTTCCTCCTAGATGGCAGAGGGAATGTTGGAAATTTTCAGGAAGCATCTCAGTTGCCCCATGCCTTGTGGATAAATAAAAACACAAACCCAATCCTTAATAGGAAGCAGAAGCTGCATTTTTAAAAAGAATCTGAGGCTCCTCTCAAATGACCTAAGACCTTTTGCTCCAACTAGTTAATCTAATCAGAACAAATGAAAGGGCATCTTTCAGCCTGGGAAAAGGGATATTTGGAGGAAAGCAGTAGCTCCTTAAGGAACTTGCCAGTGTGAAGAATGGGGTGTCATTCATTATTGTATACTCTTGGCATGTTTCATTATGTTTTTGAAGTGATGGGGAAATAGTCTTCTTGGTATTGGCTCTGTGGTCTGAGGATCTGAATTCAAATTCTGCCTCTGACACAGCTTGTATGATCTTTGGCAAGTCACTGGAAATTTCTTTGGGCCTCAGTTTCCTCATCTGTGAAACAAGGGAATTGAACTAGGTGGCCTCTGTAGTCTCTTCTAGTTCCAAATCTATGAATCTGTGCTCAGATGGTTTGAGTCCCTTCAAGTTGTCTTGTATTTGTATTCCCTTGGATAAAATGCTTCCCTTTTCTTTCCTTTGATTGGGTGAGGGTGGAGGGGGGTTTGCCATTAGTTATTAGGAAGACTGAAAAGAAGCCACTTTCACAGAATGTTCTTTCCAACTTAGATGGACCACTGTGGACTGGTTCAGAGGGAGAGCACTAAATTTGGACTCGGGACATCTGGGCTCTCATCCTGCCTCTGTCACTACCTTACTCCCTCTGTGGCTTTTGGCAAAGCTCTTTGTCTCTGTAGGTCTGTTTCCTCATCTGTAGTATGAGGGAGTCGGACTAGGGACCTCTACAATGCTTTCCAGCTCTAAATCTGTGATTCTGTAACCTTCGATTTCAGGGCTGAAATCAGAGGGAAGAGGAAAAAGAGCCCTTGTCATGGTTCCGAGTCTGAGAAGAAAAGGATGGGATGGGCATTTCTAGGAAAGGGGGGAGGAATGGAAAAGACAGCTTGTCCACTGGGTTTTTTAAATGAAGGTGAGGGAAAGACAAGAGCCAGTCTCACCATATACCCAAGTGGATAGTGATCAGACCCTTCATATACCATCCATATGGGTGCAGTCCCACTAACAGTGAACCTCCCTTTGTGGGAGAATGTTCCCCACCCCCAGGTTTGGGGAGGGAGTGTTTTCATTAAGTAAATTTGAACTGACAGTATTGCCTGACAAGACCAGAAAAAAAAAACAAAAACAGGTTGGTGGAGCTTTGTCAGCTGTGGTTTCTGAGGGAACGCAGAGCCACAGAGCGCCTTGAATGTGGGCTACATGTTTCTGAGGTTCCTGCACGTGAGGGGATGGGGCCCTGGGTGCTTATGGGGAGCTGGACTGATGAACTGTCCAGAAAATTTAGACAGATAAATAAATCTGTGAGCTTGAAGCTACCCAGTTTGGTTAACTCTTGTGTTTTAGTTATACTTTTATCTGATTCTTTTCCCTTATTGAATAACTGTATATGTTGTCTGCCCCCTTCTCTTTCTCTTCTCTCCTCTCCTTTTTTTTCTCTCTCCTCTCTCCTTCCTCCCCCCCCCATTCTTCCCTATGGCCTCTTTCTTCCCTTCCAAACTCTTAGGAAGTTTACCCTACCCTCATGCCCCTACTTCCTTACAGTCTACTGCCGAAACTCTTTTAATGCTCCTTCCCCCACCACCAAAAAAAAACCAAACCAAACCACTGTTGAAAAAGTTCTTGCCAGGGTCACTAAGTAAAACTCCCTCCTGCCACCTTCAATGACCTTTTTTTCTGTCTGCATCTCTCAGTCCCCTCTACTGTTCCTATGAGTCACCCTTCTCCCTGATAGCTTACTGTTCCTTGCCTTCCCTAGCACCACATTCTAATGGTTCTCCTCCTCCCTCAGTCTCCTTGGTTGCTTCTTCATCCTCCTCCTGCCTCTTCACAATGGGTGCTCCCTCAGGTTCTGTCCCAGGCCCTTTTCATGTACTGATGTGTACTTCACACATCACCTCTGTGCAGGTGACTCCCAGATCTGCATCTCCACCCGAACCTGCCTTTCCCGCCAAACCTCAGCTGAGCACGGTCAGTGTTGCACACCCCCTGCTGTGCCCTTGCCCCCGGGCAGGTTCGCTAAGAGAGAAGGGAGGTGCCTTTCTCAATTCTGCTCCACCCCAAGTCCTTTGGATTCTATGGGCTCTGCACCTCAGAATTGACCTCCTTTCTACTCCCATGGCAACCACCCCAACACAAACCTGTTTTAGGCTCTTGCAATAGCTTCATGAATAGTCTTCCCCCTCTCCCACCCATCCTGCTATCTACGTATTCATAGGATCATGAACTTGGACCTTCTGGTCTCATTTTACAAACAAGGAAACTGAGGCCCAGAAAAGACAAGTGAATTGACGAAGGCTATAAGAGTGGCAGAGGTTGGGTTTGCACTCACATCACACGAGTACAGACAGACGAGATTCTTTCTGCACTACCCTTCTCCCTCCAGTGTTCCCAGTGCACACTGCCTTGGCTCTCTCTGCTGTTGGAGCCTGGTGCCAAGCCTCAGCTCTCTCCCTGCTCGGGGCTAGGGTGGGGCTAGGGAGGTGCCCTGGACCCAAAGGCCTCCTGCAGGTTGGGGCCTTCTTTGTTTTGCCGGCCCCCTGCCCTGAGCCTCTTTCCATGGAATTTGCTGCTTTCATCTCAGAAGGGAAGCCAGCGAGCGGCAGGTCAGGCTGGTGAGAACTCTGGTGAGTTTGGGGCCCATCAGCCAAGCTTTCCCTGAAGCGCTCACGCTCACACTGCTCAGTTGGAAGCAGTTTGGCTGTGCCAGTGGGAAGCAGGCCAGAGGTTTGCTTTAGGGCACCTGCTCTGCAGACAAGTAGGATTACATAAGAGTCAGCAGAGACCCGTGTTCAGATCCTGCTTCTGACTGTCCATGGGCAAATCCTGGAATCATAGTTAGAAGCAGGAGACTTTAGAGACTGTGCAGTCCGAGATACTCATTTTTTTTTTCAGAGAAGTATGAGGAAACTGAGGCCCAGAGACATTCAGTGTCTTATTCACTGTCACAACAGAAGAGACCAGGGTAGGACCCAGGTGGGTCAAGTCATTAAGCATTTACTGAGCTGCTGTGTGCCCGTCACTGTGCCAAAGTGCTGGGGCCACAGAGAAGGGTAAAAGACAGCAGCTCCCCTCGAGGGGCTTACAGTCTAGTGAGAGAGGCAATGTGTGTGCAAGTACCCTGCTCAGTGCATTTGACCCTCTCTATGCCTTGGTTTCCCCATCTCTGAAATGGGTATAGTAATGCCAGCAGCCCTTATCTCCCAGGACTGTTGTGAGGATCAAAGGAAATAATGTGTTTAACAACCCTTTGCCCACAGAACGTGTGCACACTCCTAACTCCTCTCCTGACCCATCCCTCCCCTGCCCCCAGCAGCAGCTGCCTAGGAACGACTGTTCTGAATCCCTGTGGAGGCATCTCTCAACTCCTCCAGGGCTGTCCACCCAGGGCTAGCTTCCTCCATGGGGGGGATTTGTTGGGAGTGTCTAAGATGCCTTTTCTGACTGCAGGAATTGTTGAGCCGCACATCCCTGGAGGCGCAGAAGCTGGAGCTGACCACAGAGGTCTCCGAGCTGAAGCTTCGGCTGGTTGGCATGGAAAGGGAACAGAGGGAACAGGAGGAGAAGCAGAGAAAAGCTGAGGTGAGTATCACTGGCACCCCTCAGCCTGCCTGAGGTGCCCTGTGACAGGCTAGCTCTCCAACAGCCAGCTTGGAAGGCAAAGCGTGTAAGGAGGAGAAAGGCTGCCCAGGCTTTGGGGAAACACCCATTTGGCCTAGAAGGGAATTTCCCATTATGCTCCAGCTACACATTTTAGCAAGAGCAAGACTGACCACTGTCGTCCATCTGCAAGGCTCTTGGGTCAAAGGAAAAGCTACCAGGCAAAGTGGATGGAGCCCAAGGCTTGGAATCTGAATCTTGCCTCAGACTCTGTTGGTTGTATAACCCTGAGCAAGGCACTGGTCATATCTTGGCCTCAGTTTCCTCATTTGTCAGATGAGGAAGTTGAGCTCCTTGTCAGGCTCTCCTTGAAGCCCCAGGAGGAGAGGTCACTGTTGGTGAAGCCCGCCTGCCTCCTCTGTGCAGAAACAGTGGAGTTCAGGCATGGGGTGGCACACACGCTGTCCACCATGGGAGGAGTGCTGAGCTCTGCTCTTTTATATTGAGGGAAGGTTCCACTGAGGGGCCAAGGGACAGAGAGGGAATCATTAGGAAGGGACAGCGATGTTTCCACAGGTAAGACACACCAATGAAACACATGCTTCCCAAGGATATTTTTGAGAAAGAGAATGACATGACTCTGACGTTGATTTAGCTGGAGGGCACTTGGTCCCCAAATGTGCCAGTGTTTGCCTCTCTTTGGGGAGACTCCAACGGGTGCCAAGAGGGTGTGAGAGCTTTTCCCACAGCTTCTTGAACCCCCCTTCCCAATGATCCATGCCCTGAAGCAAGTGTGTGTCTACATGCACAGCTTCTCTTGGCAGCAAACATTTTAGTGCTGGCCAAGAGAGATTGAATTATTGCTACATCCTAGAAAGGACACTGGACGCGGAGTCAAGATACTGTGGCTCAAGTCCTATCTCCAGCAGTTCCTAGCCAAGTCATGTGGTTTCTTGTAGCCTTGGTTTTCCTCCTGTAAAATGGGGATAATGGTATTATCATCTCCCTTAAAAACACTATATCAGTGGAAGAAGAGACAACAGCTGTGGGTAGTGGGAAGACTGATGAGTCTGGAATCAGAGGAATCACACCGGGACCCTAGCCCTGCTGCTTAGTAAGTTGGAGAAGTCCTTTGTACTCATGATCTCACAACCTCTGTGTGGGTTGGGTTAGAGATGGTGAGCAAAACTGTCCCATTTTAAAGATGAGGGAACTGAGGCCCCACACGGAAAAAATATCTTTTCCTGTGGTCAGACATGTCGTGAGTGTCAGAGGCAGAATTTGAACCCAGCTCTTCTTGCATCTGGCACCATCTGCTGTGCCATTCTGCTTTGCAAATAACTTCCCCTCTAGGGCTAGGGATTCTTCCCCTGTGATCTCTCAACTGCCATACAACTCTAAATCATCTCAGCATTTTCTGATTCCTTCTTGCCCTGGGATGCCTTTCATTTTTACCCCAGGTCACTTCCCAGTACTTGCTCCACTCCCACCATATAGAACCTTCCTTTGCATTTGGACAGAAATGTCCTCTCCTGTGTCCTTGACTAGTGGTCACCAAACCATAGGTAGACTGAAAACTTCCAATGATGTGGAAGGATCTCCCCTCTGGAGGGCACTTTTGGACTGGTCAGCTTATTGTAAGGAGACTTTTCCATTTGTCAGACCGTTTGAAATCTGTCCCTCCATGCCTTCCACCCATTGTTCCTGGTTCTGTCCTCTGGGACCAATGAGAGCCATTTCGATCCCTCTTCTAAATGACATCTTTTAGATATTTTGTACAGTTTTCATAACCCCCCTAAATATTGTCTACTGCAGGCCAAACCTCCAGAGTTCCTTTGGCTAATCCTTGGGTGGCATTCCACCATGTCATGACCTTCCTCTCCACATACGTGTAGGCTTGTTAGTGGCTTCTCAAGAAAGGGCCCCCAGAACTGAGCACAGTACTCCAGAGTGGTCAGACCAAAGCTGAAGACTGGGATGAAAAACCTGCATTCTGTTTGACATTTAATAAACACCTACTGCTTACCGGCCATTGGGTGCTGGGATTACAAAGATGAGATAACCTCTACCCTCGAGATGCTTTAATCCTCTGGGGGAAATTCTGTCCTTCTGAATACTATGCTTTGTTATAAATACAGCCTGTGACAACTTGGATTTGGGGGGTTTGGGGTTGCCACGTGATACTGTTGACTCACTGAGCTGGTTAAGTGTTTGGTTAAATTTTTCCATTGACTGTTGTCAAAAATTTGTTTCAAATTCTGATGTTGTCATTCAAGCCCTTAGCTTTCCCTTCCAGCTTTATGTCATCTGCAGCCCTGATGAACTCAATGTCTGTGTCTTTATCCAAGCCATTCCCATAGACGTTGAATGACCCAGGATGGATCCCATGGAGTTGGCAACTCCATCATAGCTCCCAGTGACCACAGCTTTCTCTTCCACATTCTCCCAAACTCTCCCTTCAATGTGTAGGTATCTGGAGCCACTGCCCTCTTTCTAGATGAATTTGGTGAGTTCTTGGACCACTCTATCAACATTCCCCTATTTCTGGGATTCTTCTTTTGTCAGTCTGTCGAAGCTGGACTCCTCATAGTCGTATTTTTAAATGCATAGAATAAAATACATAGGATTATGGAAGAAACCAATTATATGGAAAAACAGTTATCAAAATATTTATTTAAAACAAGTTAATGGATTCTAGATTGAGAACCGTTATTCTGTTTTTTATTTGCTACTCTCTCTGTCATGTCTGATTTAGTAGACACGTGTGTATATGTGTATATACATATATGTGTACATATATAATATATGTAATAGGTATATAGGCATATAATATGCATAATAATACACATATTTTTAAAATCCCCTCCCCCCCAGTCTTTGCTTTAAAGTGTCCTTGACCCCAAATCTCTGCCTGCCAGTATAAATATTGAGTTTCAATATAGATGTTTCTTTAATGATCCCTCTTCCCCTCCTAGGGCCAGCCTCAGTTTCCTTTTTTATAAAATAAAGACAGGTTGAACTATTTCAAGAATTCTTAACCTGGGGTCCAAGAACTTTTAAAGATGGATGGATGGATAGATAGATAGATAGATAGATAGATAGATAGATAGATAGATAGATAGATAGATAGATAGATAGATAGATGGATGGATGGATGGATAGATGATAGATGGATAGATAGATGGATACATAGATACATAGATAGATGGATGGATGGATAGATGATAGATAGATGGATACATAGATACATAGATGGATGGATGGATAGATGGATAGATAGATGGATGGATGGATGATAGATAGATGGATGGATGAATGGATAATAGATAGATGGATAGATAGATAGGATAGATAGATTTTTCAATAGCTTTTTCAATATAATTGGTTTCCTTTGTAATTCTATGTATTTCATTTTATGCATTTAAAAATATGCTTCTGAAAGGGGATCCACTAGCTTCACCAGAATGTTGGGGCAAGGGAAACATGACATACACAAAAAAGCTTAACCCCTGGATTGGGGGAGAGGAAGTAGGGGACGAGCATTTATTAGGCACCTGTTATGTTCCAGGTATGGTGCCAAGTACCTCATCTGATCCTCTCAACACCCTAGGAGACAGGTACTATTATGATCCCCATTTACAGTTGGGTAAACTGAGTCAGACCAGGCAATCTCTAAGACCCCTTCCTATTCCAGATCCTGTGGTCCTATGAGCTTCAAACCAGTCTGACATCAAAAGCTTTTCCAGGCACCTTTTCCTGGCTCCTTTCTATCCTGGCCACCAGTGCCCTAATTTCCTCCGGTTTGTGGATTAGCTAGCTCACAGCAGACTTGGACTCGTTTTGCCTTCCAGGCACTCCTGAAGGGCTAGAAGGTCTTCTGCCACGTTCTCCATAACGTTATCTTTCCTCGCCTCCCAGCTGTCAGAAAGACAATGAAGCGTTTATGCTCCAGCATGTTCAGACTGCTTCCTGGGCCCTCTTGTGACTGTTTCCCTGGCCTATCCCCAGCCTCTCAGCCTATCTGCAGTCAGGTCTTGGGGAGGCAGGCTCCTTTTGTTGCTCATTTTAAAAACAAAGACAAGATTGACAGCGCTGAACATTTCTCTGGTTCTTAGCTAACCATCATTCCCTAGGCCCCACCCCCTTCCCTTCTCCATACTAGGATTAAATATAAATCTTCATTCTGTTACATGTTGGAATTACAGAATCTGAGTTTACAAACATAACTTTTCTAAACAAAACATAAAAGAGATTTTTTTTTTTAAGCTTACCATCAGAACACGATAATTTACAAAACAGACTCAGGAACTTGGAAGAGGACAGGGGTGGGGCTCAGAGCCTCTCCACACCTTCCCTCTCCCAGGTGCTCCACAGTGGGAGTTTTTGTTGATTCACTTCAGAAAAGCTGGATGACATTAATTTCCTTTGGGATCTTGTAGACCTGGAATAAGCTGATTTTTTTTTTAATTCCATCACAATTCAACCGGTCAGTTACCTCCCATTAAACAGCCCCCTTACCCCCTCTTTCATACCTTGAATTTTCATATTCTATGGATGATGGAAAAAGTTACCTGCTCAAACCAGACAGTTTTATTGGATTATAGTTCTCTGAAAGGATTTTTCTTTTAAGCTAATCACTGAAAAATGAGGTTGTTAATTTTTTGCAGATCCTAGTTAGCTCTCAGTCCAAGGCTCACAGGCTTCTCCGAGCCTCATGAGGGAAGAGAGATTGAAAAGGTCACACATGTTGTTTGTTTTTCTTCTCCTCTGATCTGGAATCAGGTAGAGCTGAGTTTGAATCTAACCCTGGACAAGTCACTTCACCATGTCTGCCTCAGTTTCCCCAGTTATATAATAGCACCTACCTCACTGGATTGTTGGGAGGAACAAATGAGATAGCATTTGTGAAATGCTTAGCACATTACAAGGCCCATAATAGGCATTTAATAAATCCTTGTTCCCATCCTTTCCTATGCACTAGATTTCCGAGATTCTTTTTATTTGGTTTATACATTTCTCATTTCCCCTACAAGACAGTTGTTTCCTTGAGGACAGTTCTTAAATCTCCATATTCCTCATCACTATCCATAAAGACTTTCTCTACGGCCTAGAGGTTTACAGAGCCTTTTCCTCGCTGCACCCCCTTCAGGTAGATAATCCATCAACCATTTAATCACCAAGCATTTATTAAGTGCCCAGCACATGGGAGGTACTGTGCTAGGCCAAGGGGGTACGAATACAGAAATGAAGCAATGCCTGTGTGGTGGATAAAGGACTGGGCTGAAGAGTCGGGAACACCAGAGCTTGTATTATTTATATTATTACATTCTTTGGAACTTAAGTGAACTAAGACTGTTGGTGCCTGCTATGTGTGAGGCACTGTGCTAAGCCCAGAGGATACAAAGGACAAAAGACAGCAGTGGTGCTTTCAGGGAACAGCTCAACTTAGATAGTAAATTCAGAGAACAAACTGTAATTCAAGTGTTCTGATTCAGAATCCAGTGTTCTTTCCTCTAGACCATATTATCTTTCTGGCATTTATTTTTTTTTAAATCATAAATTTAGTAATATTCGCACCAAATATAAATCAGTGGACAGAATATGGTACTGAATGCCTAAAGAAGTGTTCCACCTGAACCATTTGACTTTGGTTGAAAAAAAAAAGTATATAATACAACCTGAAACAAAATAGTAATGATTTGTTTGTTCTGGGTTCTCTCTCCCTTCTTCCTTCTTCCACCTTCCACTGAGAGGTTAAGTGACTTGCCCCATAGCCACACAGGTCAGTCTTTGTCAGAGGCAATGTGATCCCCTGGTCAAAGGATACGTTCATTTGGGGCTCTTTATGTATGCAGCCAAGTTGTTCTCTGAAAATCTCTGACCAGCCCACAATCTCTCCAGCAAGGTTTCCCTGTATCCTTTGTCATGGAAAATGCTACCATTTTTCTTTGCCAGTTTAAAGGATGTAAGGTATCACCTGAAAGTTATTTGAACTTGTCTTTTTCTGAGAAACTTTTTAAGAAGTCTGTGTTTCCTTCAAAACTTTGCTGCGAATAGTTCTCCTTTGGGGAATGGGTATTATTCATGGATCCAGGTCCGATCCTTTTAGAGTCAGCATGTCAGATTTTGACCAGAGATATTTATTCCATATTCCCTTCCCTGCATCTGTTTCTTTTCCTTTTATTTCAGAAATACTGGTTTTCTTCATGCAGATTCCTTTTATCTTTGACTAAAGCCACTGGTTTGGTTACCAGTGATTTCTTCTGATTTGTGTGATTTTTAACATTTTTCTCTTTTCCACTAAATTGTTGTGTTTTCACGAAGTCTGCCATATGACAACTTGTAATACTTGGATCCTCCTTCCAACTGGAGCTTATCTAAGAATACAACATAATATCATGGGATTGGAATATGATTACCCACCCTACTTTTTTTTTTCATACTGATGATGTCCACTGTGATGAAGGATTACCTATTAAAGGTTGGGAAATTTTTCCTTGAGAGTCTTCCTGGTCTTTTGCTCTTGTGTCTTTCGCTGAGACAAGTCATCTCTCTTATTTCTCCTTCTACATATGAGTTATCTAGGTTAGCTGTTCTCTTGTCAGTCTTTTTCATTTTGGTGGCTAATGATTCATTTCTTTTCAGTTTTCAAATTTATAAAACAACTCTCATTTTAAATTTTGGTAATTTGGTTTTTTTTTCCCTCTGATTTAACTTGCTAATTTTGAGGGGATTTTTGAACTTTCTAAAAAGATCTTTAACATGGTCATTGTTTTCTCATTTTCTGTTCTATTAATACCTTCTCTGATCTCAGTTTATTTTTTCCATTTTCATTTGATACACTCTGTGTTATAGATACTCCTGATTGAGGCTTTTGTTCTTTTTCTAAAATATGTGATTGTTTTTCTTGCTCTTATAGGCATTCAGAACTATAAATTTGCCTCTGAGTATTGCTTTGGTTGCATCCACTGTGATGTATAGTGTTTTTATTGTTATCTTTAATGTAATCAGTTACTGTAGCTATAATTTCTTCTTTCCATAGGTATTACTTGAGTTTTTTTTAATTCGTTGATTGACTTTTATAAGTATTTATTGGCTTCTTATCACTGCCCTAAACCTATCTGCACAATAAAAAAAAATCATAACAGATATGCAGAATAAAAAAAAAATTCCACATTGACTGGTGGTCCTGAAATGTAGGTCTCATTCTGCTCTTTAAATCATTGCCTCTGGTGAGAGGCCAATGATATGCTTTATTTTCTGTCCTCTGAACTCATGATTTAGTATTGTGTAGATCAGTCACTAAACTCTTTCAAAGGTCATCTTCTTAGGGGTGACTAGGTGGCACACAAGGATAGAACACCTATTCTGGAGGCAAGTGGATCTGAGTTTAAATATGACCTTAGATACTTACTAGCTGTGTGACCCTGGGCAAGTCACTTAACTTCTGTTACCTCAGAAAAAAGTTGCTTTCTTTATAGCACATGTACATCATACACATATTTTTCTACATGTTGATCCTTTTCCTCTGTCATGTTTGAGGAATATGTACCCAGTAGAGGTATTGCTAGATCAAAAGATATACACAATTTAATGACTTGCCTGTGGTTCTAGACCATTTTCTAGAATGTTTGGACCAATTCACAGCTCTACCACCAATACTTGGTGTACCCACCCTACTAACATTAACTATCCAAATTTTTTGTTCTCTTTCAAAGCTCTATGTGTCTTTTCAAAAAAGAATTAACAAAAATGGTAAAATTTCTTGTTATTTTTCCCATTCAATTCTTCCCACATACTTTTAAAATCCATTTTGTTTAATACTCTATTCCATTTGTTGTTATTTTTGTCTCTATTATATTCTGTTATCTGAGTGATAGAATCTATTGTTGATTTTCTATTTCTGTAAAACAGATGTGTGTGTGTGTGTGTGTATATATATGTATATGTATATAATTTTTTCTATAGTCCTATGAATAGACTTAGGGACAGGGACTAGACCTGTGATTTCAGTGATATTGGGAACTCCTTGGTAAGGAAACTCCTACTTGTGTAGAAAGATACCTTCTTTGCAACACAGAGTGTTAGAGAGTTGCCTGGGCCATGAAAGGTAAGGGATTTGGCCAGGGTCACAGCTATTGTGTGTCATGGGGAGGACTTCCTGCTCCAAAGCCCTGTCTCTATCTACTATGTCAAGCTGCCTATTCTATAAATACATGTCCAAATTTGATGTGTTCTGATTTTGAATAGCATTTTGAAGTATATAATTTCCTCATTTATATCTCATAATTTTGTCTGGTTTAAATTCAACTTTGTCAGATGTCATCAATGCCAAGCATTTATTCTCACATCTCCCTCAGCACCTAGAACAGTGTGTTGCAGAGTAAACTACTCAATAATATTTGTTGAATTTAATTAAATTGAACTGAGATGCCTCCAATGATGTTGGAGGTAAATGATGAACAGAGTAAACTAAAAACTCTTTACTATAAAAACACTGCATTATTTTTTTTTCTATCTTGAAAATCCCAACAAAATTCTAGTTCATGGAGGGCATCAGTTTCCTTGACTATGACATCAGGAGGCTGAAGTAGTCCCTGCTCTAACTGTCTGTGACTTTGCTCTCCTGTCTCTTCCCTTTTTACAGTTAGTAGTGAATCTGATCAGTGATCTACAGGAGCAGATGTGTAGACTACAGCTGGAAATCAGTAGCCAAATTCAAGAGAGAATGTTGCAGGACAGGGACCACATGGATGACTGTAGCCCTCAGGAGAGCCCCCAGGCCAGCAGCCCCGATGGCTTGCCTGTATGAAGCATACCTAAGTATATCCAAGCATGAGTTGATGCTGACTTGAGTTTGCAGAAAATTCTGGATTCTACTAACAAGAGTCTGCCTTGGGTACCAGCCATTCCTCTGTCTGACTCTGGGCAGAGCCCAGGGGCCATCTTCTTTTCTTTGACTTGCCCATTTCACCCCTTAATTCTTATATCTAAAGTTACCCTGGAGGAATAGTATGGCTTGGGCAGTCCTTCCTAAGACCCCTCTAATTGTGTGGTGTGTGTCTATTAACAACGCGGGCAGGTAAGAAAACTTGCCCGGCTGCCCAGACTGTGTCCAGTGGGGAAGAGGAAAACAATAGTAACCCACAAGGTACTTGCTCACATTCCCTGAGTTTGGAAAGCAATTTGAGCTTCAGTAACTCTATTCTTCTGATGTAAGAGAATCCCAAGGAGTTGGGGAAGGAGGAATAGCTTTTTTCCCATGCTTAAAAACTGGAATCAAGCTTCTTCCTTTTGCTTTGCTTACTCCTGTTTGCAATTGTGTTTTCAATGAGGAGAAGAGAGAAAAATTTCCTGCTAAGATGGAAAATCCAGATAATATGGAGGACATGCCAGGTACTGCATTAAGCACTTGGGGACATTGTGGGCAGAAGGAAAGTAGTATAAGAGATGCTCAGTAGTTGCTGAGAGAAGAAGGGAGTTAGAAACAATAGCCTCAGGTACCAAAGCATCATTAATTGGAGCATAGATAATAAACACAGTGCACATGAGATTTTAACACAAGGAGGGGACATATAAATATGTATACGTGTGTGTGTGTGTGTATCATACACATGCATACTTGTGGAGTAATCGCTGGGATTTAGAGGAATTAGACTCAGGATGGGACTTCTGAGGTGATGATAGAAAGGTACATTTGATTCAAGAAGAATATATTTTAAAGAAGGCAGAGGACGGTAGCAGTAGATGTACAGGGTAGCTGCATTTATAGAGCACTCTTAAGTTTTACGAAGTGCTTTACATGTTACATCATATATAACCACCCTCTGGGGGTAGGAAAGAACAGGTTATTCAAAATAGCTTAACTCTTCAGAAAGGAATGGCTTGTCTGCGTAGGTGGCACATTCCCCATCAATGGAGGTATTCACGCAAATGCTGGGTCTTGTAGAAGAGATTTATTGCTTAAGGTTAAGCCAGATGCCCTTACACATTCCTTCTAGTTCTGGGATTTTAGGATTAGGTGGTTCTTTTAGGGAAGAGTCTTGGGGTTAAGTGGTCGAACATAGCAAGGACTGCTCTTCCTTCACCTGGGACTGCTGCACTCCTCCCTGGTCTCACCCCTTTTTGAACCCCTGCAGCTTTTTGCTGGCAAGACTTCTCATTTAGCCCTGAGCCATGCTCCCTTCTGTTGGCTTACTGTCTTCCCAGCTGGCTCTTGAGTCCCTGGAGAGCTGTGCCTACCTCCGATCTGCTCTGTTGTTTCCCTTGAAGTTGCCCCCATTGGCCCTCCCTGGCAAAGGTCTTCACTCAGTGCTGGGGAAGAGCAGATAGTGTTTAACTTGCCTGCCGCTGCCTTTACATCTCCATTTATCCCCAGCTCAGTTTCCTTCGAGGCGTCATTGTCCTGTCCTCTGGAGGTCTCAAGCTTGAGGCTTGTCTCTTGACTGCCTGAGCCCCGAGCCACAAAGGGGGACACCTCTCATGCTCAGCTCCTCCTATGTCAGGAGAACTGAGAGCTGGGAGGGGTGCCCTCTGAAGCAGAGGAGCAGCCACTGTCTGCTCTGGGCTGGAAAGTCCTAGGACAGTGGAGAACAGAGAACACAACATCTCTCTTCACTTTGGAGGGAGGCTGTCTGGGCACCACAGATGCAGACTGGCACTTGGTTGTGTTTAGTTGTTTTTCCTTGTTGTGTAACAACATTGAAAATAATAATTTGTCTTTATCATTTGCTTCACTGTTAATAGATTATATAGCCAATTTATTAAGCAAAGGAAGATTCCACTCTGAAGGGTGTGGGGGCAATGTGTCCAGAAATTACTTTGATGTGAAAACAGTAATAAAAGGAGGTGCCTATAATTCTCCTCAAAGAGCTGCCCCCACATAAACTGGAAAAGCTTCTAACAGCAGAAATAGGAGGTGCAGCCTGGCATGGCTTTCATTGGCTATGCAAGAGCCTGAATAATTTAGTTTCAAACATTGCACACCTGGGCTACCTAACACACCCTTCTCTCTCTCTCCCCCCTCCCCTCCCTTTCTCTCTCTCTCTTCTCCCCTCACCTCTGCCCCTCCCTTCTATTTCCTTCTCCCATATCTCCCTCCCTTCCTTCTCTTTCCCTCTCCCACATCTCCTCCCTCCCTTCTTCTGCTTTCCCCCACCTCTGCCCCTCCCTTCCTTCTCTTTCCCTCTCCCACATCTCCTCCCTCCCTTTTTCCCTCTTCCTCTCTCTCTCTCTGCTTGCCTGTCTTTGCCATCCTAGGAATTGCTACAAGAACTCAAGCATCTCAGAATCAAAGTGGAGGAGCTGGAGAGTGAGCGAAACCAGTATGAATGGAAGCTAAAAGCAACAAAGGTAAAAACCACCCAGGCAGATAATCAATGGCCCCATCACTGGGAGCCAAGTAACCTTGCATGGGGAGGGCCGGGACGTGATTGCCAAACAAGGCCTCTGCTGAGCCACTTCTGTCTTCTGCTTGGAAATTGCCCGTTCTTTTCCCCCTTTCCAATAACAGGCATTAGAACCACAGGCTGCAGCTGAGGCCTAGGGCACAGGAGTGGACATCCTGAATAAACAGAAATGGCAGCAGAAGTGGGGGTTAGGCCTCTCCATTAACACTAGAAGTGGGGGCAGCTTGGTGGCACAGTGAATAGAGCACTGGCCCTGGAGTCAGGCGGACCTGAGTTCAAATATGATCTCAAACACTTAGTATCTGTGTGACTGAGCAAGTCACTTAACCCTGATTGCCTCCCAAAAAACCAGTAAGGATATGAAGCGATGTCATACAGTGGCTAGAAAGTTGGTATCAGGAAAACCTGGGTTAAGTCCTGCCTCGACTAGGCCTGTGACATTTGCCCCCATACTATTCTTTATGGCTGCACATTACAGAGAGTCATTGACCCGTGGAGGACCTTTATTGTACACCAGGAGTTTTAAATAGTACAGGGATTATTATTCCTACGTTTTAGGTAAGCCAAGGTTTAGCATGCTTGATTGGCTTTCCCCTGATCATGCAGCTAAACAAAATTGGTACAAAAATTGGACCTAGCCCCTAAGCCTCATGATACAATGAGTGTACTATGTCCAAGGCAGCCTTGTTGCTACTCGATAGGAAAGCATCTCTTCCTACTACCTTGGTGGAGGTGAAAGCTAGCTGGAAACCTGGTCCCCATTGACAGGAACAGTACCAAGTCAGAGCCTGACCCGCATGGTTGGAGGTAGAAGGTCAGAGCACTGGTCCCCATGGCAATGACTGAAGCACTGAGCTTGTTAACTGAGGCACAGTTTCAATGAGCCATTTGAACCCTTCCCTAGTAGGTTTTCTTCGGGTCACCCCAGGAGAGGCACATCCCAGGCCGAGCAGTCAGTGGGTAATGAAAGCTGAACCATGCTCTCCCCCTGCCTCATGGGGGTCACATTTTCTGTCTGGGCTACCTCTACTTCTGGCCTCTGATGAGAGCACTCACTCACTCACTCATCTGAATGATGCCCTTGGCTCTTCCAGGCTGAGATCGCCCAGCTGCAGGAGCAGTTGGCATTGAAGGATGCAGAAATCGAACGCCTCCACAGCCAGCTCTCCAGGACCGCGGCCTGCGCTGAAAGCACAGAAAGAGGTAAAAAGGTGGTGATGCCCTCGGAGGCATGATGTTGTGGAATCCTGCTCATTAGCCCATTGAAGGGGAGATAGTATCCAAGGGCAAGGTGGGCATCCTGATGCCCTCTATCAAAGGCAAGCTGCTCCTCAAGTACCAGCCCCCTTAGAGAAAATGTTGGAAGGGAAGCAAATCAAATGATTTCCAAGGTGAACTCTTGAAAAAAGATCATACAATGTTTGAAAATTGTCTCACCCACCTACCACCCCCACTATTGGTGTCTCTCCCTCCCCCTCCCCCCACAAGAAGGCTGGACCCCTTCCTTGACTTATCACACAATGAACACCTGCTGGCCACAGACAACAGAATTTTCTGGCATTAGAAAGATCTACTTTTAGAAAAAATACTATTTTAAGGTGTCCCTCATTACTCCTCCTGCATGCCATGCCCAGGGCTGCTGTCTGCCATACCTTTCCCTAATGCTGTCTTCTCTTTGCAGGATACCCAAGGTCAAATGCATGGGCTTATATGTGGGATGAAGGTCTGTCTGGTCCTCTAGACCAGGGGTGGGAACCCGCAACCTTAAGGCCACGTGTGACTCAGCCCTTTGACTGAGTCCAAACTTCACAGAACAAATCCCTTTAATAAAAGGATTTGCTCTGTAAAATTTGGACTTAATCAAAAGGCTGCACCCGAGGACCTAGAAGGCCCCATCTGGCCTCGAGGCCAGAGGTTCCTCCCCCCTGTTCAGGACCCTCCTGGGGCTTTAGGAGCATTGATGACCTCTGAGAAGTGCCAGGGAGTTCAGTTTTCCTGTCAAATTGAGAGAGAAATTAAGCTCAGAAAAAATAGGGGAATAAACCGAGACTTCATAAGGCATTTGTCTGGCCTCGCCCCCATGTGCCACCTTGTGCCCAAGAAAGGGGAAAACGATTGTTTTCCTTTTTTTTTTTTTTTGACCACCAGTATGTATCACTCTTTAGGAGAAAATTTAGTGGTTTGAAACTTTTCCATCTAAGGACCCTTTTACACTCTTAAAAATGAGTGAGAATCCTATCAAAGAACTTAAAAAATATATTGGTTATACCTGTCATTACTTGCAGTATTCTAAATTTAAATATCTTAGTATTTTTTATGAAAATAGTTTCAACCTCTCAGACCCCCTGAAAGAGTCTCGGGGACTCCCACAGATTTCCAGACCTCACTTTGAGAACTACTAGTTTAAGAGAAATGGAGGTTGGGCAGTCTGATATTTCTATGCAGGCCTATGTAAATGGAAATAATATTCTACATGTCATTTTGTAAAAAGGCAGTATAATAGAGTAGATAGGGCCAGCCTCAGGGTAAGGACAGTCTGGTTAAAAATCCTGCCTCAGCACAGACTGGGCAAGTTACTTAACTCTTTAGTGCCCTAGACAACTCTAAGAATGCAAATTACAGAGAAATCACAGGACTATCAAAAAAAAAATTGTCGTCCTATAAATAATTGAATTATCACTGATCACCCTGAATTCCCCCCAAAGTTTTCAAAGGTGGGCAACAGAGGGATGAGTTCAGTGGTACAACTCTGTCTTCCTAGATCAAGGGAGAATTTTATCACTTCTACCTCCTTAAGGGGACACAGAGAATCTGCCAGGGAAAAGTTGCTACTCACCTTCTCTCTGGGCCAGGCCTAGGAGACCATAAGGATCAAACTTAGGAAATGGTATGGTGCCTCGGGGCACCAAACTTGGAGTCAGGAGGGCCTAGAGATTCACATTCCATCACAGATGCCTAGCTTTGGGCCCCTGGATCTGTAAAAGGAGGGGCCTTTAAGGCTTTTCCAACTCTAAATCCATGATCCTGTAAATCTTCTTTCTTCTAAGGGGGAAGAGAACAAACATTTCTTTATATGATGTTAACTCCAGGCCCAGCAGTCTATACACTGCACCATCTTGCTAATCTATACCATAAATACACAAGTATCCCAGAAAGGCCCTTTGTAGGTACCCTTATAAGCAGTTCAGGGCCCCTGTACTCTGACTAGGGAAGAGAATGGGGTATTTGCTAAATAGTAGGTTTTCAATCTAGGGAATGGCCACCATCAGTCCTTTTGAGTTGGGTTGGTTCTGTTGGTGGGTGTATAAAGGGCATGTCTAATCTGTGCTTTTTCCTCCTGGTTTCCCATCCTAGAGGGAGTTTGTAAGAGAAGGCTAAAGGAAAAATGTAAGCCTCGAGATTCTCTTCCAAAATCACGCTTTTGATCCTTTCCCCACCAATTATAGCTAAAATGCTCTGCATAAACAATGAATGCAAATGCCTCCTCTCACTTGATTGTTCTATTATCTTGCCTCAATATAGGCCTATATTTCATTGCTTGCAACAGATAAGTCGAGACCAGGAGGGTCCTAAACCCTCCATCATGCAAATCACCTTAGAATTCACCATGATGTAGAATCACAGCCAGAAGAATCACTCTGCTGGACATTTTCAAGGAAACTGTCAAGGTTTTCAGCCTCATTGCTCCTTTTTATATTTTCATTTGTGTTTTTTTGTCTTCAGAGTATTAATTTTTAAATACTATAACAGAATAAGTATCCTTTTTCTAATTCAGGGGTTCTTAGACCTTTTTATGCCATAGACCCCTTTGGTAGTCTAATGAACCTTATAGGAGCCCCCTCTCAGAATCATCTTTTTAAATGCGTAAAATAAAATACTCAAGATTCCAAAGGAAGCCAATTATACTGAAATAAAGTTATCAAAAAATTTTTTGAAAAACAACTGGACAGACTCTAAGAACCCCAAATATGTGATTCATTAGCTGATATTACTCCTTCTGTAACATCCTCTAAAAAGTGGTCATGTAGCCTGTACTGCAAAGAAAAAAAAACTACCTTCCTTTTAAAAATTTTCCAAAAATTATTTTCAAATACACTTTTCACTCTCCCACCTCCTTAGCTCTCCCCACCCCCATTTGAGAAAGCAGAAAAGCAAAACTGTTACAAACATGTATGATCAAGCAAGACAAATTCCCACATTGGCCATGTCCAAAAATATATGTATTTCTCAATTTGTCTTCTGAGTATGTCCCCTCTTTATAAGGAGACGTGTAGCATGAAGCTACATGACCAGGTCCACTCTGGATAGCTCTGGTGATTAGCAAGTCCCTCTTACCAAGCCCAGATCTGTTGACAGTGTCCTGTTATTACTCTTTTTTCTGCCTTCTGGACCAAATAGAACCAGCCCCATACTGAAAACAGCCACTCATGCCCCTCCTACATCTTCTATGTGCCACCCAGAACAGAACACAACACTGGTCTGACCAGGGCAGAGGGCCTCTCACCTCCCTTGCTTCCTTCACTATATGAACCCAGCAGGCACATTGTCTATATTCCACTGATCCCACATAAGATCACGTCAGTCCAAAGTCTGGGATGCCCCAGTGTTAGCAGAAAGCAGGGATCATTAAATGTCACTTTTCCTTGTGGAGCATTTCCTTGGCAGGATTCCTTTTGAGGTCAAGCATATCTTCCAGCATTTGCCTTTCTTTCCAGCCGACTGAGGTGCCTGCTTTGCTGTCTTTCTGTCTGAGCTTGGGTGGGACTTGGGCCATGCTGACTAATACCATTTTTTGTGAGAATTACCTTTGCAATAATTATACTGAATTACAATAGAACTCCAGTCCCTTTCCCCCACCCCACCCAATATGTCTAGAGAAGAATCAGATTAGTCTGATTTTTTAAAAATTCTGCTTATATGTAAAATCCAATGTCATGTCCGCAGGTTTCTTTCACATTCTGATTTCTAATTATCTTGAAGTGTTGAATATGTTTTTTTTTTTTTTCCCATAAGAGAGTGACTGTGGCTGAGGGCTTTTAGGAGGGTTCTTTGTGGGTATCTAGTGATACAGTGGAAAGAACACTGGATGGAGGGGAAGATGAGTCTATGGGAACAGAGCTCTTTAGCAGAGACCTCAGTCTTGGCTCAGCCCCACTGTTGGCCCCTTGGTTTCTAATTGACTCTCAATACTTTTTTAAGCTAAAGACCTATTATTCTATCCTCCCTGGTCATGGAAGTTCAAGTCAGACATGGGAAACCTTAATCTAAGGCCATTGAATCATAGATTTTTTTTTTAGTTCTAAGGGACATTACAGACTGCAAGTGCTAAAGGTGGGGTTTAGTCCCAGGTAGTCCAGGTCTGATATTGGAGAAAAATGAGGCTTCTGTAGGTCATTCATCAGTTAACAAAAGATTATTTAACCATACTATAGAAAGGATATTTAACAACAGATTCTCCAGAATAGCTTGGGTAGACAACTCCCCCTTTCATGTGGAAATTCATTTGGTCAGCCATATGACTCATGGCCTTGGGACGTCTGCCAAATCAGAAGGGGCCTGACTCCATCTGGATGGGCCTTTTTATGCCCTTAGGTGACTAGTGAGTTAGGTCAGTGCAAAAGAGCACACCAGGAATCTGCCTCAAGCTGAGGCCTGAAGCAGAATGTCCTAATCCAGGATGAGGGGATGAGAGAGAGAGCCTTGGTAGGTGGTTTGCCTATCACCCTAGGTCTTCTGCCTTCCAGGATAGATTAATACCTCTCTTCTCTTGTCAATTTTTACTTTATGACCCTATTTTACTTTACTTTGCACCCTATTTTCAGATGGGTTTCACTTTGGACCTTCTGATTTGGAACATCTGGCTCCTGACAGGTCTTGTCCTTCCCAGTATCGATTAGGTGGTTGTTTATTGTCCCCTCCAGTGTTTGCTTTGGCCTTTAATCTTCTCTTCCATCTAGGTCCATGACCATCCACAGATATACTCATCTGAGCAAATCTATGTGTTTGCCCTGTTTTTCTCTAGGAGAGAATGCACAGATCCTATACAAAGAACTGCGATTTGTTTGGCAATTCAGCTGGTTTTAGAATGAAATGTGAGCCTTGTCTTTCTTCAAAAGCCACTGGTTGTTCCTTGACTATGTCACACATATTCTGGCATATTTTTTAATAAGTTCAGGAATCAGTTGTGACTATGCCATGGTCTCTTACAGACCATGTATCCAATAATGTCCCATTTTCCCTAAGAGGTTACTTTTACCACCAGAGTTTGGTGGGATTTTTTTTAGGAACCCTAAAAAATGGACTTAAATTGTAAAAAAAAAACAAACCACAAAAAAAAACCAAGGAGACTAAAATTCTTGCAGGATCTATTAGCTGAAAAATGCTTAAACCTGTCAGTTTTACCTCTAAGCAAATACATTTTCTTCTTACCCATAAACTTTTCAGTGGTGATGACCATACATATGAAACATACAAATGAAGCCATACATAAACACACTATTCTTTTTGCTTATTCATTTTTAAATTTGGATTGATATATTTTTAAAATATCTTTCATTTCCAAACTTACTCCACCATTCTCCCTTCTGCATGTATGAAACAATAAAAAAGAGACAAAGAAAAACTATTCCACAAAAGTAACTAACAGATCAGCTAACAGTGTATGCTATGCCATATACCTGCATAGGGGCCCTTTTTCCTGACTAAATTTAGTCATTAATATTACACAGCATCCAGTTTCTTTGTTCTTTCCAATAAATACATCTTAAAAGCAGGAAGTTAACCTGCTATGAATACTCCTAGCTATACACACGAAAAGTGAAAGCCTTTTCACGGGCAGCAGTAGGAGATGGGAATGTTTGAGTGTGTGGTTTGCTTTTCTTTCTGTTACCTCTGATGTTGTTTGAAATTATTTCAAGGTACCAGCTAAATTCTCTTTGCTTCCCCACCTCTATAGATCACGAAGTTCAACGTCTAAAAATAGGAATGGAAACTCTATTTGTTGCAAATGAAGAAAAGGTAAGAATAGCATGGCCCTTTGTAGAGAGGGGCACATCAGTCCCTGGCTGGTGTGGGGGGTTCTTCTGCTTGTGCTGGCATCTTGTTGGTCTGGGGACTCGAGGCCCATCCAGTGGGAAGGTTACTTAGATGGGAGCACGATGCTTGATTCATAGTAGGCACTTAATAAATGTTCCCTTGCTCGATTGAGTCATTGGGAATTGTTTCTTAGCACTATACCTTAGTCAAGGAAATAATATTGGTAAAGTATTTTGCAAACCTTAAAGCACTATGTGAGTGACACTGCTTATCATCATATTTTTAGGAACGTGTCAGGGGAAGAGCACTTATCAAGGGAAAGTTGACTCAGTATCTCCCAATTGCAGATTATCTAATAAGCATACAGGATGTTCATCAGTACCCCGAGAAGCAGCCTTGCATAGGGGATAGAGAATTGGACCTTAAGTCAGGAGGACTAGGTTTCACATCTTCAAGTGATTACTACCAGTGTGACCCTGGGCAAATCTCTTACCTTCCTTTGTCTCTCTCTCTCTCTCTCTCTCTCTCTCTCTCTCTCTCTCTCTCTCTGTCTCTGTCTCTCTGTCTCTGTCTCTCTCTCTCTCTCTCTGTCTCTCTCTCTCTCTCTCTCTTTCTCTCTCTCACTGACTCTTAATCTATCTATGCAATTTAGCTGTGTGACTTAGTCACTTAACTACTCAAAGCCTCACTTTCCACATCTGTAAAATGGAAGTGATCATAGCACCTCCCTTTCCAGTATGGTGTGAGAATCAAAGGAGATATTGTTTGCAGAGCGCTTTGCAAATCTTGAAGTGCTGTATAAATGGTAGCTATTTTGATTATTATCTGTAAAATAGGGATAATAAGAGTACTAACTCCACAAACAAAATAATTTACACAAAACTCTTGGTGGACCTTAAATCACTGTATAAAAATGCCCTATTAAGTACCTACTATGTGCCAATCACTGTGCTAGGTGCTTTACAAATCTCTTTTTATCCTTGAAAAACAACCCCATTTTCCAGCTGAGGAAACTGAGGCAGACAGAGGTTAAGTGACTTGTCCAGGGCCATATAGCTCGTAGGTGCTTTTTGAACTTAAGTCTTCTGGACTCCAAGCCCAGTGCTCCATCCGTTGTGCCAGCTAGCTGCTTCAAAGGAATGTAGGCAGCAGCACGAAGTACTTAGGGTAATTTTTTTTTCAATGTTATTATTTAGAGGCATTTTTACAAAATCTTTAGTGATGTCTTTTGTTCTTTTACATCACCTTCATTTCCCAATTTATCCCTGTCCCCTCACTCCCTCCCTGTAGGGAGCAATCATTTAGAACAGAATAAAAAGGAGAGGGAAGAAAGCATTCCAGCAAAACTAACCAGCATTGGATGAGTCTGACAGTATATACAATATTTCACATCTGTAGCCTTTACCCCTGCAAAGAAAAGAAGGTAAATTTTTTTCCTCTCTTCTTTGGGACCAAGCTTGACCATTACAATTTTCTAGTAAAATTTTTAAACTTAAAATATAAATGAAAATGTAACAAAAAAGCCGTAAGCTAAATGATACCCCTGTTTTCTAGGTTATTTTTAATAGTAGTTTATTTTTTCTTTTAAGCACTACAAATTATGAGGAGAACCCCCCCTCCACTCCCACTAAAGCCTTCATGTTTTTGAACCCTCTATGTATAAGGTTGGCTACTGGTCTTACCCTTCATGTTACAGCTTCTCAAGCTTGGGTGTTTTATGAAAGAAAATCTCCCAGCAATGGCCCAAAAGCCCTGCAACCAAAGTGAAAAATGGTGTATCTGAGAGGCCGTGGGAAGAATTGACCCTATGGTCAGTTTCAGTGCTAAAAGAAGCTGCAGAATCTTTAAGGGAAGAGCCCAAACTCTGCTTCCCTGAGGTCTGAGAGCTTGCTTCAGGAATTTTACCATTTCATTATAGGATAGCGCCATATGCCTGCTTTACCTTGGGTTCCCTAGAATGCCCCAGGTTTTTACTCTCATATTGAGCAAAACGTGCCAGCTGCTAATGACGTATGGAAATCAACTCTTCCTCCTGCCTTTTATTCCCAGGATTAAACTAAATATTTGTGCAAAGAGACCTGCCTTATTATAATTAAGTTGTTCATTAAATGCTGTATGTCACGTAATAAAACTTAGGTTTAATTACATCTAAAGGTATTGCACTAACTTTTGAAAGTCACCAGTGCTATTAAGTGGTTTCACACCTGATTAAACACTTCCCAAAGAGGCACCTTGTCAAACTTGAGGGCAGAGTCTACACAATTCCACAGGGCCCTGCCCTGTTCCAGATTTTTAATAGTAACTCCAATAAAGGCATTCTAAATGCTCATTCAGTTAGCAGCAGGCACAAAGCTGGGAGCAGTAGATAACATAATGTAGGGTTTAAATTATCTTAATTGACCAAACATCTTACAAGGTGGGGTGAGTGAGGGGGTGAGAGAGCAGATGAATATAAAGTCTAGCTCTTAGGTTCAAAAAGTCAGTTACAGAAATATAGAATGGGGGAGGACCCATTTTGGAATCATTTGTATCCAAAAGATCTGGAGAGATTAACTAGACAAACATTTATTATGTAAATACCATATGTGAAGCACTGTCTTAGGCACTGAGTGTACAAAGACAAAAACCAAACCTTTGCTGCCCTCATAGCTTATATTCTCCTTGGGGGTGAGGATAATGAGAATAAATTACAACACAGACGCAATTAAGTATGCCACAAAGTTGTGGTAGAGACAGCATACTGACTCCTAAGAGGGGGATACAATTGTACCCCCCCCCCCCCAGAAAAGCGTGTACCCACATGTATCTGATTTCATTGATTTGGACATTGCCTCAGTATTGCAAATTGCAACACCTCAATGCCTTACTATCCTATGTGACTCTTGTCCAAGTCTTCCCATAGCCTCTTTTTTTTTTTTTAAGCAATTGGGGTTAAGTAACTTGCTCAAGGTTACAGAGCCAGTTATTTCTGGGTGTGGTGCTAGGTATCTGAGCCTGGATTCGATCCCCAGGTCATCCCAACACTGGGCCTGTGCTCTTACTCACTGTGCTACCTGGCCGCCCCTGCCCATGGCCTCCTAACAGTGATACCCCACAGTGAGCCAAGGACTTTCCGTACTTTCTCCGGACAGCCAAGAATACTAGTTGATTGCCTGGGCTGTCTGCCCATCGTCCCTCAGTCTCTGAATGGCCCATCTTTGAAAAGCTAATCTACTCTTCCTATTATATATTTCCCTGGTAACATCTTTTATTCCTGTTGTGTTTCCAGTTTCCTCACTGGTTACCTGTTAGAGTCTGCTTACATCCACCACGCACCTCTCCTTTGCTTCTGCGTGATTTTCTTTGACATTTCTTTGGAGACTGTCTCAAAGTCATACGGTGGCACCAGTAAAATATTGGTGTGGGAGGAAAATTGACCTTTGTTTTCCAAGAGATGCTTTGGAGATCATTTGAGGAAGCAATGTTGCCAGAAGATCTGAAGTGGTTAGACTATAACTCAAGCACTGTCTTAATTTTAAGAGGTATATTGGCAAATAGAAGCAGGTGTGGTCCAGGTAACTGAGGATAGTGAAGCTTCTATAGACTATACCATATGGGGAGTATTTAAAGAGCCTAAGATGGGGGCAGCAAGGTGGCCCAGTGAATAGAGCACCAGCCCTGGAGTCAGGAGGACCTGAGTTAAATTCCAGCCTTAGACACTTACTAGCTGTGTGACCTTGGGCGAGTCACTTAACCTCAATTGCCCTGCCTTTCTCCCTCCAAAATGCAAACAAAAAATAACTAAATAAAGAGCCTAAGACTAAGGGGAGATAGAAGAGCTTTATCTGGAAGAGAAAGAGATTAGATTTGCATAGTTTCAGAGGCCAGAACCATAACTGCAGTGATGATGTAAGTTACAGGGAGATCAATTTCACATTGATTCACATACAAGAGTGATATTCCTAGCAATTAGTACCATGTTTCCCCGATAATAAGACACTGTCTTATTAATTTTTTGGACAGAAAAACATCAGAGGGCTTATTTTCAGGGGAGGGCTTATTTTAATGAACATTGACAGCAATTTTAATAAACAGGTAAATGTGAACCAAAAAATGTACCTTTATTCAATAAGCAAATCACTGGGGAAGAACAGGATGACGCGCTCACTGCTGCAGCTCCGATTGGATGCAGCTCGGAGCGCGGTGTGCATTTCACGGGGAGGGGGGACGGTGCATACAGAGGGTACCGTAATGTAGCATGTAGCACAGGGGATCACCTTCACTACAGTAGCAATCTCAATAGGGCTTATTTTCGGGGGAGGGCTTATTTTAGAGGAATCTTACTCAATAAGGGGAGGGCTTATTATCAGGGAAACACGGTAATAGTAACAATGATAGTTAACATTTAGCACTTGCTGTGTTCCAGGCACCGGGCTAAGCTCTTCATAATTATATCCCATTAGCAGCATCCAAGTCTGTAATGAGCTGCCTTCTGAAATAACAAATAACCCAGTACTAGAGGTGTATAAGCAGGGACAAGGTGACCACTTAATGTTGGTTCCTAAGGTGGAGCTTAGACCTAATTAAAAAGTTTTAAAAGAGCCTGGTACAATGAAGAAAGTACAGGATTTGGAGTCAGAGTCGAACACAGCTTCCAAGTTCTGAATCTGCCGTTTAAAACCTGTGTAAACTTAGGCAAAATAGTTCCCCTCTCTGGCCTTGTTTCCTCATCTGTAAAATGTGGAGGCTGGATTAGATGGCCTCTGAGGTCCTTTCTCCCCCTAAAGCTTGTGATTTAGTCCAATCAACTAGAGTATAAACTCTTGGAAAATGGAATAATTTCTTCTTTTTCCTTTGTAAAACTCTCCAATAATTGGACTATGATAGTGCAATGTGCAGCTATATATATTGTATGTCTACCAGTGCACTCACTGTCTTGGTCCTAGAGACAAAGCTTTTCAAAAACTCCTCCAAGACAGTAGGTGTCTTCTGTCCTTTACTTCACCGATTCTTCTCCCCTATCGTTGAATTGTTCCCAGTAACAAAGAAGAACAGTTGTATTACACTGCCCACCCCTGGTCCTTGTCCTCTTCCCTTACCTCTACCCAGCCAAGGGAAGCATATTTGTTTTATCAGCTCAAGGCCTTAGTTTGGTCATTATAGTTAGTCTGATCTAAGCTACTTCTCAGTGTTGTTTTCATTGATATTATCATAGTCATTGAGAATATTCTTATTGTTTTGGCTCTTTGTTCTACATCTGTTCATACAAGTTTTCCTATGTTCCTATGATGCAATGATATTCCATTACCAATTTGTTTAGCCATTCCTCTATTATTGGGCCACTCACATGTTTCCAAATTTAGGCTACTAAAAAATATTTCTTAGATGCCTATTTCGGCACATACAAATCATGGAATCACAGCTGTCAGGCTGGAAGGGATCTAAGAAATTGTCTAGTCCAGCAGTGTCTAACTCACCTAGAAAGGGGGCTGCTAACATAGAAAGCTCTTTGCAGGCTACATATTGACTTAGAAAACCACATGCTAACATTATCTATGTTCCATTGTATTTTTTAAAATTTTGTCCAATATTTCCCAGTTACATTTTAATCAAGTTCATGTGAAGAGTGTTTGACTTCTCTGACCTAGGTGACCTCTGACACCTCATTTTGCAGAGAAGAAACTGAGGCCAGAGAAGTTAGTTGATTTGCCTGAGGTCCCGCAGGTAGGAAATAGCAGAGCCACTATGTGAAGGCAGTGCACAGGCAGCCCTGGTTCTGCTATAATACACAGTAGGAATCTGATCTCTCTGTCTCTGACCTCTTTACAGCTGGTGGCTGGCAGTGAATGGTTGTGCATCTTCTGGGTCTGACTCAGTTTCCTTTTTGTTTCAGGACCGTAGGATAGAGGAACTCACACTGTTACTGAGCCAGTACCGAAGAGTAAAGGAGATCATGCTGGGAGGTCATGGTAAGAGAAGAGAGAAACTCAGTGTTTCTCCCAAAAGATTTTCTTTGGCTTTCGGAGTACCCTGTCTCCCAGTGCCTTGTACTCACTGTGTCAAGAGCAAGGAGTATTAAACCTAAGTGTTGCTTCCAACAGAAATCCCTCAGTCTCCCCTCTGGTTAAGATATCCTTTCAGTGAGTAGGAGAACATAGTTGATTGGAGGGTTAGTGCTTCATAGGATAACAGATTCAGAACTGAAAGGAACACTCTCATTTTACAGAAATTGAGGGACTAGGTCTCAGAAAATTTAAGTGTCTTTCCCAGCATTACCCAGATCATTAATGTCAGGATCAGGATTTGAACTCAGGTCTTCCAGACTCCGAAGCCCCAGTCCCCTAACCACCATACCACTATTCCTCCTATGCTGGGAGCTATCATATTGCCCTATCTAGTTGTCCTTTCAAAGCCTGCCATGGGTGATGAGGGAGGACTGTTGCAGCAAGCACCCCAGCGTCCCCAGGGTGGCTGCCAACACGGTTTCTTAGATCTGCTTTTCTAAAGGAAAGCAACTCAAAATGGGTTAAAAATCTTGCTTTAATCAAACATATGTCATCTACCTAGTTCAGGGGGAAAAGGTCAGCACCCCAAAATTCAGAGAATATAGAGGGTACAAGCAGACAACAAATACAGAGAAACAGATCAAGCCGACAGGCCTACCAACTGTCTGACCATTACATCCATACCTAGTCAGTTACCAGAGAAGGAAGCACCAACATCTGGGTTTTCAAAGCTGGGGGGGCTCAATGGCTGCCCAGAGTCTCATCTGGTCCAATCATATAACTCTTCTCAAAGTGAGCCCCAAAACAAAGCCTCACATCAGGGTTTATGTAGCCTTCTCCTGGCTCAGAGAATGTCACAACCCTCTTGACCCACTGCCCAATCACAGAGCACCAAGGTGTGTGGGCATTCCTGAAAACCAAGCCTCCCACCACAGGCTCCAGGTGCACTTAAGCCTATCAAAGGGCCTAGGGGCAGGGAAGATCTTAAATTCCCATTCCCATAACAAGGACTCCCCAAGCTTTTCACCAGCCAGAGAATGTTTTGTGGGAGCAAATGAGTCACAAAGCCCCACACATCAGCAGTCACAGTGTACCTTCCACACCTGGAGTTCCTGTGAAGACAAACTAGGCCTAGGAGAATTATTGAGATCCTTTTCTTCTGTGTCAGATGCTTGAACTGGCCTGGTAGTAATTTTCCAATTGTTTTTAGTCCTAACCAGCCTCGCTGGGGAAATGTGGCAGCTGGTGTCTTTGGGCTAAAGGGCTATAAGAGGGAGTTGGAGAAACCCCACCCGCTAAGTGGGTCATAGAATAGCTTAGGCTCATAGGTTTTAGATCTGGACAAGACCTCAGAGGTCATCCAGTCCGGTGGGGTCGGACTCAAAACACAGATCTGCCTCTAGTTTGACACCTGATTTAGTCCAGCGCCTTGGTCACAATGTGGTAATCATTCAGAGGTAGGATTGGAACCCAAGCCTTTTGACTTAACCCAGTGCTCTTTTTACTGTACCAAGCAATGTCCTTTTGCCATCCATTAACTGGAAACACCAATGAATAGCCCCCAAAGAATATAAGCTAGAATTTCATTGTGAGAGTCGGAGAATATCAGAGCTAAGAGGACCACGGATACCCTTCAGCCCAGTCTACCAAATCAGTCAAGAATTGATTGATTAATTAATTGATTAAGAATTGATTAACCTTATACCAGGCATTAGATCAATCTGAATCAAAGCTGGGGAATGGAGCTTAGGCATCTCATGGCTAATTTGGAAGGTGCTCCATGGCTTTTGAGGGACCATAGTACCTGCATTCACAAGAGCCTGTATTCTCACTTGTTTGACCTTGGACAATGAGGGTTGTTTTTGTAATTATCTTCATGTATGCTGCCCACACACTGATGCAACAGCTCTTTTATTTTTGGTTCCCACGGACAAAAACCTGTTAGAATGTCAGGAAAAGCTCATGGTGGTTCGTACCCATTATGTTCTTCAGGATCCTGATAAAATGCAAGGTTTACGAGCTTTTTCCCAGGATGAGACAAGCAAGAGAGGAATCTTGTAATCCCAGAGCCCTCAGTTCTGAGATCCTTTGGCAGCAGTCCTATGGATTGCCCCAGGGTGAGGGCAGGGAAGAGTTAACTTGGAAACATTGACCTGGTTACCTCATCCTCCCACCAGATTGCCCAGTCACCATGTCCCCTCACAGAAGGTATTCCGTCTGAGGGCCATTAGGGCCTGACTTCCTGCAGTCATCAGTGAGGTTTCTGTGGCATGAGATGATCTGGGCAAAAGCCAGAGTTAGTGGGGCCCTGTCCTATAAAGTAAGAACTGCTCTTGGGATAACCTGGGGAGATCACTGTAGCAATAAAAAATTAAAATCAACATGTATTTAAGTGTCTACTATAATACTAGACACTGTTGGGGCTACAAATACAAAAATGGAATAATCCTTGCTGTCTACTGAGGGGAGTGCGAAAAATTGAACAATAACTAGAAAACATGCAAAGTAAATAATAATTTCAGGAGTGGGTTGGTAGATGATTTTGCTGTTGAGTCGCTTTCAGCTATGTTCCAATTCTTTGTGACTTCATTTGGAGTTTTCTTAGCAAAGATTCTAGAGTGGTTTGCTGTTTCCTTCTTCAGCTCATTTTACAGATGAGGAAACTGAGACAAACATGGGTAAGTGACCTGCCTAGGGTCTCACAGCTAGTAAGTGTCTGTGGCTGGATTTAAACTCAAGAAGATAAGTCTTCACAGTCCAGGCCCAGCACTTTATTCACTGTGGCACCACCTAGCTGCCCTTTGGGAGAAGAAAGCCCCATTAACTGAGGAGATCAAGAAAGGCCTTTCACAGAGACCTTAGTGGGTTGCCCTTAATATATAAATATTTCACTCATTCATTCACTTGAGCCTAGACTTGAATGGCCTTACAAGCAGAGGCGAGGAGATAGGGCTTTTCAGACATGGGCCTGTGCAAAGGTAGCTGAAGCCTACCGCAGACGCTTGCTAGCCATCCTTGGGCAAATCACTTAACCTGAGTTTCCTTAATTAAGGATGTTGAGGAAAATGAGGACGATACTAGGAGAGACTTCCCAGGGTTGTGGTGCAGATCAAAAGAGATGAGATTTGTAGAGGTCTTAGCTAGGCACCTGGCACGTAGCACAATCTACATAAATGGTGCTGTCATTATGGTGGAATACCTTGTCCTAGGGAATCGCGTAGGTCAGTTTCTCTGCAATGAGGAGCCCATGAAGAAAAATAATATGGAACCAGTTTGGAACAATGTGTTGGAGCCAGATTAAGATGCCATGTAGAATATGTGTCCGATACAAAGCACAAAGAAAAAGCAAAAACCCACCCCTGCCCTCAAGGAGCTTCCATTCTAATAGAGGAGACAGTGTATACAAGCTCCATACAAAGTAAATGGCAGGTAACAGAGGGGAAGCCTGTTAGCAACCAGCTCTCACTCTCTTTTAATTTACTTTTATTCTAAAGAAGGAAAACATAAACACTGAATAAAGTTATTTTTCCCTTTCTATTTCGTCCCTTCAGGCTCCTCAGAGAGAATCCTTTCCAGTGGGGAAGAAGAAATGGAGGGATCTTTCAGGAAGTGGAATGTGGTGAACAAATCCCTGGGAGAAACAATGAAACTGGAGGTGGACTTTATTAATCTGATATTTCAACCCAGTGCAGCCCTGAGGGGCTGACGCCAGTGAGCTCTGGGCTAGGAGGAAGGGAGGGAGTTGGTTAAGCCTTTGTAAGGCTTCCCAGCTCACCCAAGTGGTCAGAAGGAGATGAACCAGTGTGATGTCTGGAAACTGAAATAACTCATTTACATTAAACAGATCCTCCTGGGTTGGTTGGGTTACATAGATTTATTGTCTGGAAAGGATCTGCAGTTTGCTCATCTAGAGGGCCAGCCATGATTTCTAAAGTCATGACTCCCAACTCATAAACAGATTCTACCGAGTTAAGGAGCGACAAACCAGGGCCTAAACAAAAATTACAGAGCATAGAATGTTAGAATGGGGGAGAGAAGAACAGGGAGGTTATCTAGCCCAATCCTGCTATTAAAAAATTATTAACTTAAAATTTTTCATTGAACAAAAATCTCTCTCTCTCTCTCTCTCTCTCTCTCTCTCTCTCTCTCTCTCTCTCTCTCTCTCTCCCTCTCTCTCCCCCTCTCTCTCCTCCCTCTCCCTCTCTCTGTCTCTCCCCTTTTCTCCCTCTTTCTGTCTCTCTTTCTCTCTCCTCCCTTCTCCACTATTCCCCAAGGAATATGTAATCCTATTAACAACACATAATAAATTTCCCCCTTAGACATGTCCCCCAAAATAGATATCTCATTCTGCACAATGCATACGTACCATCATTGGTCTACTGGAATTGTGATAAGTCATATCACTGGTCAGAGTTCTTAAGTTTTTCCCAGTGGTTTGTCTTTCAATCCTGTCATTTTGCAGTTGAGCAAAACGAGGCCTTTCTCAGAGAGGTAACCATGACTAGGAAGCTAGAGCCTAGATGGCTCCAACTTCTAATCTTCTTTCTTCGAGGGTCTGAAAAAAAAACTGACCTGTAGGAAACTGAGAACCTTATTCAGCTCATCTCAGGGCCAGGGTATGTCTGATAGGAAGCTGAGACGCCTCTGTTTTCCCTGCAGCTGTCTCAGAGATGCACCTCGCCTACCTTGGGGGCTCCTCCCCTGCCTCAGAAAGCCCTGGAAGCAAGGTAAGAAACCAGCATCTTGTGACATTCCCCTCTGCATTGCTCTTAAGACTTTAGGGTCATTCCACATGTATCCTGGTTGGGATATCCCCACTGGGACCTTGGCAGGGGTGTGGGTCCTAAGCCGAGTGAGCAGTTGACCTAACTGATTGGGTGTGGTGTTTCCTTTGACAGTGGAAGTATCACGGATACCAGCAATGGCCAGCTTTCCCACTGTGAGGAGGATTCTCTAGAATCACCAAGCAGGTACCGGCCATGCTTCTCTTCTGCCTTCCCCTTAGGCTCAGGGCTACATCATGTTCACTGGAAATGGGATCCAGTGGGGCTCCAGAAATGAAAAGAGCAGCTCAAAGGTTATGGATTCCATTCAGTTCCCCCAGTACTGCCAGGTGCAGGAATTTGACCTTTGCAAATCTGCATCTTGCAGAGAAGGCTTCAGATCATTATAGGACATTAGGCTCATTAAGAACATTGAGTTTTTGATGAGGTGATTAGGATTAGTAGGGATACCCAAAATCATTCTTCAAACTCTCCAGGAGCTCATACACACACATCTGCTCCAGCGGGGGCAGCCTCCCTCAGCAACTCAGCATGTCAGCAAATGCAGAGATGTCCTGGCTTTGGGCCATAGCGTTAAGAGGAGGAGGGGGGCGGAAGCTACCAAAGCAGGTGACCACAAAGGGCAGCTTGTGGTTTCCAGATGGTCCTCTGGTTACTGCACTCCCTTACCTCAGCTTTGCACGTTATTCCCCGGAATGAAGTTGGTCCAAATGGATAAATCCTCTGAACCCTGAGCCAATAAATTGGTTTAGGTTTAAAACATCTGTCCTGTCCAGCTTAGCCCAATCCATCTGCTCTCATGGTATTATTCAAGCACGTGTGTTTTGCTCCCTCGTGATCATTTGCTTTTTTGTTCCTTAAGGACTCAGGAAAAACTGTCCAGTAGCCTGGAAGACCTGCAAAGTAGCCCTGTGGAAAAGGTTTGCTTGTCATTCAATCAATCAGCATTTATTGGTTGTCTGCACTGTGGTAGGCTGTGTATATGGGTTAGCATTTATCCAGGGCTTTAAGTTGTACAAAGCACTTTAGTTTACTCACTACAACACTGGCAGGGATGTGCTCTCAATTATCTTCATCCTATAAAAGAGGAACTGAGGCTCAGAGAGGTTAAGTCACTTGCCCGGGATTGCACAGCTGAAGTCTTCCAGACTCCAAGCCCCACACTTCAGAAATAACACAGGGATCAAGTGAAGTAATGTACAAAAAGTGCTTTATAAGCTTTAAAAGTCAACAGTTTTTATTTGTACTAGTAGTACAGAACAGCATACAAGTAGGTGCCAAGTTGTACAGTGCCAAGGGTGGGTGCTTTAAGACTGAAAAAATAAATAATTTTGTGGGCCTGAGTCATTAGGAAGGACTTCCTGAAGGAGACAGGCAGAGGGATAACCTCATGAGAAGAGGCTTGGAATTAGGTTATTAGGGTTACAACAAAGATGTTCAGGCTGGCCTAAGCTTGTGTTGAGGAGTAATGGCAAAAAGGCTTGTTAGAGGCAATGGAACTAGATTGGGAAGGGCCTTGTACCCCAGGATGAAGAGTTTACCATTCATCTTATGTTCAGGAAGGAGCCATTGAAGATTTTTGATCAGGAAAAGTGACATGATTCTTGTGTTTGAATTGTGTTTAAGAAAGACTGGCCTAGGGGTAGCTAGGAGGAACAATGAATAGAGCACTGGCCCTGGACTCAGGAGGAGCTGAGTTCAAATTCAGCCTCAGACACTTGTGTGACCTTGGGCAAGTCACTTAACCCCAATTGCCCTGCCTTCCCCCTCAAAAAAAAAAAAAAAGCAGAATAAGAGAAGAGAGCCAGGGAAGCCACTAAGAGGCTTTGGTAAGCTCCAGGTGTAAAGTTATGCTGATTTTTACTAGGGTGAGCTAATTGATTAGAATCAAAATTCTTTGTTCTTCAGTGGATGTTAGAGGCACCCAGCATAGCTAGCCCTTCCATTAAACAGAAGCTAAGGCCCCAGTCACTATTCTTATCTCCTCAGCCCTGAAGTGTAGGGACCATCTGTGCGTGTCCATCTAGATGGCCCCCTCTGCTGGGGAATAGCAGCCTTTTCACTGGAGTTTTCTGGGGTTTAAAATTAAGTATTTCACCCTGCCCTTGGCAAGTAACCATAGACTCAGAGTCACAGCTTTGAAATGTACCTTAGAAATCGTTTCATCCAACCTGTGTCATCAAATGACCTTTTATCACAGGGATGTTTGTCATAAGGTGCTGATGCATCTGCCACAAACTCTCATTACTGATGAGAGAGAGAGAGAGAGAGAGAGAGAGAGAGAGAGAGAGAGAGAGAGAGAGAGAGAGAGTTAGAGAGTTGGCGCTTCCTGAGAATAGTCATGGTCTTCCTGTCCTGGCCCAAACCAGAGCTCATTGGCCATTGAGGCTTCATGGTTTCCATATGTACAGTCACCAGAAAGACTCATGATTGTTATCTGGGGCGGGGGCGGGGGGGAGGGGGCGTGGAATAACAGTCTTCTCAGGTATAAATGGGGAAATGACCAGGTCCTGCCAATGAATGAGAACTCTGTGTGTGTTTTATACTAACATGTGTCTTGTTGCTTCTTCTATACTGAACTGAAACCCTCCTCCCTACAACTCCGTAGCATGTAGACGGGAAAGCACTTGTGCCTGTTGCTGGACCTGAGGTATATACAGTGTTCTTCACTTGTCATTTGCCTTCACGGGATGTGGGTTGTGCTGTATGTTGTGTCTGCTCTTATGGGTTCACTATTCACCCCACACAAGAACCATGGGCTTGGGGGTGGGGTTTTGGGTAGAGGCAAGGAGAAAAAGGCACTGATTACCAAGCAATCCAAACCCCAAACCCCGGTCCTTTATATGTCATTGATTATCACCTGAATGCATCCTCAGACCAAGGCATCCTCTGAGCCTTTCAGAGTTGATGAACGAGGGGAGCAATGAAAGCCACATGGGGACACCACATCCTCCCCCTGATGGATGAACAGTTGGTATTACAAGGAATCATTACAGAATCATAGATTCGGAGCTGGAAAATATCTTGGACTAGAGGTCATTAGTCTGACATGCTCCTTTTACAGACAGGGAAATTAAGGCAGGCGACTGGGCAAGGTCACACACGGAGCAGTGGGAGGAGCTGAGGGTCAAACTTAGGTCTTCCCCTCACTCCAACTCCTCCAACTCATGATTGTTCAGGATGACTTTCCCTGTGGAAGCATTCTCTCAGGTGGGTCCCTATGCCACCCTACAGAAGACCTTTAAGTAGCTCTTGATTTACAACCTGGACCTTCCATTTGGAGTTGGAAAGGACCTCTGAGGTCATCTAGACTGGGCCCCTTCATCTCTTCTTAAGTGAGGAGACCATGAGCCAGTGAGATTTGGTCATTAGCTCCATTTCACACAAGTACCCAGAGCTGAGATGCACACCCAGCTTTTCCATTGTACCATATTACTTCAGGTCCACCACCAATGCAACCCTTTCAGCTGTACCTCAATGCCAAGTTTTCTTAATTCAGAAAGCCATTCTAGGGGTCTCCTGCTCCCTCCCCCTTCCCTTTCCCAGAGGTGGCTGCATACCATGAGGGATTAGGGTCTGGAGGTAGGGGCAAAGGAGATGTTCTTGGTCCTGGATACTCTTACCTTTATATCTGCATAAGGAAAGACCCCCCTCTGTACAGCTTTGACATGCTCCTTCTGAATCTGAATCTCTTCCTCTTGGTTGGAGAAGTTCCGCCTTTCTCTCTAATCTGCATTAGAAAGACCCCACCCCCAGCTTTTACCACAGGCTTCCCCAGGAGCCCAGGGGAGGAGGGAGAGAAGCATCCATTTCCCTGTATCAGTAACCTGGTAACAGGAGAGTCCTCTTCTTAGCTGAGTAAGAAAAGGCTTCTCACCTTCTTTGTTGTTCCGATCATTTTAGTCTTGTCTGATTCTTTGTGACCTCATTTTGCGTTTTCTTGGCAGAGAGACTGGAGTGCCATTTCCGTCTCCAGTTCATTTCACTAATCAAGAAACTGAGGCAAACAGCATTAAGTGACTTTCCCAGGGTCACACAGTTAGTAAGTGTCTGAGGTCAGATTTGAACTCAGAAAGATGAATCTGGGTCCTGGCTCTCTGTCCACTGTGCCACTTACTTAGGCCTTACTATTGTAAAAGAAAGCCTCTCTGGGCCTCTGCATCTGCATAATAAGGGGTAATTCTGTATAAGAAAAGACTCCTTTACATCTGTATAAAAAAGTGAGAGAAGGCCTCTCAGATTAGTTGCATCTCCACAAAAGAACTCTCCAACCTCCTCTCTTTTCCCCCCTCCAGGCACATACTTACAATAACATAATGTAGGTGTTCTCATATCATCCCATTGTATAGATTAGGAACCTGAGTCTTAGAGAGTTTATGTGACTTGCCCACACAGCCAGTAAGTAAGTTTCTGAAGTAGGACTTAAACACAGGTCTCCCTAACAATTGAGTCCGGGTTCCTTATCCACTAGGCTGGCTAGCTGCATAATAAAGGAATTCCTAATCTTTATTTTTTTTTTTCTTACAGCCCCTTTTGACAATCTGGTGATGCCCATGAATCCCCTTCTTAGAATAAGATTTTTAAATGATTAAAGTAAATATCAAATTCAAATTAGAGTTTATTGAAAATAAAGAGATAATTTATTTTTTCCCATCTGAATTCACAGATCCCCTGAAATCTAGTGAGACCATAGGGCTCAGGGGATAGAGCACTCTCCCTGGAATCAGAGAGGCCTGAGTTTAAATCATGCTTCAGACATTCACTCAGGAATATGATTTGGTCCTCTATGACTAAGTACTCATGCTGGCTCCTCCTGATCATAGTTTTCTTTTCTGAGGGGTCACAAACTATCGATTGAATATTCCCTTCTAGAATTTTTTGGTGGGAGTCAGTATCAGGTTTGCTGGGCAGTAGTTTCTATAATCTTGCTTCTTCCCTTCCTCATGATTTTCCTTTCTTCAAGTTTATTAATAGTCTTTCGATCCTATCTGCAAATCCTTTAAGTATTCTGAGTTTTAGTTTTTCTCGGTCAATTCAAATGCACTAAAAGTGGCTAGGTGCTCATTTGTCAGGTCTTTTTATCATTCTTTTGTTCCTCCTTTGTTTTCTACCCTTTCCATTAGACCATTGTTCTTAGCAGAGAAACAGAAGCAAAATCATAGCAAATAGTAACTTTCTTTCTATCATCTGTTCCCAAACAACAGGCCAATCTATCCTTCCTTGTCATTTTTGTTCGGGATGACAGTCTTGTATTCTCACTAGGTTATTTTCCCCCTCCCTCCAGCTTTTCAGCCTGGTCAGATCATCTACTTTCAGCCCCCAACAGATATCTTATTATAATATCTTGTCTTCGTGCCACCTTTGTAGACAGTTTTTAGGAATGTATCGTCTGTATCCTCCCTCTGGCTGCGCAGGCTGTACTGTGCTCCCACAATGAATAGATGACCTATGGCACTATCCAGCTCTAAGTAAAGGCAGTTAGAATGGTTTTAATGAACGGATTTGGTAAGAATGGCTGCTGGGTGCACCTAACTTGAGACATTTAGCAGAGATCACTGCCCTCTTAGGATAACATAAACCACATTTCTTTTTTTTTTTTTTTAGGACACCCTTTTCCTAGGGGAGAACAAATACCAAACATTACCAGGGAAACTTCCTGGAACTACACACAATGGAGAGCCTGGAACATCCAACCCATCTACTTCTCAGACCTCAGGGAGCAGCCTGCCAAGCCTGAGTAAGTCCCTCTGGTTTAACCTCTGACCTAGGAGCGGTGCCTGGGGCCTCCATAGGCAGGCCTCTCCATATGTGTTCTGAAAGGCATATGCCTAACTCTTCTGCCATAGAGCCGAATTCTTGGCTTTATCTAACAAATACACACCTGGCTATAGCACAGGCTTGGGTAGGAGCCACAGGAAAGGTCCTGTGGTGAGGAGCTTAATCTACATTTGCACTTAAGAGGGTCATATTATAAGTGGCTGCTGTTTAGTGTAATCACATCGAGGGACCAAAGCTGGTGTCCTTTTCTGGGTAATGGGTGCCAGAGAACCGGGTATTTTGATTTTAGATGAATATGAAAAACAAACCAAAAAACACCCCACTATGTACAACCATCCTCTCATCCCCTGGTGTGTTTTTGCGCCAAAGGGGCCACTCAGTAATAAATCTGTGAAGGCCAGAGGATGCAGCATTGCAGATTCCACCTCCCCATGTGTAAACAGGTGTCATGTCCGCCCCAACATTCCCTCCTTCCTTGCTGTCCTTCCTTTCCATTTTCTCTTCCCTGCTATGAGCTCATGGGTGTATTAATTTTCATTATGTCATTGGAAAAATAGAACTATCTGAAGACTAAAGCAGAAGCAAGCCTCAAAGGCCATTTAATCCAGCCCCTCATCTTACAGATGGGGAAACTGAGGTTTGTTCTCATTCATGATGGGCCTAGATAGAGAAGTGAACTAAACAGAAAGCTGTGTACTAGTCACTTTGTTGCTGAGAAACTTGTTCCCATGGCTGCCATAGCCAGAATTTCCTGACCCCTTTCCTTCCTCTGAAACCATAGTCTTGCTAATCTTCTCTAGTAGATCTGATGATCACTATTATAATCATCAACCCCATTTTATAGATGAAGAGACTGAGAACCCATGCTTATCTATAAGTGTCAAAGCCAGGATTTGGACCCAGACCTGTCCTGATTCTAAGTCTAGTGTCCTTCCTACTATATCACACTGCATGGTGTACAAAGGCCACAGGAGTGAAGGTTTTTGTCAAGTCCCCCTCTAATCCTCTTGCCTTTGTTGGGCTAATAGCTCAGAAAGAGGGACTTAAGGATGCAAGGAGCCCAGAAGATGTTTCTGGCTCTGACTACTACTATTTCTACTACTATTGATGATGATAGCAGCATCTTTAACTTTAATGTTTGCAGTGGCCTCTATTTACATTTTCATTTGCTCTTTGAGACCACAGTGGAAGTTGGTACGCTTCTCACTCTCCAACGTGAGGACAGTCTTCAGCAGTGTCTGTTTTCCAGACCCATGTTGGGCTTCTCACAGTACTCGTAGGTTAGATTTGAGACGTGTTCCCCTTTCCTTTCCCCTATGCTGGACATTCACGTTCAGCCCATTACTTCTTTCCTTTTCCTGCCTCTACTGATGGAACAGGCCAGACAGGCAGATATTAGTGGAGAGTTAAAAATCTCCTTAGGAAAAACAGTGTCAGAAGCATGGAAAACTGCCCAGAAGAGCAACTAGTGTGCTCTGTGAGCCTCTTTCTCTGCCTTCCAATGCAGTCGTGATGGTATGGCCCCCTATCACCATGTGACCCGCTAGCCCCGAGTCCTCCCCACAGTTTTGTTCTTCTCTCTTGCTCTGTGACTCTTGTTCATTTCTTTGCTTCCTCATAACTCTGTTGGGCTGGCCTGGGGTCTCTCTGGCTCCTTCATGTGGCTTTTCTGCTTCTTGGATGGTTGGAGCTCGTGGCCGGAGTGTCAGTGCACCGATATTAGGTACTGTGATCATTCCAGGTGAGGCTGGGAGTTAGAATGTCTTTCCCCTGGCAACCTGCGCACATTCTCCTTTCCCAATTACTCTATTTAGTCTTCTCTTGCAATAAAATTATTGTCCTCATGAGAGGGGCGGGTCCCATCTTTACAGGACTGTTCCCAAACCCTTAAGAATGGAACCTGCGGGCCACATGGTTTTGAGCAGTCTGGTTAACCTTCCACAATGTTAAAACTCAGACCAAGCTATGAGACTTTGCATATCCATTTGCAAAATCCTATATGCAAAGCCATGTTTCTGTGAGATATTTCCTACCAAGGCAGACCAAGGTGGTGTGCCTGTAATCCCTGCTGTTTGGGATGCTGAGACTAGAGTCTGGGAGTTCTGAGCTTCAGTGGGCTAAGTTAATTGGGTATCCCCACTATGTCTGACATTGATATGGTGAGCCCCGAGATCTACCAGGGTGTCTCGGAAGGATAGAACCAGTCTGGGTTGGAAACAGTAAGTCAGAACTCCCATGCCAAGTGAGATCAAGCCCATGAGGAGTCACTGAATTTCCAACCTCAATGAGATAGATACCTAGTCTTTAAATATAGATACAGACATATAGATATAGATACGTATATATGTGTGCATATATATACACTATATATATTATATATATGTCTGTATATATCATTGAGCCATGGTACAGATGAGCTGATTCCAAAAGGTCATTTAAGAAAATACTTTCCCCTTTCTCTCCATCTTCTTAGTTTTACTATTTTTCCCTTAGGAGAAACTGAAAACAATCTGGATAATACTGTCACATCAAATGACCTTTCACCTACTTCTTCTGGAACCGACTCGGGGCCCCAGTCTCCACTAACTCCAGAAATGAAACGGAGTCCTAAAGGCATCAGGAAATTCTGGGGAAAGTAAGTTTGTTGTTGTTTTTGGAGTGGAGGGAGTTATAATACAGACCAAATAGGCTAATTTTTAAAATACTTTTTGTTTTTCATCCCATATTCTCATCATACACACACAGACACACACGATATATCATCAACAAATACCAAGTAATTAAACTGAATAATAAAAGGCCCATAATTGACAGTAATTGATATTCCATACATGTAGATGGCTGCCTCTCAACAGCATGGACATAGATTCCTAAATCACTTATCTGGCATATGGGTCATTGCTTTTGATCTGAGTTCTTTTGTCCTTTAGTGGTGTCATTTACATTATGGAAATTACTATTAATATTGTTTTCCTGATCCTGCATCAGTTCATGCTTGAAAATTACTCAACCAATGATCATTTAGGCTCAGCTTAGAGACTTCCAAGTTCCCATTCCACTTGTGGGCCTCTCTAATTGTTAGAAAGTTTTTCTGGCCATCAAGCCCAAATTTTCCTCTTTGTAAGCTTCTCCCATGGCTCCTGATCTACCCTCCAGGGCCAAACAAAATAACCAAAGCCTCTTCCACAGAACAGCCCATCCCCCATTGGAGCTATAGGATAAGCCTAGGGCTCATGTTTAGTGAAAATAATTAATGCATTTTTAAATGTCTCTTGAGGAGAATTACAAAAGTCACCTGTTATTTGTGGCAAGTTGTCTTAAAGAGGCCTTCATTCATCCTTCAACAAATGCCAAGTCCCAGTGATTAATACCATGAGGGGACCCGGGGTGAATTGGACTTGTTCTCTGTATCACAATGCCCCAGGCCTCAGCTTGCCTTGGCCCCCTTCCTAGATTTCCTCTTGAACTAACACAGGGAGGGCCTCAAAAAGCCCAGAGTGCAGATATGCTATGCAAGACAGAATCTAGTCTCCCATTCCCTTCAACCTATATGTGTTGCCTTCCTCATTCAGATGTGAACTCTTTGAAAGTAGGAACTGTATTGTTTTTCTCTTTCTTTCTGCAGCACTTAACACAGCTCTGAGTACCTACTTAATGCTTAGTAAATAATTTTATATTCATTCACCATCATTTGCATGGAATGGAGGCATGGGCAACTAATGACAAAATGGAACACTGACCTCTACTTCCTTTCTCAAACCCAACTGTAACCAAGAGTCCTAAGACTTTGTACTTGCCATCAGGCTCACACTCTGGTACCAGTCCAACATACACCCACTGAAACTCCTCCCACTCCAGACTCTCTGCTCTCTTCCTCTCCAGCCTCATCCCAGCTTTTCTCACTTCTGAATTCTACCATGCTCACCATCCTGAGGATAGTCTCCTACCCCGTAAATAGCCCCAAAGATTCAATAACTCCACAGATTCCTACTTTTCATTGCAGCTTCTAGGTTATACCTCTTACTTTCTTTTCCCCTCTGTCTCCATATCATCCCAAGAAAGCTTGTCCTCTAATGCAGGAGTTCTCAATCTTTATTACTCATGGACCCCTTGGACCTTCTGGTGTACCGGAATCATATTTTTTTTTATTATTTTCCTCTCTTTTTTATTTTTTTTGGTTTACATCATTCATTTCCACAAGATTTCGAGTTACAAATTTTCTCCCCAATTTTCCCTACCCACCAGCCCAAAACAGCAATCCCACTGAATATCCCCTCCCCCAATCTGCTCTCTCTCATATCTTCCCCCATCCCCCCTTCCACTTTCCAGTAGGTCACGGTGGATCTCTGTGCCCTAGTACCTGTATATCTCATTTCCCAGTTACATGTAAAATAAGAAGAAGACTATGTATATATATTTTTTAAAATTTGATTTTAAAACTTTGGATTCAAGATTCATTCCCTTCCTCCCTTGTCACCCACCCTCACTGGGAAGATAAGCAATTCAATATAGGTTGTACGTGAGTAGCTATGCAAAATGTTTCCATATTGGATATATTGTGAAAGACTATATTTCCCTCCCTCCTATCCGATCCCCCACTTCTTCTATTCTCTACTTTGATCCTGTTCCTTTTCAAAAGTGGGTGCTTCCGATTTCCCTCCCCCCCAGCCTACCCTCCCTTCCATTATCCCCCCCTCTCTTCCCTTCCCCTCTACTCTCCTATAGGGTAAGATACCCTATTTAGTGTGTATGTCAAATTCAATGAGAATAAGGCTGACTCCTTCCCTTTAGCCTTCCTCTTCTTCCCCTCCATTGTAACAATTTTCCCTTGACTCTTCTAAAAATATGAGATAATTTACCCCATTCTGTCTCTCCCCATCTCCTCTCATTGTATTCCTCTCTCACCTCTTAATTTCACCTTTTAAATATCATCCCTTCTTATTCAATTGGTCCTGTGCCCTCTGTCTATGTATACATGTACACATATATACACATTCACATAAGTATTCATACACCCATATACCCTCATATATAGACATATGTGTGTGTATACATTTGTATTCCCTTCAACTGTTCTCATACTGAGAAAAGTTTTATCAGTTACAATTAACATTTTTCCATGTAGGAATATAAGTAGCTCAACTTTGATAAGTTCCTTATTATTTCTTTTCCCTGTTTACCTTCTCTTGCTTCTTGTATCTGAATGTCAAATTTTCCATTCTGCTCTGGTTTTTTTTCCTCAAGAATGCTTGAAAGTCCTCTCTTCCACTGAATGACCATATTTTCCCCTGAAATATGATACTCAGTTTTGCTGGGTAGGTGATTCTTGGTTTTAATACCAGCGCCTTTGACCTCCGGAATATCATATTCCAAGCCTTTTGATCTCTCAGTGTAGAAGCTGCCAGATCCTGAGTTATCCTGATTGTGTTTCCACAATATTGAAATTGTTTCTTCCTGACTGCTTGTAATATTTTCTCCTTGATCTGGGAACTCCAGAACCTGGCTATAATATTCCTAGGAGTTTTCTTTTTGGGATCTTTTTCAGGAGGTGATCAGTGGATTCCTTCAACTTCTATTTTAAAAGCCCTCTGGTTCTAAAACTTCAGGGCAATTTTCCTTGAGAATTTCTTGAAGGATGATTTCTAGGTTTGTTTGTTTTTTTTATCATGGCTTTCAAGTAGTCCAATAATTTTTAAATTATCTCTCCTGGATCTATTTTTCAGGTCAGTGTTTTTTCCAAGGAGATATTTCACATTGTCTTCTATTTTTTTCATTTGTTTGGAGCTGTTTAATAGTATCTTGATATCTCATAAAGTCACTAGTTTCCATTTGCTCCAATCTAATTCTGAAGGACTTATTTTCTTCAGTGAGTTTTTGAGATTCTTTTTCCATCTGGCAAATTTGGTTTTTTAAGGCATTCTTCTCCTCATTGGCTTTTTGAGCCTCTTTTGCCATTTTAGTTAGTCTGTTCTTTAAGGTGTCATTTTCTTCAGTCAGGTTGTTGACTCTCTTTTCTTGCATCATTCTCATTTCTCTTCCCAATTTTTCCTCTACTTCTCTTATCTGGTTTTGAAAATCCTTCTTAAGCTCCTCTATGGCCTGTAACAAGTTCATATTTTTCTTGGAAGCTTTTGGTGCAGGAGTTCTGACTTCATTGTCTTCCTCCTGTTCCATGCTTTGATCCTTTTTGTCCCCAAAATAGGAGAGTAAAGTTGGATTGCTCTGCTTGCTTTGCTTCCTTTGCTTGCTCATGTTGCCACTTGATTACTTGACTTTTGAGCCTTTTGCCACAGTAGAACTCTGCTATCAGAAAGGGGAGCTTTATCCCAAACGCTGGGGTTTTGTAGCTGCTGGAGCTATTAGTTGGGTGCCCTCTCTGAAGCCTCCACATGCTCTGGCAAACTGTTCACATGCCCCAGGACCTCCACCCAGGACAGTGATCCAAATCCAAGCAGGTTAAAGCAAGATTAATTACCCCTCAGACTGGTTGCTTGGTCCCCCTACGATCTGCAGACCAGGAGCTCTGAAGCAGCCAAGAGGCAGGAGGCTGCACGGCCAGGGCACCTCACCTGCTTCTCACCCCTGGGGGAAAGGCCAGATCACACTCACGAATTTCTAGGTCCCAAAGTCCGCACTGCACTGACCTCTCAATTTGTCCTTAGCATCTATGTGTTGATAATTCTGGAAAATGCCACAGCTGCTGGTGATCTGAAGTCTCTGCAACCAGCAGCTGGTCAGGCTGCCCTGAGGCTAAAACCTCGGGCTCCCAGAGGACTGGGCTTGGCTCCTAGAGCACTGCGCTGGCCTCTTCCTGCCCAGCCTGCCAGGCTGTCCTCAGCTGGAGGTTAGCTTTTCTGTGTCATTTTCTGGGTTCTCTAGCTTCAAAGTTTGTTCAGAGTCACCTTTTATATGAACTGGGGGAGGTGGAAGCCAGAGCCGTGCAAAAGTCCTGTTTCTACCAACTGAATTATATTTTTAAACACATTGAGTTAGATGTATAGGATTACAAAGGAAACAATTTCTACTGAAATACAGCAGTCCAATTTTTCTTTTTAATAAGCTCACAGATTCCCAGGTTAAGAATGTAATTTCTCATGCATGTGAGCATCTGTGCCTTCGAAATGGGAGGGCTGAGACCTTGGTCACTCAGTTGTTTCCTTGTTTTGGTCTCCATGCCCAATTCCAAGATGGAGCACAGAGAAGAAGAACATCTGACTTTGGCATGAGTGCCTCCTCTGGCCTTTTAGGGTGGTCAACCCAAACTTCAACTCCAAAAGCAGTATCATTTAGCAAACCTTGTCATCAATCAACCAGCCATAGTTTCCTTCCAAGCCTGTTAGAATCTGCACCTGCTTCAGAGGAGGCCACAGGAAGCAAAATTGTGTTGGGAGGGAATCCTGAGTCATGGGGACAGATTTATAGGGCCTGGGCCTTTTTTTATATCTTACTTGCCCAAAATGAATGAGAGAGAGAGAGAGAGCGAGAGTGTGTGTGTGTTTTGAGTGGCAAGGGGGCTTGGATCTGTTCATGCAGAATGTCTTCAAATGGTCCCTGTGGTTTTCTATCCCCACAGAATAAGAAGGACTCAATCAGGAAATTTCAACACAGATGCAATAGGGATAGCAGAATTCCGCCGAGGTGGACTCCGGGCAACTGCAGGACCGAGGCTGTCCAGAACTAGAGACCCCAAAGCTCAGAAGAGGTAATATCCTTCTCAGAATCCAGGTGATGAGCTCACTGGGAGAAGTAGAACTTATGGGCCTGAAGGTTCCAAGGGTAAACCATGAATGGCTGTTAGAAACTAGTGTAAAGTCACTGGGGAAATAAGTCATGGGAGAGTATAAGGAGGAAAATGGAACTTAGGGTGTTTCATTCATATATTCTATAAAATGAGAACAGTAAAGTACAAAGTGATTCTTTTTATCTTTAAAAAAAATTCCTTAACTATTTTTTTTAATAGTAAATTAAGAGGACATAATAGTCGTGTTCCAGAATTTTAAGGGCCATCCTGGGAATAAGGGATTTCTTTCTGTTTGGTCCGAGGGCAGACAGAAAAAAAGTAGCAGAGGGTCATGATTTTAGCTTGACATTAGAAAAAGCTTCCTAACAATGAGAGTTGTACAGACGAGATGTGGCAGCTTCCCCCTTGTTGGAGGTCTACAAGTAGAGGGCCTGGATGACCCCATTTGGGCTGCGTGATAGTAGAGGCTTCCTTTCCTATTCACCTGGGTGGACCTGGATGGACACCAAAGTCCCTGATAACTCTCAGATTCTGTAATGCTGGGGTTCTGCCTTCCCTCACTATATTTAACAATTGCCGTGGCACTTTTTTTTTGTCTCTGACATCTGTCAGAGGTTTGCTGATCTTTTAGTTATGCAGAAATAGTTTTAACAAGAATCTATTCCAGGCTCCCCTTGCAATCAAGCACCAGCCCTGACAGTCATGTGCTCTCTCTCTCTCTCTTTCTTTCAGTGATTCCAATGCTCCTTTTGCCCAGTGGAACACAGAGCAAGTGTGTTCGTGGCTGGAGGACTTTGGTCTGGGTCAGTATGTTATCTTTGCCCGGCAGTGGGTGAGCTCTGGCCACACGCTATTGACCGCTACCCCTCAGGACATGGAAAAGGTAAGGGCAGACTTGGAGGTTGGTCAGCCTACATCTGAATGGCAGTAGCTGACCTGCTTCTGGATTCTGTGACCTCAGCTGCCGTCTATATGCGTGGGGCCTTGGCGGGGAGGGAAAAGAGAAACCAGCTACAAGACAGGCATCTGGGGTACAGTATCTGATGGGAAGAGAACTGGTACCCCAATTAGCATTTTTCATGCCTGGGGCAAACTTCAAAAATGTCAAAAAGGCAGTTCACAAACTATCTTCAAATCAACTTTTTATTTTTAATAATTTTTGTTTATTTCGTTAATTTCCCAATTACATGTATAAAAATTTTTAGCATTTGTTTTTTTAAAATTCTGAGTTCCAAATTTTCTCCTTCTCTCTCCCCCCTTCCCTACCCATTGAAAAGGCAAGCAATATGTATTGATTATACATGTGAAATCATGTAAAAATACTACCTTACAGCTATCTTGTAAACATCAACACAGTTGCTAGGTGGTACAGTGGATAGAGCACCAGGCCTGGAGTCAGGAAGATCTGAGTTCAAATCCAGCCTCCAACACTTATTAGCTGTGTACCCCTGGACAAGTCATATAACCCTCATCTATAAAATGGCAGCACACTAGAGAAGGAAATGCAAACCATTCTAGTATTTTTACCCAAAAAATCCCACAAAGTCCATGAGATCACATAGAGTCAGATACAAATGAACCATGGCAACATAAAAAGTAGAAAAGTATGATTCAACCTGCTCTCAGAGTTCAGCAGTTTTCTCTGGAGGTAAATACATAGCATTTTTCATCATGGACCCTTTGGGATTGTCTTGGATCACTGTCCTGATCAGAGTAGCTAAATTTTCCACAGTTGATCTCATTATAGTACTGCTGTTACTGTATAAATTGTTCTCCTGGTTCTGCTCAGTTCACTTTGCATCAGTTCATATAAGTCTTTCCAGGCCGAATCAGCTCTTAAAGGCAGCCTCAGTTGTGAGAGGACACAGTGAGGTTTCTGTACCATCTGGCTATTCTCAGTGTCTAAGGGCTAAGGCCTGCTATTTCTACACCAGAGGAGGAATCTCTAAATTTCATCCCCCTGGGCCACGCCCACACCCACCCTACCCAGGTTACAGCTCTGATAAGATAAGGAAGAGCAGCACCATATGGCTGGTTCCTTCGTATCCTGCTGAGCAGTGGCTTGGACCAAGGTTGTTGTAATGAGCCATCATACCTTCATCATGATGCAACCACTAAGACTGACAGTTATTTAACTTAGGGCGGATTACCTACCTGAAACTGAACAGCTGGTCTTCCATTTGTCCCTTTTAGGAGCTGGGAATTAAGCATCCCCTGCATAGGAAAAAATTAGTCTTGGCTGTGAAGTCGATTAACACAAAGCAGGAAGAAAAGTCTGCCCAATTAGACCACATTTGGGTAACCAGTAAGTATGGACCTACTAAACCTGAGAAGAATGCAACATGCTTTTTCTGTCCTCAGTTATCCCAGGTGGCAGCTAGGGCATACAGTGGCTAGAGCGCTGGCTCTGGAGTCAAGAGTTCCTAAGTTCAAATCTGGCCTCAGAGACTTACTAGTTGTATGACCCTGGGCAAGTCACTTAACCCCGCTTGCCTGCAAAAGAAAAAGAAATGGACTATGGGATTATGAATAGAGTTATTACAATGTGGGAGGAGGGAAGAAAAACATCTTCTGAAAGTCTGATGACTAAATATTCTGATTATTCAAGCCCTAACTCTCAAACTTTGGTCTAACTTTTCACTTTGCCACTCTGTGTGCCACCCCATGCCCACCAGTTAACCCCCCGTTGTTTTTAGTGGCTGTAATGTAGAAGTTTTGAGATGGACCTTTCTTTTTCGCTCTGTAGGGTGGCTTGACGATATTGGCTTGCCTCAGTACAAAGACCAGTTTCATGAATCCAGGGTTGATGGGCGGATGCTTCAGTACCTAACTGTGGTAAGGGATTTGGGTTTGATCACTTTAACTAAACCCACATGATAAATGACATCCATGTTCAAGGCACTGGGGATACAGAGATAAAAACCAAATACTCCCTGCCCTCAGGGAGCTTACATCTAACAATGGACTGGGGGTGTGTATCAGCAATGCCATATTCACAATGCCTATAGAGATTACAAATATGCTGATATAATTATCCATCACAAAATACGTCAGGTTTGCCATTTGGGGAAATAAACTAGAAAATTTATTAAGATACCAAAAGACTGAGTCCCAAAACCAGAAAGTGAAAGCCATCAGAGTAGTTATGATATTGGCACAGGTAGATAAAGTAGAAAGCACCCACATTTTCAAGCCTTTAAAACAGAACAGGCTACCTCAGGCAAAGGTCCTCCTCTCCCCACTCACAGCAACCACCCAGCGTCCTGGAAGTGTGCTCCCAGCAGCTCCGGCCCCTGGCAGTCCTCAGCAGGAGTCCCAACTCAAAAAAAAAAAAAAAAAGGCAACTGCCGCCAACTGCCAACCGCAGGACCGTTAGCTCGGCTTTTCACTTTCTCTTGCTCTGCTATGTCAGCACGTCCATGGGGCATGGGAGATCTTTAAATCCCATAACCCTTACAGGGTGGAGGGAGGATGAGTGATGGTAAGAAGGCCTGGATACTATAGGGACGGAGGGAGTAAATACAAAATAAAGAGGAGGAAGCACAAGCTGCTTGGACAGCGGGAGCACCTCTCCTGAGTTGTGCTTTGGAGGATTCTAAGACTTCTTAGAGGCTGAGGTGAGAAGGGAAGCCATTCAGGAACTTAAGGCTTTAGACAGGGGGAAAAGGGAGGGGTAATCACTCTATGACAATGATTCATCTGTCTTACTATACATAGCCACCTCTAGAACTTTACCATTGAAAGGGCCTTAGGCACTGTCTCCTATGATTCTTTCGATTTACAGATGAGTTCTCTGAGGTCAAAAGAGGTTAGATGACTTGTTTATAAAGTACTTTAAGGTTTGTAGGTAGCTTTTACATAGTGAGTGAAGGGATAACTGGTCTCAGAATCAAGAAAGCCTGGGTTAAGCCTGACTTGTGGCCCCTGATGGTTCTATGACTTTGAGCAAGTTATAGACTCAGAGTATCCTGGGCAATTTTCGAGACCAAAGATTGAATTGAGGTCTATGAGCTTAGATGGGAAAAAATAAATCTTTATTTTCTCTGCCCTCTAGCTCAGGTCAGCACACTTGACCCAGAGGCCTTAACCCAGCCCAGGAATATAAAAACCCTTCTTGGCCTGAGGGCTGTACAGAAGCAAGTCATATGTGAGCTATAACTGCCAACCTCTGCTCTGACTGAAACATTCCCTTCAGTTATATAAAAACATAATTCTAAGAAAGGGCAGCTGGGTGGTGGTTCAGTGATCTATCATCACCAGCCCTGGAGTCAGGAGGACCTGAGTTCAAATCTACCCTCAGACACTAGGCGCTTGCTAACCCCGATTGCATTATGTCCCACCCCCAAAAAGACTGTATCAGACCACCAAAGGACCCCAGAGCCTAAAACAGGTCAAGAACCCCCTGCTCTCCAGGAACACAAATTGCAAAACCGTTGCAGACATGCATTGGTAGAGATGCACTTAACCAAGAATTTTCTACACTAGTCAAATCACAAGTCAAGACTAATAATAACAACAGACAAGCCAGTGGTGTGTCTATTGGCAGAAGTGCTGAGTGAGTCCTTAATCACTGACCTTCCTCTTCCAGAATGACCTTCTCTTCTTAAAAGTCACCAGCCAGCTTCATCATCTCAGCATCAAATGTGCCATCCACGTACTCCATGTCAACAAATTCAGTCCTCACTGCCTACACAGGAGACCTGCGGATGAGGTAGGGGCAGGAAGGGCTGTCTCCCAACTCCTAGGTGCCACTGTGGCAGAAAACAAATGGCTGGGACTAAAAGAACCACGCCCACAGGCTGTCCCTCTTTCTTGCTTAAGCAGTAAATCAGTCCATTTGGAGTCCTCTGCCCAGTGTCTGGGCTGGAGAGAAGGACAAGAAGGTACTCAGAATGGGGGGGGGGGGAGTCCTTCTAACCACTAAGTCCCCTGCTTCTGAACTCAACAGACCTCCCCCCACCCTGATCCAGGTTTCCCTGGCCCATTGCATTCCTTTTGCCCTGCTGTTTGCTGTAGATCAGCCTATCCAGCTGAAGGATGGAGAGCACAGTGAGCATATCCAAAGCAGGTTATGGTCAGGGACTGAGGGAGATAAATGAAGTACTGAAATAAGATAATGAAAAGTTAGAGGAGGGAAAGAAAGGAGGGATAAGGAAAGAGAAAGAAAAAAAGGAAGAGAAGAGAGGAAAAGCATAAAGAAATTGAAGGCCATGTACAGGAGAAGGAGCTCTAGAGTTTGGGAGGTGGATTCAAATCCCCCTTCTGCTGCTTCTTAGCTGGCACCAGGAAAATCCCTCTAGCCCAAACCTCAGTTTCCTCAGTGGTAAGATGAGGGTGAAGCCACTCACTCCTGAGGTCTCCTTTCTCTGAATCTCTCATCCTTTAAGATAGGGGGTAAGAAGGAAGGAGAAAAGGACCAGAGGGAGAAAGGGCCCTCTGCTTAGTCTGTGCCCAGTTTAGAGAGCCTTTGTGTGTCAGCACTCCTGGGGCTGCCAGTTCCAGACCCCAGCCAGCATCCTCTCATCAGTGACACTGCTCAGAGTGACCGTTCTAGAACAGGCACTAGTAATGTTAATTAACCCTTCTCTCTGCCTAACAAGGGACAGAACTCAGCCTCAGAGAGGGGAGGGTATTACAGACTGCCAAGGATGAGTTACTCTCCCAAATGAATATGTTGCTCCCATGGTGAAAGGCCCCATTTAGGTTCCTCAGATACAGTGTGGACAGAACCTTCTGACCTTATGGCTTCATAGGGGAAAATGGACTTGATCTGATAGCATGGTATTTAATGGGGAAAATGTAAACATCCTGCACCTAGGTTCTAAAAGTCAATCAAAACGGGTACAAGATGTTGACAAGATTTCATTAGACAACTGAGAAGGATCTGGGAACCTTAGTGGACTACAGACTTCCCCAAAACAATGATTTGAGGCTTTGGACAATTCAAATGAGCATAATATCCTGAAGAAGGACGATAAGACTCTTGTTCTACTCTGCCCTGCCTAGATTCCATCTGGAGTCCCACGTTCAGGTCTGAGCATCATGTAATCAGAAGGCCATCGGCAGGCAGAGGGCAGGAAAATGGTTCATTTTTACAATGTTGATGTAACGATATAAATTGTTCTGATTTTGCTCAGTTCAAACTCCAGGTTTCTCAAAAATCATTTCTTTCCTCATCTATTTCAACATGATCATATTCTATTACATTTGTATACCATAATTTGTTCAGCCATTCCCTGATCTTCTGTGGGCAACCAGCAAGAAGAAATTTTTCCCATCTCCTCCCACCTTCAGTCATGTTTTAGATATGGTATTTTCTGGGCACAGCGATATTTCAGAGGCAGCTCCCGGCACAGTGGACAGAGCACTGAGCTGGGAGTCAGTAAGACCCAAATTTAACTTCAGCAGTAACGTTCTCATCGACAGTTCTTGGCTCTCCTTTCTTTTTGTCCTGACAGAGTAACGTTTCTCCTTCTGAGGTGGTTCAATGGTCCAACCACCGAGTGATGGAATGGCTGAGGTCAGTGGACCTGGCTGAGTATGCACCAAACCTTCGGGGAAGTGGAGTTCACGGTGGTCTCATTGTGAGTAGCTGCTCATAGATCCGACCTGCTGTTTTATATGACTACTAATGGTGATGCACTAGTGATGGGCCCCATCACTTCCAATTAGAATATCAGAGCTTGGGTCAGCTAGGTGGAGCACTGAATAGAGTACTAGCCCTGGAGTCCAGAGGACCTGAGTTCAAATGCGGCCTCAGACTCTTAACACACTTACTAGCCATGTGACTTTGGGCAAGTCACTTAACCCCAATTGCCCTCCAAAAAGCCAAAAAAAAAAAAAAGAATTATCAGAACTTTAGAGCCAAAAGGGACCAAGCGTTCATCTAGTCTGATAACACTCACTACTAATTTATAAATGGGGAGAATGAGGGTTGGAGGGACTTGTTACAGTCATATAGGTAGCTAATGGTGGAGCTGAAATTCAAACCCACATCCTTTGCCCACAGTTACACGACTTGTAAATGTCAGAACCCGACTGTTCTGTTAACACTGTCCACATCATTCTGTCTCTGGGCAAGAAAGGTCAGTGTCTGTTCCCACTGTCCTTTAGAGATGGCTAGTCCTATAAGAAAGGGTTTAGGTGGAGGGAGGAAAGCTAGAGCTCCCATAGTTAGAAACACTGGAAAGGTTGGCAGGCTCCATAAGAAGAAAGGGCTGATCTTGCTAAGACACTTTCTTTGTGGCCCCAGCCTATGGTCTCTGCACTTGGACTTATGAGCCTCTCCTCCTGAATGATGGGCAAAGGCCTTGTTCCCATGTTCTACCAGTAGAATGAATCATTCTGTGAGCTCTCAGCTAACCATTTAGTGTGGGAGAAGGGGGAAAGCCCCATCCAGGGCTATCCCTGAAGGGCCTGATTAGATAAGGAAATTGATACCCTGTCACAGAGGGTTGACACCAAATACTGCCATAGGACACCAGTCATCCTGTGTAGGGACATGCAGACCCAATCAATCCGATAAGCATTTATTAATTGCATCCTATAATATGGGACAGTAGGGGATACAAAAACAAAATAAAAACTATCCCTGCCCTCAAGGACCTTCCATTCTACCGGGCAGTCTTCCTTCCACTGCCTACACAGGGAAGATACCAAGACTCACCTGAGGCAGGGAAATTGCATGGTGCACCATGCCTCAGGCCTTCTCACTCCCTGGAGCTGGGTGGCTTCTTATCATCTTTGGAAAGGGATGGTATTTAAATACAGTCCAGGTTACTATGAATAATGAATCCTCTGAAGTTATGCAAACCTGCCTTTTACATATTTTCTTTGGCCTGGAACCAGCTACCATATTTTACATAATTGTCCCTTTATTGGCCCTGGTCTGGACCTTCCTATAACCATGGCATAGATTCACATCCTGTCTGCATCATTTACTAGCCACAGCCTTGGACTAGTCATTTAATGTCTCAGGACCTATGTGACCTTTTTTTCCCTTGTATGATTGTTTGTGAATTGTAGGAAACATCAGAAAATGTCTGCTTAGTCAAAGTTCTACTGTCCACCTGCAAAGTCTTGTGACAACAAACTCAGCAGCTTGCTTGTTAGGGCAGCTGAGCCCACTAACCCAATGCTTATGGTCTTTCCCCCAGATCCTGGAGCCCCGCTTCAGTGGGGACACACTAGCCATGCTTCTGAACATTCCTCCTCAGAAGACACTCCTCCGACGCCACTTAACCACCAACTTCAATGTCCTTGTCGGGCCTGTGGCCCAGCAGGAAAAGAGAGACATAATGTCATCGGCAGCCTATACACCACTGACTACTACTGCCAAAGTCCGGGTAGGTCCCCCGCTGTGGGCGTGGGCCCAGGCATGGGGCATGACTTTTTTCTCCTAGAAGGTCTTTGTCATTATAGAGACGTCATAGTAACTCGTCAACCCAGAAGACTGGTGTTAATGAAATGATTACTTGTCTGTGTCTAGCTTCTAGAACCACAATCAGTTCAGACTTTATACAATTGGGACTCTTTGCGTTCCTTTCCAGTCTTTGCCCAGCCCAGGTCTAAGGTGCTATGGGGGCAATATGAGATATTACAGGCTTTCAAGGAACTCTTCTGATTGAGGAAATTGTAGTAGCACTCATGGACCAGCAGTGAGCCTAGCTGTAAAGCTTCAAGCAGTAGGCTGTTTGGCACTAACTTTCCTTATGTATTATGTATTATGTAACTCTAGTGCTTTAAGAATTCAGAGAAGAGTTTTTAGTCCTCAGTAAGGACTATTGGAGATATAGACCAGAGAAAGCATTTTCTGTATAGGATTAGTTATATAGAATTCATTAAAACTGTATAGAAAGTTTTCTTGTGCCTTTCATAACATGAGGCTAACTGACATCAAAGCCAGCTCTGCAGGGGTATTGGGTATCATGAGATTTTGAGGAAGGATTTTTCCCCCCAAAGTATACTACACATAGTAGATATTGCATAAATCTTTAGTGAGTGAGTAAATGAATAAATACACATTAATATTCTTAAATCTGACTTTCTTAGACCTACAGATTAGATTACTTTTCTTTTTCATGTGTTCTTGGTTGTGTTTTAGCCAAAGAAACTAGGATTTTCACACTTCGGAAACATGAGAAAAAAGAAGTTTGATGAATCTACAGACTACATATGCCCCACAGAGCCAAGTGAAAGTGTGAATGGCAATCACAAGGCTTATGGTGGCCATGGCCATCGAGGCCTCCCCCCCAGTCCTGGGGAGGATCTGGACAAACTGGATCAGGTGGGATACGCCAACTGATGTCCCTGTCATCTCAGCCTCTCCGTGCCAATCTCAGAGCTTGCAAATAACACCATGTTACCTACTGTGTAACCTCCAGCCTCGTGTGCATGAACTCACCAAGAAAAACCAAGCTTTCGAAACCCAGAAGCATTTTATCTTGACACCAAATATGCCATACGTGGTTTGTTTTTTCTTTTTAATCAATACTTCACCTGTCTCAGCCCCCCTGTACATCAGTGCCTTTTCTGAGGACAGGCTGTTAAGACTGTTACTAGAGGCTAAGAATGGATGAAAAATGGTTTTAAGAATAATGGTTTTTTAAAGGATTCCTAATACCCATACCCTGCAGAGTCTGCACAAATATAAACACTATTTTCATTTTAAGATGTATTTAAGTACTATGAACATAAATATAAATAAATATATAAGATTTTGTTCTAGTTAATTTGTACAGAAAATTGGGGATAAATACACACACACATTTTTAACAGAACATTTTTTGTCTTTATTCTAAGAAACAGCTGGAACACCATGATCTTCCCCACCACTTTTAGACTTGCTTTATGATACAAAACTAACAAATCTCCTGTCATCGACTTTGAAGCTTTGTTGTTGTTCAGTCATGTCTGACTCTTCGTGACCCTGTGGACCATGCTATCTGTGTCATTTTCTTGGCAAAGATACTGAAGTGGTTTGCCATTTCATTCAGTGTCTTAAGGCAAATGGAGGTTAAGTGACTTGCCCTGGATCACACAGCTAGCATGTGTCTAAGGCCAAATTCAAACTGAAGTCTTCCTGAATCCAGGTCTAGCATTGTTTGTACTAGCCATCTCTATACATACATACATACATACATATGTTTCTTGTTCTGGACAGCTGGATTACAGACACGCTAGGCATGTTCTGAAGTTCAGACTGCTGAGATAATTTAGAGGGAGTCTATGTACCACTTGCAAAAAACAATCAGTGAGAAGGAGGGTTTTAAACCTTCTGGTGGTTTGTTTATTTTAACATGGAGGGTGTTGCTTCTTTGTGGTAAAATAAATAATGTTCCGCGGAGAAGCAAAGCACTTGACATAGAACTTAAACATCTAATGGGGCAGGAAGAACAACACAGATGGCCTTCTAACCATCATACAAATGGAAGATCTGAACAGCAAGAGAGCAAGGCTGGTCCTGGCCCAGGGATCCAGGAAGCTCAGCATCTGTGGGTCCAATGAGGACAAAACAGCCAGGGTTTTAGCACCCAGGTGCAGAATGGTCATTCCGCTGTATTACTTAGCCTTCTTGCTTCACCACAGAGACCTTGGGTGTAGCTTCCTGGCTATTTGATGCCCCTCTACCTCCCAAACCCTCCACCTTCTACTCCCTCCAGTCAGTATCCCAAGGTATCTTCCATTTCCGTGTCCCTGAGTGATCCAGAGGTAGCGAAGTCTCAAGGCAGTGAGTCTCAACACTGAGTTTATCTCTTGTACTTTGTATCCCTACAAGCAGAAGCCTGCCAAGTCATTGTAAGGAAACCCCTTTATGTCTCTTTTTAAGCCACATGTGCCTTGTCCTAGCCAGCTCTGTTCTGTCTGGGTGGGCTTTAGAGTCCAGCCTGGACCTGAGTGTTAATTCCCTTCTCTTTGAAAACTTCCAGTGATGGGGAACTCATTACCTCCTGGGCCAGCCCATTCTTTGCTGGGAGTGCTCTAATTGCAAAATTAGATTGCCAGAATCTTCCTCTATGCAATTTCTCCCCATCATTAGGCTCTCTAAGCCAAGCCAAACAAACCCAGTCTTACAGGATTGTGGATTTCTATCTGGAAGGGACATTACAGGCCACCTAGTCTAAAACCTTACTTTACAGATGAGAAAATGAGGCCACATTGCTAGTAAGCATCAGAGGTGAGATTTGAACCTAGGGCTAAGTCCAGCACTCTATTCACTATATCTCACTGCCTGCCTTCCAGGATAGTTCCATCCCTCAAGTCTTCCCTTCTCCAGGTTACACAGGTAATCCTGGGATGCCCTATATATACATCCTGTTTCTTCCTAGTGTAACAGAAATGACTCTAGGCTTGAAGTCAGTTTTGAAATCTTGGCTTGAATCCTGGCTCAGACACAAGCTGTGAAACCACAGGCAGGTTACTTGACCTCTATGATTTAAGTATCTTCCTCATAAGTAAATCAGAAATAATCCTGGCAAGTTACAGCCTCAAGGTTAGCTGTGGGGGAAAAAAGCACTGTAGAAATAGGTGGCATTAATATTGTTCATCTGTTCTCCATGGTTTCTAGGCCCTCCACCATGCTAACTACCCTTAATTCTAATAGTTGCAAAGGCCTTCCCACCAATGTGGCTCCCACAGCTGAACACCAAGCTCTGTCTGTGGTCTGGCTAGGGCTGGACAGCATGCTTATCTTAATGAAGTCTAATGTTGTATTAACATACTTGGCTCATATGTCACCTCTTTCTTCATAGTGGGTCTGCCATTTGTACAAGCTGTGACTAGCCTGCTTCCAATTCCCATGACCCCATTGTAAAGCCCTGTCTCCCCTGTATGTCTATACTCAGGCTCTTGAGTGAGTCAGTGCTGTGTCCAAGTGTGGGTCAATGCTGCCCTCTAGAGAAGAAATTGGGGAAGGACACTCAATTCTAATGAACATGGCTGGCTTGGATCTTTGGAATGTTCAAAGGAAAATGGACAGACCTTTCCATAATCTGGATAGTGTCCTTTGCTATAGTAGCAATATTCTATCCTCTGTGATACCTGGAGGGCAGAAAGCCTGATTCCCTTTTCTTGTGGTCAGAATAGATGGAGAACAGAAAGTATAACAGGATGGGGAGAAGAGGGGAATGAGTGCCCTTTGGCATCAAGACCCCTATGTTCATGCCTTATGGTTGGTGTTTACATGCTTTCTTAATTGGCCTTCCTTTAGGGCATAACATCTGTGTCCCTGAAGTCTACATAGGGAAGGGGCTATGATCATAGGACATGACTGGGACCATTACATACATGCTAATTCTTGAGAAGCTCCCTCTGTGTTTCTCTCCATCCTCGAGGCTTGGCAGTGCCAGTGGTCCAGACCCCAGGAGAGTTCAGAGGTCAGGCACGCTGGTGCCAATGCCATCAGTGCTTTCAAATACAGATTACCATTCATTCTCTTTCTAATGGCAGAAGTCCAGGCAGGTCCATGCAGCAAGCTAGCCAGAGTGCTGGACCAATACAGTCTTCCAGTCATTAGAAACATAAAGCATTAATAAAATTATAGAACAAAGTAAGAACTGTGACCAGGCTGCCACCACCTATTGCCAGTGGCAAGTAGAAAACCACATTACTTAGAACTTCCTCCTTCTTCTGAGTGTCTCACAGGGGCCTGTGCCTGTGCCTGTGTGTCCGTGTCTATATACTAGAAGTTCCCCCAGAAGACTCTCCCCTGCAGAGAGTCCTGGAATCAGGGAATTGGACCTTGTGAAATGTCTGTTCGGGAGACCCAGAAGCATGCCTTGCACAGCCTGAAATGAATGGCTTCCTTGCCTGCTCTGATGATGCACTGAATAATTTTACAGATGGAGCCTTCGGAAGGTACAGTCTTACAGATAGGGGTCATCTCTCAAGGCATTCACAACCTGACGGTATGTTCTGACCTGATGCTTGCTCATCCCACCCCCCCACCCCCTTATTACAACCAAGGTATGGAATCTGGAGGTTTGGCGCTGGTCACAATCTGTTCCTTGGGGCAGTATGTTGGCCACGCCCAGCCAGAGGCCATACCATGACATGGTTTGTGAACCTATGTCTGTGCAACCTAGCGCTGGGAATTGTACTTTGCCTTTCCATTCTATTCAAGTTAACAAACATCATCTGTTAAGAAACCGCTGTGTGCCAAGCACTGAGCTAAACAATGGAGATGAAAAGATAAAACCATCCATCCCTACCCTCAGGGTGCTTATGCATGACGGGCTTTGTAAGACTGGACATAGGAGCAACATGGTGGGATAAGAAGGGCGCCAAGTTTGAAATCACGAGTCAGAGCACCTGGGTTCAAATCCTGACTTTGTCATTTATTCTCTTCATGACCTTGGGCAAGTCACTATATCTTCTTAAGGCCTCAGTACCTCATCCATAAAATGAGGGAGATTGACAAGATGACCTCTCAGGTCTAATTTATGATCCTACCATAGGATCATAGTGAGGGAAGACCCTTGAAATCTGGAGGGATAGAGCAGGTGGGAAAAAGGAAAATATCCATCAGTACTTTGACTAGGGCTGATTCCTTTGTTTCATGGGACAAGCTGGAGCAAAAGGGGGGGAAATCCCAACAATGTCGATCGCCTCCATAAGAAGAAACAAATTCCCCTGGTACTTCCCCCTTAGCCATGCCTGTCTGCAGGCCATATTTCCATTCTTTTCAATGACTCTGTCTGGTTCTGTTTATGTAATATTCCCCCAGTGTTCTAATGCATCTGGCAGCACTTCACTTGACCCCAGCTATCAGTGAATATGTTCACCTTAGAGAGGAAAATACACTTTTTGAAATCTGTGTCAGTACGTTAATGAAGACTTCTGTCATTAAATTCAGCACTGGTGATAGTCTTTCCCAGTTTATCCCCTATCATTGTGAGCAGCCTGCAGAATTCCCATCTCCTATCTACATGCCCACCAGCGTCAGAGGAATGATATTCCCTTAGCTGCCAAGCCCTTGAGATTTCCATGAACTCCTGGGGAGTTAGAGCAGGGGTATAGAGAAAGAAGAAAGGACCGCAAGAGTTGTAGAAAGCATGTGTTACAGGGTGCTTTGCTCTTGGGCTTGTTATGCAAAATGGGCAGCAAGAGTTACAGAAAAATTATTTTTATTTTTTTAATTTTTTTTTGCATCTCGTGGTTTTCTCACTCACAATCTGTTTTTGTTTGTTTTGTTGCTGGGGTTTTTGTTAGGGGTTTTGTTGGTTTTTTTTTTACCCATGGCTATAATGGACAAGCTATTAATTTACCTCCAATAAATGAACATTTAAATAAACTTGTCATTTAAAACATTTTGTCCATCTTGTTCTAAAAGGTAAAGTCATTACTAAAATTGCCAATAATTTTGTATGAGTCATCTAGGGGTTGCGGTAGATAGAGCACAGGATCTAGAATCAAGAAGATGTGAGTTCAAATTCTGAATCAGACACTCTATGGATAAGTGAAACCGCAGGTAGCTGGTGGTATGGTAGATAGAGTGCTGCTCGGCCTGGAGTTAGGAAAACCTGAGTTCAAAACTGGCCTCAGACACTTACTGGCTATGTGACCCTGGGCAGATTAATTAACCTCTGTCTACCTGTTTTCTTATCTGTAAAATGGGGATAATAATAGTACTTACCTCCCAGTATTGTTGCAAGGATCAAATGAGATAATATTTGTAAAAAGTGTTTAGCTAAGTGCACCTAAAAAGTGCTATCTAAATAAATGTCCCTTTCCCTTCTCCTTTTGTGAGGATAAAATGAGGTGCTATCTGCAAAACACATTGCAAATCTTTTTTTTTAATTTGGTAATTGAGGTTAAGTGACTTGCCCAGGGTCACACATCTAGTAAGTGTGTGCAGCTGGATTTGAACTACAATCCTTTTTTTTTTTGCCTTTTGGAGGGCAATTGGGGTTAAGTAACTTGCCCAAGGTTACATGGCTAGTTTTTTTGTGTGGTTGTTAAGTGTCTGAGGCCTGAACAGAACTTGAGTCCTCCTGACTCTGGGCTGGTGCTTTACTCACTGTGCCATCTAGCTACCCCCAAACTCCAGTCCTCTTGACTCCAGGACCAGGGCTCTATCCATTGTGCCACTTAGCTGTCCCTTAGCACACTGCAAATCTTAAAGCACTATATAAATGCTAGCTATTGTTGTTATTATCATTTTTGTTGTTACTATGTGTTTATTTGACATATAACCAAGATGAATTTTCTAGAAACATCATTCAAGGTCTCTGATTTCAAGGACACTGATGTTAGATATGTCATTTAAATTTTTTTTTTTAAGTTGCCATCCACTGTTATATACTTTCAGACTGTGCTGAATCAAGATGGGTTACTAAAATGAAACTCAGCTTCTAATGCCCATGAACAGAAGACCAGAAATATTTATTCGCCAAGACCAGGGTCACTGAGTACAACCAGACGCCTCGGAGTGCTGCCAGATGTCTGCGGCAAGCCAAAGAGTGCAGCCTGAAAGTTTTCTCATTCTGGTGTGTGTGGCTTGTGGCCAAGTTTATGGAGCCTGGAGTGATCCCATGGTGCCATTGTTTACTAAAAGAGGTCACTTTAGGAAAAGTGATACAAAATGTTTTGTGACAAATCAGATGCAATTTAGAGAATCAAAATGTTTCCGTTGTATTTGCTTCAGTGTTTGCTATTGACCAAAACTTTAATATATTTGTATTTTTTGCAATGGGACTGGAGCCTCTAGCTTTTGTATTGAAAGTCTTTTGCTCAATGCAGGGGGCAGAAGAGGTGGAGTCTGATTTATCAACAGATGCTATAAAGCTACTATGCCTGATTTCTGCCACATATATTCATTCAAAATCTTTCAACCTATCCTCTGGGCAGCAGTGTTGGATTGAGCGATAGGTAAACCTGAAACTGATTGACCAGATCCAGAGATTGTTGCTTAACAGTTCTCCATGTCAACCTTGAGAGCCTCTCTACTCAAATACCCCAGGACTCTGTCCTTGGCCCTATTCTTTGTCAGTGACTTGGAAGAAGGCAAGGATAGCATGCTTATTAAATTTATGGGTGCCTAAATCTGACTGGGATAGCTAACGTGTCAAATTGACAGTATCTGGGGTCCGAAAGGATCTTCGTACATTAAGACAATGGAATGAACCAAGTAGATGAAAATTTAATGTGGTATTGACACTGGTTTCTTCTCTCCATTCCTCCCTTCCCAATTAACAAAAATCTATTTTTTCTCTTCACTTCCCCTCACCCATTGAAAAAGAAGGAAACCCTTACAACAAATATGCATTGCTAAGTAAAACAAATCTTGCATTGATCATGTGAAAAAAAAAATGTCTATCTCATTCTCCCCGCCCCTTCCTACCTTAGTCTATCACCTCTCTGCCAAGAAGTGGGTAGTATCATCATTGGTCCTGGAATTGCGGTCGGTCATTGTGACGTCTTCTCTTTCAGTTTTTAACAATTGACTGTACACGTGAGGATGAGAAGGATATAGGAAAACACATATAAAAAAGATGCAGGCATTTTAATGAATCACAAGTTCAGTATGTGTCAGCTAAAAACTTAGTGCATCCCTAAGGTAAATGAGTATAAGCACATTATCCAAGACAAGGGAGATGGCTAGTTAGTTGCCCAGTATTCTGTCCCACTCAGACCATGTCTATAGTATTGTATTCCATTCTGGCAGTAGAAGGACACTGAAGAGCTAGGATGCCCAGAGGAGGACCAAGATAGAGAGGAGACTTGAAACTACACTGTGTGGGGATTAGTTGAAAGAACAAGGGAAGTTTAGCCTATAAAAAGAAAACGAGGAAGAAGGGTAGAATATGATAGCTCTCTTCAAGCATGTGAAATGCTGTCATGAGAAAAAGGGATTAAATGTGTGTTGTTTAGTCCTAGAGGGCAGAACCAGGACCAAATGGTTGGAGGTCGGTATCCTGCTTATATAGTGGACACCTGATAAAATGTTTGTTGAATTCAATTACGTTACAGCTCAATAAAGGAAAAGCTTCCTAATGATTCAAAAGTGAACCAATCTGTCGGGAATCTCAATGGCAGTTTTCTAGGGAGCCTGGATGACTTGAAATGCACTTGTCATTTCCAGAGAAGGTCACTACTCAGGTTTGAGGAGGCCTAGATGGTCCCAGAAGTTCCTTCCAACTCTGAGATCCAATGACGTAAAAGTAAGATTTATATTGTAGGTCCTGTCCCACAGCTAAATGGCATTTGAAAAAGCAAAGAGCTGGTGGTTCCCAACATCACTGTTGACAACCTGCACCCTTAGAGATCAAGGGGCTAGATTTTGTGGGAAATATCAACCCATCATTTAACTATTATCACTTCCTGATCTAAAACAGTCTCTTTTTCCTTTTCTTTTTTTCTTTCTCTTTTTTTAGAAAACGCTTGCTTTTCTTGTCTTAAACAAGTAATAGGTGTAAAGGCAGTTGATAATAAATATATATAGGTTGTGACTGTCAGTAGACAGGACTGGTTTGACAAGCCACACATGCACATATATTTCATTTCTGTTATCCTGGGTATTCATGGGCAGCTGTCCTGTAAGGTACTGTGGCTTTTCATTCATTCACACCATAACCACAATTTCCTGATTCAACACCAAAGCCACTGCTCCTCAGTGCATCAAACTTAGACTTACATGCACAGGTTCATAGCTGGGGCAGTTATTTTTTAAGCAGACTTGCCATCACCAGGATGAATTAAAGGCAAGGTCCCCATGCATTTTCTGGCATGTAGTGTTACCATCTAATCATGTCAAAGTTATCTTTATAGTATATCACAGGCACTGGGAGGAGTGGAGGGGGGGGCAAAGGGAGGACTGAATTTAAAACCGGAATGAAACATGTTATTTCCAGGAAGAAAGAAACCTTAGAAAAAGGAGAATGCCAATCTAAAAGGAAATGAGGGAAATTGGCAGACAACCTTGGCAAACTATGAACTAATAATACAATCATTGATAATTTCAGTAGAATTACTTGGTAGACCTCCAGGGGTATTATAGTGACAGGCTTCCCTAGTAGGCCCCAGACAGTGGTCCAGTGGCTCAGCTCCATCCGATTTACCCAGCAGGATCCAGAGGACTTTTGCCTAATAGACCTCAGAGTATAAAATTGCTTCAAGGCTAATTGGTATTGAGATCGTGATGCCTGGAATGTGAGTTTAACAGAAAAAAGAAAAAATTCTCATGGCACAGTAATGCCAGTCAGTATAAGATGAGTTTTCCAAAGTGAGAGTTCTGAAAATTCTCCAGAGCCAACAACGGAAATGAAAACCGTGAAGCAGCCAGCATCCCAGTTTCCCCAGTGGAGAGGTTTGTGGGAGAAGATAAATTACTTTCATTACATGGAAGCATAAAGAAGTGTTCCATTTGACAAGATGCCTGAAATGATCATTCATTTGAACTGTGTCTGGCTTTTTGCTGAGTCTGATCTGGTAATGGACTTTCAAGACCAGTCCTCTTTTGTTGACACTCTTCAAACTGTCATGGAAAGAATAAGGCACAAAATGAACCAGCGAATTGGGACACTAATGCACTGTTGTTGGAATTGTGAACTGATCCAACCATTCCGGAAACTGATTAAAAGGCAGTAAAACTGTGCTTTACCCTTTGACCCAGCAATACCACTACTGGGTCTGAATCTCAAAGAGGAAAAGGACCTATTTATGTAAAAAATATTTATGGCAACTCTTTTTGTAGTGGCAAAGAATTGGAAATGGAGGGGATGGCCATCAATTGGGAAATAGCTGAACAAGTTGTAGTATATGGTTGTGAAGGGATACTATTGCACTGTAAGAAATGGTGAGGGAGTTTTCAGAAAAATGTAGAGAGATTTATAAGAATTGATACAAAGTGAAATGAGCAGAACCACAACATTGTAAATGGTAACAGTAATATTGTAAGGATGATCAACTGGGAATGATTTAGCTACTCTGATCAATGTAATGATCCAAGACAATTCCAAATGCTATGCACAATCAGAGAGAACTAAAGAACTCTAAGTGCAGATTCAGGGATGGGGTTTTTTTTCACTTTATTTTTTTTGCAACATGGCTAATATGGAAATGTTTTGCATAATTTCATATGTATGATTTACATCACATTTCTTGTATTCTCGGTGGATGGAGGGGAGGCACCTCAAATTTAAAAAAGAATGTTTAAAAATAAATACTAAGTTGAGAAGCAAGCAAAAATAAAAACCCCAAACAGTGATAGTTATGGATGATTGCAGATGATGTACGTTGAGATCACCGTCAGTAGTGAGAAAACTTGCATGTCCCACCATCCAATGAGTGTTCTGTAGATATTCTGCACATTTGCTATTGCCCAAGCACCAGCATTTCCACATACCTTCATGAAATGAACTGATGCCAGACTTTAATACTCTCCTTTGAAAAACCCAAACTAGAAGCTGAAAACTAATTTTAAAAATCAACCAAGAATCAGAAGAGCTAGGTTTCAGTGCCCCTTCTGCCCATAATTTTTTTTTCTTTTTGGAGGGCAATTGGGGTTAAGTAACTTGCCCAAGGTCACACGGCTAGGTTTTGTGTGTGTATGTGTGTGTGTTAAGTGTCTAAGGCCGGGTCCAAACTAAGGTCCTCCTGACTCCGGGGCTGGCACTCTACTAACTATGCCACCTAGCTGCCCCCTGCCCATAATTTCTTGAATGACCTTGGAGAAGTCATTTCTCTGGACCTCACCTTCCTCCTTTATAAAACAAGGAAGTTGAAGTAGGTTGCTTTTCCAGCTCAGATATTGTTACTCATATTTCCACTCCACACCACACCGTATCACACCAGATCCAGTCCCTCTCTTTGATCTCCCAAGACAGAAATCACCCAGAGCAAACCAAGCACTGGATATCCTTTGAATGAGTCGCAACTTACTGCCCACCAAGTTGCTTTGGCATATCAACCTGGAGATAAATGTTTCTGGGCAAAAACATTTCCCAATGCTTCTGGTTCAACAGACCACTTATTTTTTTAACCTAATGAACAAAAGTTCATCAGGGAGATGGAAGATAGGTGGGATTTTCTTCACCCTTTTTGTCCTCTTATAGGGATGGTATGTATGGTCTCCTCTAAGGATCTGACCCTGGACAAAATCTTTTCAACAGAGAGAAAAGTAGATGGTATGGGCCATGGAGACTAAAGACAATTTTGCATCCTTACATACTTTGTGGGCATCAAAGAGTTAATGCCTAGACTCTGAAGGATAAGACCACTCATTTTAATATTCCCTTCACCCTTTATAAATAAGGCCATGAAACAAGATTTTGTTGAAATGCCCTGTTGCTCTAACACCAATGTACACTCTCAGCTTGAAAAGGTCCTTGTATGTCATTTTTTGACTGGCTTAAGGCAAGCCATACTGCCAGCAACTGACCATACAGGCCAGACAGTAAATAAAAGAGTCAGGCTAGGCAAGCATAGTTAGGCAACAGTGCTGGTTTAATGGAGTAGTATGGTTGATTATATATCTTTCTTGTTTATACATACAAAGTTTTACAGTGAACTTCAGGATCACTAGTTTCTCACGAATGCACTCAGCTAAACATACATATCAGCAATGACCTTGACTACCAAGCTGCTTCCTGCAGGCCCAAACTGCTTGTAGGAGACACAGCAATATTTCTTGATACCAATTGCCAAATATTCTTTTTGGGGAAAGATATGGCACACCTGTCCAGAGGGGACTTTGCGCACCTCCTAGATTCCAACAAGTCAACAAATCTGGACTCAGACCTAGTTCAATGAGTCCTTGAACTCGGAGCAAGTCAACAAGTCTCTGGACTCAGACACAAGCTCAAGAATCCGTTAGACTTGTCCCCCCACACCATACTGCTATCTGAATAAATGAATGCCCTCTGTTAACATTACAGCATATTATCTGGGGCTGGTTGTGATCAAATGGGAGAGGAAAAATTCAGCTAAAGACAGCATTCCCAGGAGCCCATGTGTTCTTAGCCATCTCTGTGTCATGGATCTCTTTGGCACTCTAATGAAGCCTGTGGACCCTTTCTCAGAATAATGTTTTTTAAATGCATAAAATAAGATACATAGAAAGACAAAGGAAATTAATTGTGATTTAATAATTATCAAATTTAAAAATAACAGTAAGTTCATACTCTAGGTTAAGAACCTCTGATGGCAGAGAATTTTATAAGGAAAGCCACATTATTTATGTTTATTATATATATGTACATGTGTATAGATATATATTAAAATATGTGTATATATGTACATGTGTACATGTATGTGTGTACCTGTGTGTATGTATGTGTATATATATATATATATATGGGCAAAGTATATATGAAAAATAAATACAAAGCAATTTGAGAGGCTACACTAGCAACAACGGGGAGGGAGATCAGGAAGGGTTTTGTGTAGGAGATGGAACTTGAGCTTTGAAGGGAAAGGGGAGATTCTGAGACTCAGGGTGAGGAAGGTGTGCCTCTATGGGAAAGGAGACAACCACAGTAAAGACAGAGATAGGAAAGGGAGTGCCACTTGTGAGGAAGAGCAGTCAGGTCAGTTTGCCTGGACCACAGACTGTGAAGGAGAGTAAAGTGTCATTAGGACAAAAAAACAAGTTGGAACCAGGCTGTGAAGGGCTTTAGATGCCAAATGTAGGAGTTTGTTTTTGATCCTACAATAGGGAGTCATCTGAGTTTAATAAGTAGAAGTCTGACATGGGCAAGCTTGTTTTGATAAAATTACTTTGAGGATTACCTGTTTCTTTAGATGTTTATAATGGAATTTTTTCTCCAGTGCTGTTACAGGTTTAAAATGAACAAAAACTAATATCTCAGTATAAATGTTTTGGAATTATGCAAGTAATGTGACTAAAATGTGCATATCCTTTTGTCCAAGGAGGTCTTTGATAAGTAAAAAGTAAAAAGCACCAAAATATTCATAGCAGCACTTTTTGTGGTAGCAAAGAATTGGAAACAAAACAGACGCCCACTGACTGGGGAATGGCTAAACAAGCTGGGGTACTTCACCTGGACGAGACAGCAGCCCTTTAAGCCGACGCCAATCGCAATGGGTTTCTGTGGGACTGACATCAGCAGCCATAATTTGTCATGTGCTCATTCACTCCTGATTGCTTTCCTTCCTGCCTGCTTTGCCCTTCCCCACTCCAGTATTCCTTTGGACTAGAACTTGGATTTTAACATTTCTATAATGGAAGTCCATTTTATTCTTCTAGAAATTAATTTTTTACCTATTTTATATGAAAGCTCTACGATTCCCTACCTGCTGATAGTTCTCTTAAGGACTGTGCTAGAAGACAGAAAACACTAGTATAAAGACTAGCTTTTTAGCCATCCAAAGCTTTTGACAATGAACTATCTCTTGAATTGTGAGTTGGAGGTATGCACGCATCTACAATACACACAAGACTTTACATTTTATTTTACACAAATTTTATTTCTCTAAAATATAAAACCAAATGCTGTTCTGCAAATCAATTACCAACACTTGTTGTTTGGGTCTAACATGAACAGTGTACTACTGAATCCCTTCGGCACAGCTTCTCTGACCAAGACACTTAAAGAGCACACAGAAATCTTGGACAAGATAATGAGGCAAGAAGAAGTTTTGTATGTGCTTTTCAATTTTGCAACTCATTCTGAAAGAAAATCATTTAGAAAACTACTTACTTTAACATTTAAAAAAACATACTATTTTAGAACAGGCTTTGAACAAGACATCCTGAAGTTCAATACAAAAAGTATCAAGATACACTTGCTAATAGGAATTTGTTAGTAGGCAAAAGTCTTGTCTTGAGCATAGCCCAGTTTTTCCAGGTTGGGCTGACAGGCAAACTGGATCATTGGAGGAGGACCACACATCAAAATGACAGTATCATCTCCTGGTGGTGGAAGATGGTCCTTGATCATGTCTGCATTAATGAATCCAGAGCTATACTTCCAATCTGAAATGGCATCAGAGGAAACAGTGGTAAGTTTAATTGGGAATTATCTTAAAAACCCGGGGCTCTATCCAAGTGGTTCGAACCCTTCCTGGAGGAAGTATCATGCAGCCAATAGTTTTGACTTCTCAGTGCCACCAGTAACCCCCTGCCAATACTGCATTATTAACTACCCTTCTATGGAGATTTCCCTAAAGCTTCTGACGTCAGATTTGTCTTTAATGTGAAGCTAACTGGTGAGTGCTTAGACTGAGCCTATACTGCTTTGCTCCCTCATTAAACCCAATTCACTTGCATGTCACGGCATCAACTCCCTGATATCATGGTCCTCTTCGAGAACAAAGGATGAGCAACAACAGCCAGATGGCCAGAAGGCACCTGTCCATCAGTAAGGCTGGGAAATGCCCAGGGAGGAACTTTAGGCCAGAAAGGGTTGTTTGCGTTTTGGATCACGTTTCTGCCCTGAGCTGCAGCAGACTGGCACCGGTCACAAAAGTGTTGGTGAACTAGCCTTTCCAGTCTTTTAAATTGCTTTTCCTACTTTACCCTATATGAAGTACTCCCATTTCACCCTGCCAAGGTAACTTTATGCAGACACAGATAGGAGGCAATGGATTAAAGACTGTACCTGTTACATCCTGCTAAGTGATCTGAAGTGTTACTCTGTAATACTGAGTCAGAGCTCTTTAAAGTGGGTCAAAAGGGGCAGCCAGGTGGTGCAGTGAGTAAGAGAGCCGGCGTTGGGAGACCCAGGATCAGTTCCGGCCTCAGATACTTGGCCCCCACACAAAATAACTGGCCGTGTAAACTTGAGCAAGTTACTTAACCCCAATTGCTTTTAAAAAATAAAAATAAAAAAATAAAGTGGGTCAAAAGCCAGTCCTGACCTGAGAAGACTTAAACCTATGGGATCTGAGAGAGTTAAAACAGTTGACTATGGTGAAAAGAGACAGGGAAGTGAAAGGATCAAGGCATTTAGAGGTGGAAGGGACCTTAGTAATCACTGAATCCATACCCCTCACTTTCTAGACAGGGAAGGTAGGATCAGTGCCAGGACTGGAACCCAGGCCCTCTGACTCAACATCTAGGAGCAGTGCCACTCTCCATACTTCTAGCGGAGGGAAGCACATAAGGATTACCATTAGGAGGCCTGTCCAGAGTGTACCACAGACTAAACTGGTTTGGATGATTCTTCACCACTTCTTCTAGCTCTGCTCTCAGTAGGATATCTTCCTCAGTCTAGAAAGAAAGAAAAAAAGATATGCATTGAAGAAATGTCACAAGTATTTTTCCTAGACTTTGTTCTTTACTACTCCGGTAGGAATGGAGAAGTCTAACATCAACAGTATGTCAAAACCAAATACTGACTACAGTCAACCCAGCATAAACAGGCACATTGGCATTACCTATGTAGAAAGACCAAATGACACATGTAGATCCAGATTTCAAATGAGAAAAATCAGATAAAGTTTTAGCAGGTATTATGAAAGTCTTGAGGAATTTGAAAGAATGAAGATTGGAAGGTAATGTGGCAAAAGCCAACGTGGGGCAAGTTGGGAGAAGAGAAACTGAGAAAACCACAGAAGCTGGAACATAATTTGAGAAAAAGAATCAAGCTAGATGGGCTCAGAGATACTGTCATATCCCCCAGGACCTGGAGAAAGGTACTGTGTGGTAGGGGAAGGGGAGCGAGAGACATGCATGGACAGGCATTTAAGTTCATTAGTATTCAATGAATCAGCAAGCATTTATTGAGCAACAACAGGATGCCACGCCCTGTTAGATGCTGGGCAAAAACACAGTAAAGTTTAAAGGGATGAGGAAGGGGCCAAGCTGTTCAAGATTTTGGAAGCCAAACAGAATTTTAGAGTTGATCCTGGATGGAAAGTTTATAGTGGGGTAGCATGGTCACACTGGCTACTTGGGAAGATGACTTTGGCAACTGAATGAAAGATGTGACTGAAGGCTTGAGACCAATCAGGAGGCTAATAGTTCAAGCTTGAGGTGATCTGAGCCTAAGCCAGGGCAGTAGGTGTGAGTACACAGAAGGAGTTATATATAAGAGATGATGCAATGGTAGAAATGACAAGACTTGGTAACAGGTCTGATATGTGCTGGGAGGGCAGAGTCAAGAATGACACTGAGGTTATGAGCCTAGGTGACTCGAAGCACTGGTGGTGCCTGCCCTCGATAGTAAGAGCAGTACAGAATCGGGGGGGGGATTTGGGATAATGAGTTCCATTTGGGAAATGTTGAGTTCGAGATGTCTGTAAGACATCTAGTTCAAGATGTACCAGAGGCTGTGGGTAATGTACAACTGGTGCTCCAGAGAGAGGTTAGGGCTAGATGGAGAGATCTGAGAATCACCTGCATCAATAATTTCATCTATGAGAGCTAATGTGATCACAAAAGGAGGTAAGCTAGAGAGAAGAGAGGAGGACCCATGATGGAGACCTAAGAGGATATCCATGATTAATGAGCGTGTCCAGAATGAAGAAGTAGCAAAAGAGAATGAGAAGGAGCAATCAAACTGCTAGGAGAAGCAGGAGAAAGTGTCACAAGAGCCTAGACCGGAGAGAGAATCCAAGAGCAGGTAGTTAACAGGGTTAAAAGCAGCAGAGAGGTCAAGCAGGATGAGGATTTAGAGAAAGCCTCTAGATTTGGCCAACAGATCGTTGCTGATTTTGGAAAAAATTTTCATCAACTGATTAGGTCCGACGTCAGTATACAGAGGACTTAGAATTAAGGGAGTGGAGAGGAAGTAGAGGCATGGGGTATTTTGAATATTTTGCACAAAAAGCTAAGGGTGCTTTTTCTCCCTTCTGACCCCATTTCCCACCAAGTAGCTCCTCTTCCATGTTTGTTGAATGATTGAAGATAATAGCCCCTAAACTAAAATACCTTCAAACAGAAATTCCAAAGCACACAGTCTGTTAAAGAAAGATTAATCCTGCCCTACTTAAAGCTTAATGTTCATGCCTTCCAAGGGCAGGGAGAGTAAACAGAGAATAAACTGTTACCTAACCTGATTAGCAAAGATAAGGGAGCACTTGGTACCATCTTCTGGGTCCTTGGTAATGTGCCGAATCAGCTGCAGCATTGGTGTTATTCCTAGAACACATCCGAGAAAATATTTTCTTTCATTTTCTGGATTCGATGGAATCAGTATATGGATGGATGCTATTTAGATGCCCAAACAGGAGAAAACTTGGGGACCCTGGCTGCTCTGTATCTATTAAGCTTCGTCCACACCCTTCCTTCTAAAGTTAGAGGTATGAAGAATCTGCTCATTGCAGTTTTGCTTGGATGCAAAGAACAATCCAGCTCTTTCTCCTTTTCTCAGCTACAATTCTAGAACAGGGAGGAATAGTGTTACATAGGTAGGCCCATTCAGTCTGCCCCATTGAATTAATATGTGACAGCAACTGCCACACCTTTAGGAAAGGTTGTGTTGCTGAAATGAAAGAGCTCTACAGGCTCATCACTTAAATTCAAACCCTGACTTGAAGTCTTTGTAAAGTTCAGTGATTTAGGGAAAAACCCTAAAACCTGGATATCCATGCGAGTCAAGGAGATCTGTAGTCAGATTTATACTTGTCCTTCCAGATTCAGATTTCTCTCCAAAGCACTATGCCACCCCCAGGAAAGTCTCACCTGTCCCACCAGCAATCATTCCCAAATTCTTGGCAAACTTCATTTTAGGCTCACTCTTCTTATCTGGTTTGACTGCCAGCTTACCTGCAAAAAAAATGTTAAGGAGCACAACTTCCCAAACTTTCCTTAGTGTATCGCAGAGAATATACTTCCTTTTCCCACTGCCCTAGAAGAGTAAACTAGTAAAGAGATGGATTATTCCCAGTTAAATGGGAAAGGAGAAAGCCATAGCCTCTCCCACATGCCCACATTAAGGAGTATGACAGTGCAGGAGCAGGGAAAAGGAAAGGCCTTCTCTGACAACAGCAAACACAGCACAAGTATGTAAAGAAGGAAATACAAAAGCTTCCAGTAATTACAGCGTCAAGCACAGAATCAGTCATGCGTACAGCAGCCATACATTATGTTTTTGTTGAATGAAAAAAATAAATAGAATATTTTGTCTGAAGTGACAGTCTTACGTTATATCAATCTTCTGGAAAGTATTGTCTTTAGAATGATGAAAATGTCTTAGAACATGCTCCATCTTTTTCCCACCCAAAATACCTTGGAAAACAAAAGGACCTGTCTTTGGGCATGAGCAGGAGTACCTGGTCCATCATAAATCAGGAGCCCGTTTGGCCCTCGGAAATCGATGGTATCCCCTATCTTCATGTTATCCAGGTACTGAGACATCTTTCCCCCCTCAGGAAACTTAGGGTGCACATTTTTGTAGTAAACCTGGAAAACAAGGACTTGATAAGACTTTGGTATATGCTAGTGTAGTTTTATAAGCCAATTTTTGGTAATTTCACTGTTAGTTAAGACTTATATTGCTCAACCGTGGATAGAGCAAAAAGTTCATGACCAAATAAGGAACAGAGAGGATCTAAGATTATAAAATTGAGCAAATTTTATTACATAAAATTTAAGTTTTTTCACAAATAAAACTAGTGGTTAACATTGGATGCTAAAAAAACAAAGCTAGGCAAAAATTATGGAGCAAGTTTTATATGACAAAGGTCTCATATATTTAAGATATTTATGGAACTGACTCAAATTTATTGGAACAACATCCATCCTGCAGGAGATAAATGATCAAAGGATATGAACAAAGGATATGTTTTCAAAAGAAAAAAAATTAAAGATATTAACAATTGCACAAAAAATGTTTAAACACATGTTTAATGCACAAAAAACATTAAAGAAAAGCAAATTAAAACAATTCAGTGATTCTACTTCATACCCATGAGATTGGCAAAGATGACAAAAATGAGAAATGACAATTGTTGTCTGGGAGACAAGCACACTAATCCTCTTATTTGTAGAGCTATTAACTGGTCTAAAGTAAAGCAGTATGGAATTATGCCCCAAATCACTGAAATGTGCACATCCATTGATTCAGAGATATCACCACTAAGGCCATACTCCAAAGAGATCAGAGAAAGAGGAAATGGGCCCATGTGTACAACGATACTTATAGCCGTTCTTTTTGTTACAGCAAGGCATCAATAGGGGAATGGCTGAACAAATTATGGTTTATAAATGCAACACTGTTGTGACCTAAGGAGATGACAAAAGAGATGGTTTCAGAGAACCCTAGGAAGACTTGTATAAGCTAATGCAGGCTGAAATAAGCAGATCACAAAAAACAATTTATACAATCATAACACTGTAAAGACAAAAGACTTTGTAAGCCTTAAGAACTCTAATGCATGCGATGACCAATGATGATTCTAGACCTTCTGACAATAGATAACGGACTCAAAATGCAGAAAAAGAAGACATATTTTTGGACATGGCCAATATGCGAATTTGTTTTGCTTGACTGGAGCTCTTAGTTACAAGAATTTTGTTCCTCTTTTTTTCTTTGTCCTCCCAGTAGGGGGTGGGTGGGGAAAGAGAAAGTAGAACATTGGGAAAAGAAAAAAAAGGGTCACTCAAGTGTTTTTTTCTTTTTTTCAATTAATAAACCTGATTTTTTTTCTCCCACTCCACCCTCAACTGAAAAAAAATCATTTAACTAATATGCTTAGTCAAGTAAAATAAATTCCCATGTTGCCCACTTTCAAAAATTATGTTTCATTCAGAGTTCTTAAGTTTCACTGAAGCATTTTTCCAAAAATGCACAGAAGATAAGCACAAATAAGCAGAATGGCTTTGGAAATCACATTTTGAATTTATTATAAATTGTAAAAGAAAAGCAATTTTCCTTTCCTTTTCCTTTTTTTTGAGGGGGGGAGAGGGGAGGCAATTGGGATTAATTGCCATGGGTCACATAATTCATAAGTCTCTGAGACCATATTTGAACTCGGGTCCTTCTGACTCCAGAGCTATCTACTATACCACCTAGCTGCCCCAAGAAAAGCAAGTTTGAAGCCTATTTTATTTAACATGTATATCAGAATGTGTTTCTATTGTTTTGCATATGTATATATATCGTGTTTCCCCGATAATAAGACACTGTCTTATTATATTTTTTGGAAAGAAAAACACCAGAGGGCTTATTTTCAGGGGAGGGCTTATGTTGTCCTGCCTCAGCTCTCCTCCGCGGCACTGCTCTCAATGGCGCCAGCAAGCAAATCACTGGGGAAGAACAGGATGACACGCTCACTGCTGCAGCTCTGATTGGATGCAGCTCGGAGCACTGCGTGCATTTCATGGGGGTGGCATGGTGCATACAGAGGGTACCGTAATGTAGCGTGTAGCGCAGGGGATCACCTTCACTACAGTAGCAATCTCAATAGGGCTTATTTTCAGGGGAGGGCTGATTTTAGAGGAATCTTACACAGTAAGGGGAGGGCTTATTTTCGGGATAGGTCTTATTATCGGGGAAACACAGTATATACATGTGTGTATTTGGATGAGTTAGTTCTAGAAGATTCTGAATGACAGCATGCTTAGGCAAAGAACGGTTATTAAATGCTCTCAGACTGGGTTCCTGTATCTTTGAGGGGACACTCACAGTCTTATGAATCAGGTGAATAATGTCACAGTTGTGTATCACTTTAAGGTTCTCCAAAATATAACATTTTAAACTTCTCATGCCTTTTCACACCTAGGATGAGATGGTGCTGCCTGAATTTACCTTAATAATAAGGTCCACATAGCCTTTTACTTCATCACTAGAAACGGGAGTATAGGCCCGGATCACTAGATTGCCGTTGACTTTGGCAGAGAGATAAACATGTTGACCTAAAGGAGGAGAAAAATAAAAAGTGGGTTTTGTGGAGAATTCTTTTTTTTTCTTTTTAAAATGAATATGATCACAAATATCCAGGAAAAACTCCAAAGATAGATCTGTTTCAGAACTGATGGAAAGGTAAAGAACATTTCACAGAATCAAAGAATGTCAGCTTTAGAAGGGATCTCAGAAGCCACCTTTCCTCAATTTTTAATATATGTATTTTTTGGTGAGGCAGTCAGGGTTATGCCTTGCCCAGATAGTAAATGTCAAGTGTCTGAGGCTCAGGTCCTCCTGACTCCAGGAACAGTACTCTAACCACTGCACCACCCAGCTGTCCCAACCCCAATTATATTTAACAAGATTTCTACCTATAACATTTCTAACAAGTGATCAACTAGATTTTCCTTGAAGAGCTCCAGGAAGGGGAAACCCACTCCTTCCTAAGGTGCCCCATTCCACTGATAATTGGGAAGTTTTTCCTTACAGCAAGCCAAAATCTGTCCTTTTGTAAATCCTACTCGAGTACTCTCAGTTCTGCCCTCTGGGGTCAAGGAGAGCAAGTCTTATCTATAACTTCTAACAATTTCCCTGTTAAAAAGAGAATACTATTCACTAAAACAAAACTCTCTTTTCTTCCAACAACTTAATGTTGCTATTCGCCTCATATTTTCCATCCCAGTACAATGGGCATGAAAAGACTCAGGTTCCTGCTGCACGACTCACTAGCTGTGTGACCTCAGGCAAGTCCTTTCCTCTCTGAGCCTCAGTTTCCTTCTCTGTAAATTAGAATGAGAACAGATGATCTCTACAAGATCTCCTTCGGTTCTACATCTTTGTGTGAGCAGAAATGTACAGGACACTAAAGCCCAGTGGAGCAGTGAAAGAATCCTTATCCTGGAAGTCAGAGGATCTCAAAGAAAAACTCCAGCGCTGCCTTTCAATAACCATGTCAGGTCAAATCGGTTCAACTCTACAAACAGCAGTTTCCTCATGTGTGAATTGGAGATAATCACCTCTATTCAGGGTTATTTTGAGAATCAAATGAGATACAGCTATGAAAATCCATTTCAGTACAACAGATGTCTATTAAGTACCTACTACATGCAATGTCATTTTAATCTCAAAGCACTGTCCAAACCAGCTTGTGCTGGAGAATATGTGATATGTATCTGTGCCATCCAGAGCCACCAAAGACCCTGCACCCTCATCATGCATGTTGGTGACATCCATGTGTTCTGGCTGTGGCTGTCACAGAATATGTGACCCAGTGTCTGGGCTCACTACCAAACTATTCCTGAAGCCCTGATTTAAGACTTTATAGCATGTTTCCTGACTCCCCCTCCCCATGAAGTCTCTGTACTTTATTTGAATAGTTACTAGCACCAAACTATAATAACTAGTCATATAACCTGAGTTTTCCCTAGACCCAACCAAACAACCTGACACAGAGGTCATTATAGCTCTGCAGCTGCAGCACAAAAAGCTCTCAGAAGCCTTGGCTTTGAGCCTCCTAATCAGTGGGAGCTGATGGGAGACCATGATTTGGAATCTGGCCAGTGTCAGGGTATAAGCCATCACCCAATCTGGGAAAAGTCCCTCCCTGCCCACATTGCAAAACAAGGGCAATACAGATCAAAGGTGAGATTTGCCAGCTGTGTGCAGCTTGTACAACCGAGATCTTATCTCTGCCTCTGAGAACTCTGAAAATGCCTTGGAATCCTGGATGTCCTTTCCCTAGTCTTCTACCTGTGTGTTAAATACAAATGTAGTTTGTTTTGCTTTTTTTTCCTTAACCCAATTCTTAATTACTCAGCTGACACACAAGCTTTCACCAGGCCTTCTGGTTCTCTGCTGGCCTTGCTTCTGCACATTTCAGTGCCCCTCAGTTCTACCACCAAAAGAGGACAGAATATTTGACATCCTTTGGTTCCTGGAAGGCAGCAACTCTAAGAGTTGAAGATAAAGAGGAAGTGGAACCATGGAGCAGAATAAAATCTGGGGAATGTCTTTGGATTAAATCAGTCGATGAAGCTCATTCAATTCTATTCACTGAATTAAAGGATGGATCTCAATTATTTGCTCTCCCCCCAAAAAGCTGTGGATAAATAAAGTCATTAAGTTTTGACTGTGGTGGCTCCTTCCAGCTCTCCCTGTTCCTTCTGGCCTTCCCTACCTCCCCTCACACTCATACACTTTCTCTATCCCAACCAGATATGTTTTTTTTAAAAATCACAATCCCTGTGGAAGTAAATCTTGTAAACTAAAATAAACAAATTAATAAAGACAAAAATAGAAGAAAAAAACCACGATCCCATCTATTTAGAAGATGCTTTGCCATTTACAAAGCACTTTCACATCTACCCCATTTGATCCTCAAGATTCTGGGAGGCCAGCAGGACAAGATTATGTTCCCATTTTACATGTAAGGAAACTCAAATCTAGAGAAAGGAAGTGACTTGCCCCCTATCACATAGCTATTAAGTGGCAGCTAGGACCAGACCCTGGGTCACCAGACACACCAAGGCCACCTAGAACTGCAGGGAGGGGTGAGGAAGGTCCAAAGCCTCCCTCTGATAATCACTGGCTGCGTGACCATGGGCAAGTCACTTAAACTTTCAGAGCCTGGGTTTTATCCTATGAAAAATGGGGATAATAATACTTGTATCTAGTTCAGGGTTAAAAATGAGGCTCATAGGAGAAGGTATGTACAGTACTTTGGAAACTTTAAAGTACTATATAAATATCCATTATTATTATTATTAGCACTATGATGCCCTGCTTCTGATAAAACATTTCACATCAGCCTATGAACAAAAATTAGAAATGGATTATGCCAAGGGATAGTGTTTTATGGCAGACTAGACAACAGGAGACCTAGGTTTGGTGAGCACTGGGCCACTGACTCACTGGTGTGACCCTGGGCAAATCATTTCTCAAACTCTGGACCTCTGTTCTCTCATCTGTAAAACAAGGGGATACAAAAGGAAATTTGCAGGAAAAACAACAACAATACTCACATAACCCACTGAAAACTAAATCCAAATGACCTGGATAACCTAATGTTTTAAAATATCTGAGCTGCCACACTCCCGTCCCCTCTGCTAACATGGAGCTAACATGCTATCTGTACAGTCTTTCCATCTCAGGGATGCTATGAGAACCACACTAAATCAAATACTTGAAAGCACTGGGCTTAAAGGTAGAGGGCTGGGATCAGAATTCTGACTCTGCTATCAACTTCCCATATAATCCTGGGCAAGCAATAATTTCTCCCAGTCTCAGTTTTCTTCTGAAAAAACAAAGAGAGCTGAACTGGATGATTTTTAAGCTTCCTTTTGGCTGTAATCCTATGCTTTGACAAATAAAGCACTACAGAGAGTGCATGGAGCTTTGCATATAGCAGACTTAATAAATGCTGAATTACAGGGGGGAAATATTACAAGTGTTATCATTATTACCTATGGGGAGCCCTAAAATGTGATCTGATGTAGGAAGTCCAAACCGGAACCTCTTGGTATCATGGCTGATTTCCTAGTGAAAGAGAAAAAACAAGAATACTCCATCATTCTCAGGGTTTATAGTGCCCTACATGCCAGTACAGTATATGGTACTGGACTGTGAATAAGCACTAAAGGAAAGTTCCATTGGCCTCAGAAAGTATTCATTTCCTTCCCTTTATATACGTGAGGAAAGTGACTTGGCAGGGAACTACACACACTTGTCAGAGGATAAACTCCTTCTTAGCTGACCAAAGAAGAAAATGTCGCTATCAGGTTCTTGCATGTGCAGAATATTTGACCCAGTGTTTCAAATGAACTCATTATGATGCACATACTTATACAGGAGATTTAAGACTGTGATTTTAAGTATTTCTAAGGGTTATTGTATCCTAATGATTGCTGAGACCAAGCAGAGAAATCATTGTTGAAGTCAAGGAGAGAAATCATGTTTGCTACCTCACTCCACATGCAATTCAATCTCTTGGCAGACAGAGCTGCCTTAGAATTATGAGGAAACAAGACATTAAGGAGACATAAACCCTAGAACACAAATTAGTACACAGCCTAGAGCCAAAAGGAGTAGGGCAAGAACCTTCTTAAGAAATGAAAATTCCATCTTCAGCCCTGGTCCCAGTCCTGATACAATCTTGAGACTTAAAGAAGGGAGGGAAATTCTGCCATCTTTCTTTTTTTTTTTTTTGGAGGGCAATTGGGGTTAAGTTGCCATCTTTCATAGGTGACAAAAACTCCTCCTTACTGTGAGTCAGCAAAAATTTAAAGGATACTAGATATCTTGTACACCAGAGGTTCTTAACCTTTTACATATCATGAAGCCCTTTAGCAATCTGGTGAAACCTATGGATAAACCCATGCATAAAATGAAATTCACAGGATTACAAAGAAAATCAATTACACTGAAATAGTTATCAACATATTATTTTAAACCACACATTTCAGAACACTAGGTTAAGAAACCCTATCCTCTCAATACAAATCTCCTTTCCCCGGCTTTGAGCCATGTTGTCTCTTCCAAATACAGAGAGTCCTTTTTCCTGGGCTGGGGAGAGGGCAGAAGGATGGAAGCTTTGATGATTATAGAATAGGTTCAAAGAGGTTCCATGTTCCCGAGAAAACAATGGAAAGCATATTCATTCACTGCCAGATTCCCCATCATCAGTGTACAGCCTATCCTTCCAAACAACAAAATCACAGAATGTAAGGGTTGGAAGGGACTTCAACGGCCATATGGTTCGATTCATACACAAAAAGAATCCCCTGTATAAGACAGCCAATAAAAGTTCTCTATTTCAAGAGCTCCCATGAACTAGCCAGATGAACAGCCCTCCATTTCCAGATGTCCTGGCAGAGGGAACGTTTGGTTAGCTTCAGGGACACAGAAGGTTACCTGTTTATCAATCAGGGGCAGTGGGTATTTTGTATTTGGATCCAGTAATGTGATAAGGTCTTTCTTCTTTGGGGATCCCATGTTCCTTAAAGACAGTAGTAATACCGATGCACCAACTACCAAAACCGCAATTAAAAGGGAAGCATCCTAAGTAAATAAACAATGGCAGATCAGATATACATCAAGAAGTCTCCAAACTTAAAATATAAAAAGGTCTATGCCTAAATGGAACCAAGACAGGCATAACATTCTGAATACATGTCAGATGGCACCACACATATGCTACAGAAACACTTGTTTCTTACAAAATTATAATTCTGGTGATATTGGTGAGGGAGTTTACAGGTCCAAGTCAGAGTCAGAATTAGTAGTCCAAATAGGCATCTTTCTAAGGTACAAGCATTCAACGAAGCACAGCGATGGGAACTTTTAACATGTCTTCTGTAAATGCACATTTTAAACGGAAAAACAAAAATCCAAAGCATGGTCCCGTGGCATTTATTTTGTGCTAAGCTGAATGTCTCCAGCATACCCTAACATGTAAGCGTGAATGTCTGCAAGCCTACAATGGGACTAGCGCTGACTGAATGAGGCTGGGGCACAGAAGCCAGAGGCGGCGGGACAAGGGACGTTTACAGCAGTCTTCAAAGTCTGCACCGTCGGACTTGAGCCTCAAGCCAGCCCTGGGGGGGGGAGGGTAGGTTGGCACTAAAAGCCTTATAGTTCTCACGTTACAGGCACAGGCGGGGAAATGGAAGCTCAAAGATTTTAAGGGAAACCCCCGGGCACAGATAGAGGCCCACGCAGGATCTGAACCCGGGGCTCTCGGCCTTGGGTCCCGCACCCTGCCTCACCTGCAGGGCTCTACCTCACTCCCCAACCCTGGGAGGGCCCGCCACCCCCGCGCAAAGGCGGGGCGCTCCCTGGAGCTGCAGAGGTTTGTCCTAAGGTTAAGGCAACAGGAGGGCGGAGAGCAAAGGGCAGAGGGCAGAGGCTGAAGCCTCGCGGTGGGGCGTCGTCGCCCCGGCCCTACCCCGGGCGAAGGCTCCTTCATCCCCGAGGCTCCCCGAGGGCAGAGCCGGGCGTCGGGGCGGCCCCGGCGTGGGAAGGGAAGGCAGGGCTCAGGCCGCAGCCCCGTCCCTGCGCCGAGCCCGGGCGCCCACTCGGACGGGGACGAATGCGTGGGGCCCACTGACACGCGGCGGAGCAGCTGGTTTTACCAGGGCGGGTGAGGACTCCATGACGGCAGCGGGTCGGGACACAGCGACGGCTCAACCAGAGAACAGACGGAGCGGTAGATTCTGCACGGACGGAACTCAGGGAGACCGGTGACTCCGACCCCGCCCCCTCAGCCGGCAGACTCTAACGCGCGGAGAGACAGAGGCCTCCCGCCCAGCCCCTCAGCCCAGGCTCCGCCCCCTCCCTCTGCCACGCCCCCTCAGCTCCCTAATGGCGTGACCCTGTCCCACCCTTCTCAGCTCTCGGACTCCGCCCCCTTTCACCTTCTCTGTAGAGGAGGGCCCTCTGGCCCCGCCCCTCAAGCGCTCAGGCCACGCGACCCTTCCCCTCTTCTTCAATTCCCATAAACTCCCTTCCCGCCCCTTGAATTCACTCTCCGACTTCCAGCCCCCTCCCTTCCCCCTCGTTACAGACCGCCCCCCGTACCCCTCCACCCCGGCCCCCCTATTCTCTGACACGCCCCTGTCCCCGTGTCCTCGCTCTCAGGCACGCCCCCTTCCCCCTGACCCTGCCTTTAAATTCCAGCCCGCGAGGCAGCCCTCTGGCCGGAAGCAGGCTGTGTCTAAGCTGCTTGCTGTCTCCTCGGTGGCAGCCCCTCCCTTTGGGGAGCCGGGACCCCGCGCGACCACCCGCCGGGCGGGGGACAGGGGACGGGCGTACGAGTTGTCAGTCACTCAGGCGGTCCCAAAGACCCGCTCCGGGAGAGGCCTCTGGGGGCCTCGGAAGAAGTGACGCCGTCTAGACCCGCCCGTCCCTCGTCCCTACGCCGCGGCAGGGCTGGCAGCCCCGATCCTTGCGAAAAACAACGTCCAGCCCCAAACTGGGGCAGGGGTGCAGACCCACAAAAGCCCCCCCCCCCGTGCCGGGGTCACATCCTGAGCCCGTCTGCCCTTGGGCAGTAATCATAAACCGCCTTTGTGGGGCACTTGTGGTCTGCAAGGCGCTTTGCAAACGTTATTATTCCGCTAGGAGGTAAATGCCAGGTATCATCCCCATTTTACAGCCGGGGAAGCCAAGGCAGACAGGTTAGGAGTCCCACAGCGCTACGTATGTGAAGCGCAGGGCTTCCGACTGCAGGCCCAGATCTCTGTCTACACTGCCCTACAAGCTGAGCGGCAGTCTTCTCATCTGTACAATGACTTCTCTTCTGGGTAAGTTTTCGTTGATGTCCTTTTTTTCTTTTTACATCACCAGAGTTTCTCCTAGTATCCTTTCCTCTCCCCTAGAGAGCCATTCCATATAGAAAATAGTACTTAAGGGAAAAAATCAGCCGGGTAGATCAGTACATCAAAAAAAGCCCCAAACGCGGGCACTGTGCGACATTCCACCTCCTCCAGGGGGTGCACTGGGAGCGCCCTCCCACCCCTTCTGAGCCGCACTGGATCTCTTTTCATTCACTTTTGATTTTGTTCACGGTGCTGGTTCCTCTTCTTGCTTGCTTCACTCTGCATCAGTTCCTGAAGGTCTTTTCATGCTTCTCTATATTCACCACAGACCTCAGTTTGTTTATTCTTTGCTACTATATAAAGGGCTGCTATAAATATTTTGGTGTATATGGGGACTTTGTTCTTGTCAAAGACTTCCTTGAGCTATAAGCCAACTTATGGAGTCTGTGGGTCAAAGGGTGTGAAGGTCTGGGAATAGACAGTTTCTAAGGTAATTTCCAGCTCTCTGTCTATAACCCTATGACCTAGAGTGAGGCTGGGGATCAACAGGGCAATGTCTGGCCTTCTCAGTTTGGACAGGATTATCTATGAAACGATGAACTTCTTTTATGTACAAGTTGGTTTTTTAAACTGCAAGTTAAATATGACAAGTTTCCGCTGCCACACAATATATTCAGGGGTGGGGAGGCTGTGGCTTTGAGGCCACATGTGGTCCTCTCTCTAGGTCCTCAAGTGTGGCCCTTTGACAGATCGTCTAGAGGGCCACGTGTGGCCTCAAAGCCACAGGTTCCCCACCCCTGGATATGTTACAGGGATGAATTCAATTTTAGGAAGAAAGAAGTATTTCCTCTGCTTTAAATAACAACCATGAAAACGCTTTGCTTTTCTGTGAATTTTATGCAGGAATTTTGTTCTAACAGAAGAAATACCCCTAACCTTTCCATCATTTCTGATGAGATTCTTTTTTTTTTTTAAATAAAGTAATTGGGGTTAAGTAACTTGCTCAAGGTTACAAGGCCAGGTGTTTCTGGGTGGGTGCTAAGTATCTGAGCCCAGATTTGATCCCCGGGTCATCCCGACACTGGAGCCGGTGCTCTTACTCGCTGTGCTACCTGGCCACCCCATCTGATGAGATTCTTATGTTGATTATAATAACAGTAACAATAATAAATCATTTTTGTTTCTCTTGGATCAAGTCAATCTAGTGGGTGATTCAGTGATGAGACAGATTATGCAAATAGTTAAATTCAGGCAGCCAGATCTCAGCACAGGTGTGGAGAGGCGGGGGCAAGACAAGAGAAATTCAAAATTATAATTTTGGTGAACTTGACAGGGGCAAAAAAAAAACTAGGACATTCTCTACCGGTGAACACCATCTGTTGGTGTTTGCTGGGATGGAGTGGGCTGGAGGAAAGAGCCTAGGCATCTACCTACTTTATAGATTAAGAGAGTTCATATCTCTTTGGGAGGACTGAAGACAGAAACTCAGGCTAATAGTACTGGACGACATTGACAACTAAACGTGTAAGGGACTTGGGTGTGACCAGTAGTTCTCATAAAACCATGAAGTGTACCCTAACTGAAGAACCACGTGGGCTGTAGTCACATATAGAATTAAATTGAATAGAAAATCTCACTTCACAGACTCTAGACTCAATGGTAGAGAACTCACATGAAAAGATAGATGATCATACCCTAGAGCCACTCTAAAAGGATGCCACTGTTTAAATGGTATCCTATTTTTTTTAGGATTACATGTTTAAGGAAGTTTATCTCCATATTTACTCTGAAGAAAAGTCTGAGTGGGGTTTTGCACTGGAGGTGGGGTTGCTTTCAAGTTTTTGAAGGGATGTTAAATGGAAGAGAGATGTGATTTGTTCTGTTTGGCCACAGGCAGAAGAAACAGAATCTAGGAGTGAAAGTTGCTTGATTCCAGGAAAAACTTCCCACCAATTAAAGCCATCCCAAACTGCTGCATCAGGAGTTGGTGGGCTCTCTGCCTGGCAGGTCTTCAAGGAGCTGTTTTTGTTTATTACATTATATTGGCAAGTCCTTTCAGGTATGAGACTAGATGGCCATAGAGAGCCCTTCCAACTCTTGAATTCTGTAGTTCCATCTCCATTTACTTTCAAACAGAATCTTTCATAAGTTTAATTTACCAGTGAAGTTATTTATCATGGTTTTTAAGAACCGTAGTGGCAGACATCACAGAGCTTTGAAAGGATAGGATTTTCTGGGGAGTTTTCTACCTGCAAATGCCAGGAACTGGGAACTACTTTTAATTCTAACCTGACTTTTGCTGGTAGAAAACACCCCTCACATTCATCAAAATAGCAAAGTTGACAGAAAAAAAAAGGAAAATGACAAGTATTAAAGTGACTTTGGAGAAAAAGGCACATCGATGCACTCTTGCTGAATCAGCCATGGATCACAGGGGGTCTTTCCACATTAAAGAGCTTTGGTTCAGTAATGGAGAAAGTAACATGTCAGGCCATTGAGTAGGACATGAGAGGTGAGGCAGCTAATCCTTTTCTTCCTCACTCTGCCTGCTATAATACAGGCACCTTGGCAGGGTAAAATGAGAATTCTTAGCAGGAAAACAGATTGCCACTTTGTGGCACTTCACACTCTATGAATTAACACTTTATGATCAAGTGCTAGTCTGCTTCAGATCGAGGAATGAGTGTAATCTAATAATACAAATAGCCACACCTCCCATTGAAGTAGTCTGATGTTTGAAAACCTAGTTATAAAAGCTTGGTTGAAATTCTCAGAAGAACAATCAGTAATCACTATTTCCGGGGAGGGGATTAATATTAGTTCTGAGATTCCTTAAGCCATAGACAGGCACATTATTCCCTCTTTGGTCCAGCCCTATAGATTAGAAGAGTTCATATCTCTTTGGGAGAACTCCAGATTTTATTGATTATTTTTAGTTAATTTGACTGCTTTCTCCATCTCTTTTGCTATTTCACATTGGAAATTTAACTCTGGATTGATTGATATAAACATGATCAATAAGTATCTCCTCTCCCTAGAGGATGACACTGTCTTTTTAATGTATGCCACCCCCCACCAACAATAACTCAGTTTATCCCAACCTGGAAAAGTTGGGCCGTATTTAAGGAGGCTTTTGTCTACTAACAAATTTCTGTTCATGTTGCCAAGTATATTTTGGTGTCTTTTGAGTTGAACCTGAGAGTGCCTTCTTCAAATGATTTAGCCTGTTGTACAATGGATAATGTACTTGATTTTGAGTCAAAAGGACTGATATGCAAATCCCAGCTCTGCTCCTTACTACCATGAGTGACTGTGGGCAAGGCATTTCACTTTTATCTTTGTCTATAAATGGGAAGGCAGTAATTTTCTCCACCATACAGGCAAATGAAATTCCAGGATAATCTACATGATTCTAGTACTAGAGTAATTTTACTCACCACCCCAACCCAAATATTAACCAAGTTTAGAGAAGTTCCTAGTGAGAGTAGTCAAAAAGGTGGATTTAACATGAAGGACTCCTTGCTAGCATCACCTGGTATGACTGTGGGTTATACTCTCATACACATACACACCCAAACAAACAAAGCTGAAGCAGCCCTGAGGCTATAGGCTAGCCCTCCCCCCAGACCCCTGCAAACTTTGTTTTTAAAGCTGTTGGTGCACTTGCTGGGGAAGGGGCAACCAACCTGTAATTCAGCAGTGAAGTATTGGCAGTAGCGACCCAGCAGAAAAGTAGCAGTTGAAAGTCGGCAACAAAAGCAGCCCAACAGAAGACGTGTCAGCATGCCACAGCTCTGGAGAAAGCAGCCCAACAAATGGCATCATCAAATCTGCTGGGATGCAATGGGAGCTGTGGAGATGAAGAGGCATTATACCACATGCAAGGCAACCCTGGAAACTTGATTTGTTTGAGCTTTCAGTTTCCCAGTGGTGGCTCAGAAATCCATGAGCGTGTGTGTGTGCGCGCGCGCGCGTGTACTAATGGTGATGGGTCCTTGTTAGTTAGTTTGCTATTCTGTCTAGTTAAATACTTTTGTTTTGAGTTAGTCTTCTCATTTTCTATTTTTCTTTTTGGAGGGGAGAAGGCAGGGCAATTGGGGTTAAGTGACTTGCCTGAGGTCACACGTGTTAAGTGTCTGAGACCGGATTTGAACTCAGGTCCTCCTGACTCCAGGGCTGCTGCTCTATTCATTGCTGCACCTAGCCACCCCCTTCTCTCATTTTCTTAAGTTAAAAAAAAAAAGGGAAAACATTGGCTAGGAGCTGTTACAGAGCTATGGTGTTGAACACATGTTGATTTAAAGAATGACTTTAAGTGTTTCAAATCTCCTGCTCACATTCAGAACACTGATGAATATGAAAGCAGTTTTGACTGAGAGCTGTAAAGTCATTCATTAGTATTTTCTGTGTAAAAGTACGCTCCACTCCAGTAGTCTTCAGGAGAATTGGTGGGGGAACAAAAAGTCTTAGATGGGGTTAAAAACTTAAGAAGGACAGAGAGTAGTTTCTGGAAAAATGAAGTAGATTTTCTTTTATTTTAAGTACATTTTATTGATTCCTTTTGTCTTTACATCACAATCATTTCCCACACTCTCTCTGCAAACTGAACCCTTCCTTGTGAAAAAGAAAAAAAAAATAAGCAAAAACATCTAATACAGAGGTTGTATTTGACAGTGCACAGGAAACCATATGCAGTTCTTATAGTCCTACTATCAACCCAACCAGGAAAACTGGGCTGTGTTCTTTGATGTAAGAGAATGTTTCATTCTTTTCCAGAATCTTCACTGGGTTTTTCTCCTCCTGAGGAGGAACATAGATCATATCCATCCCTCTAAATAATACCTTGTAATACCCAAAAGCTGTTAAAGGTGGAATAAGCATGGGATTCAGAGGAGTAGAAAATGCAGATAGACTAGAAGACCTTGAAGGTATCCAGCTGGGAGCTAAGTTGCAGGCTGCTTGAATTTGCAGTATCAGGGACAACACAGAGCTTATCTTTCATGAAGAGGAGCCCTCTGTCAGTTGGTAGTACCAGGATTTTAATTCAAATTGAGCTTAAAGAGCATTTCATTGTCTACTTTGTCTAAAGCTCTGGGATAGAAAGACAAAATAATTTCTACATCTAAGGAGCTTACAAACTACTAGGTGTAGGGGTAGACGAGCAAGGAGGTAAGTAAATAAAATTTGAAAGGGACGAGGGACACTAACAACAGGGGGTGGGGGAAATGGGAAAAACGTCCAGTAGAAGCTGGCATATTAGTTGAGTCTTAAAGGAAGTTAGTGATACTAAAAGGCAGTGGTAAGGAGGGATGGCATCCTATGCAAAGGCATGTATGCCACCTATGAAACAATACATAGAGCAGTTTTGGCTGGAACAGATGATGTGAAGGAGAATAATGTGAAATCAGATAGATTGGAGTCAGTGTGAAGGGTTTTAAATGCCAAAAAGAGAAATTCATATATATTATCCTAAAAAACAATGAGCAGGGGAATATGACCAGACCCAAGCTTCAGAAATATCACTTTGGCAGCTGTGGAGAATGGATTGGAGAAGAAGAAAGCCTGAGGCAGAGAGAACAAATTGGCAAAAAAGGAAAAGGACAAATGCTGGTGGGGCTATGGGAAAACAGGCCCACTAACACTCTTTTGGTGGAGGTGCAAATTGAAATAGCCATTCGGGAAAGCAATTTGGAACTGTGCCCATAAGTATACTTTGACTCAGCACCACTACTATGAGGACTATGCTGCAGAGACCAAAAAAAGGTCACATGTGTACAAAAATATTTATAGCAACTCTTTCTGTAGTGGCAAAGAACCAGAAATGAAGACATGGTTTCAGAGAAGCCTGAGAAGGCTTATATGAACTAATGTAGTTAATGCGCATAAATGAGCAGAACCAGGAGAACAACTTATACTATAATATCAACATTGTCAATGAACAATTTTCAGTTTGGAAAGACATAAGAATTATTATCAATGAAATGATTAACCATGATTCCAGAGTACCAACAATGACATGCCACTCATGTCCTGACATAGAGATGATGGACTAACATACAGAATGAGATATGCATTTTGGTATGGCCAATATGATAATTTGTGCTGCTTGACTATACATATTTGTTTTAAAAAAAAGCATTTTGTTTTGGTGTGTTTTTTTCCAATTGGGGAGGGAGAGGTGAGAGGGAGAAAAAAATGTTTAAATGCTTGAAAGTTGAAATGTTCATTAAGAATTTTTTAAAAAGACTTTTATGAACTGACGCAGAGTAAACAGAACCGGGATAACAGTTTATACAGGGACAACAATATCATAAAGACAACTGAAGGACTCTGAAGGACATAAAATACAATAACCAAATATAATTTCAGATAACTAGTGACAGAGCACGCTAGCCCCCTCCTGACAGAGAGGTAAAGGACTCAAGATGTAGAATGAGGTATGTTTGGACATGGCTAATGAGGGAATTTGTTTTGCTTGACTATGCATATTTGTTAGAGTTTTTTTTTCTCCTTCTTTAATGAGAACGGGGGACATATTGGATAGAAAAACAACTGCCTGTTGACAAAAAAAAAAAAAAAAGCCATCCAAAAATAAAAAAAAAAGCAAAGAAAACTTTACAATGCCTGCTCTCTTCCTGCCTCTGCAATACCGTTGCATTACTTTCCCTCTTGTGCTAACGCTGGATTGCAGCCAGGTTTTCTGACTGTAAGTCCACCTTCAAGAGGTGAGCTTGTTCCACACCCAGAGTTTCTTGAACAGCTCACTGCTTAACTGGTTCTTGTACCCCGGGAGGGAAGGTATCGTGAAACAGAACCAAATGAATTACAATATGTAGTATATGTGATTTTTGTTTCAATATGCAGGTTGGCTCCAGTGTTTTGAGGTTCTTGTAGTTTATATGAATGATAACCAGGTGCTGAGCCCTCTCTAAGTGATGGTGCTAAGCCTCGAATGCCACCATTAAAGCTCAGAGCTTCTTCTACCAGTGTGTGTGTGTGTGTGTGTGTGTGTGTGTGTGTGTGTGTGTGTGTGTGTGTGTGTACCTATGTCTCAGTATGTGGAAATACTATACACATCAGTGGAACAGGGTGGATTTGTGATCAGTCTAGACAGGGGTGGGAACTTGTGACCTCAAGGCCACATGTGTATGGCCTTTTGACTGAGTCCAAGTTTTACAGAACAAACTCTTTTATTAAGGGAATTTTTTCTATGAAGTTTGGATTCAGTCAAAGGGCCACACTTGAGGACCTAGAGGGTCACATGTGGCCCGGAGGTTGCAGGTTCCCCACCCCTGGTCTAGGAGAAAATGGCTTCTGTTACAAATTGGGGGATCTTTTCACAATGAATTGTTGGTGAAGGTTGGAATATCTCAAGATGGAGGTACATATATGTAAATGTGATTTAGTTTCCTAAAGATGTTTTTGGCCATGGAAGACTTGGATTTTGTAACAGTTTGGTGAAGGACTCTCACAAGAACAACTCAGGAATGAAGTAGCTGCAGTAATCCATGCAACTACAAAACTTCTGTACGGCATCCACTTTGTGTGGGCCCATCCTTACTCTCTGCTAGCTCATGAAGTACCCCAGGAATTCCATACCCTGGTTGAACTAGCATTTTCCAGATTCCCATAGAGCTGGTATTTGTGGATACAGGCCAGTATACTGCAGGCTAGCTGGTTGTGCTGGTCATGTTCCTGGAAGCATACCAGGATGTCCTCCAGGTCAACCATAACCTCATAGCCCAGCAGTTGTCAAAGATGATATTCATGAAACTCTGGAATATTACCAGGATGTTACATGGCTTGAATGGCATGAAAGTATGCTCTAGCTGGTCATATGGAATTGGAGTCATATGAAAGTGTTTCATTCATTGGCTTCCCCTATAGATATCAGATTATAATAAACATCACTGTCTGGAATAATTGGTCAAGGACTAACAGGAGATGGTACCATTTCTGGGCAGTGAGGGCAAATGGACATACTGCTCTTCACAAAACATCAGAGCCTCTTTGGGAGGACACTCTCCACACACTCATCTCCAAAGATTCCTAAAGGATAGGGATTTCTGATTCTTTCAGGAAATACAGGGATGGTGGCACTGAGCCTTTGTACCATTTAATACCATGGCGAATTCCCCATTTTTGCCAGGTGCTGCAGAATGGTGGAGATGATTAGATACAATTGTGGATACATTAAAAAGAGCCAAGGATGATCTTTAGTGGATTCCATGTGACAGGATATATATAGTACCTTCTAAAATACATCTCCAAACCCCCCCTCCCAAGAGCTCCTACACCTAGAAAGCAGACGTGGATGATAGCCAGTTTTAGGGGTTCATGATGACTTTCCAGCTAGGCTTCAAAAGACAAATCTCATGGTTAACAAGACCTGAGGAGACTGGGTACCAATCCACGATTTATGTTACCACTGGCATGACTTGGACATAAACTGGGTCTTCTTTTTGGCCAGGATTATAGCTATAAAGTTTCTGGATATTCTTAACTTAATGGAAAACCTATGACTAGAGCACCTGAAAGCTGCAGAATTCAAGATTCAATTACAGCTGCCTTGAGGGACAGGTTTCAGGGGACAGAGACTTGGGAAGAGGCATTTTCACTGGGTATCTCCTTACTGAAGAATCTGGCTGACTGAAATACAAATAAAGGCTTTCTGTTTGTAACCTAAATGCTGTACATCTAATGGAGACAATTAGTGAACTGGTAGGAGCTGAGCTTTCTGGAATTAGAGGATCATATATTCAGAGATGAAAGGTATCTTCAAGAAACATCAAATCCATTCCCCTTGTTTTACAACTTAAGTAAAAAGGTAACCAATCCAGAGAGGTTAGGTGACTTGTCCAGGGTTACACAGCTAGTAATAATCTGAGGTAGGGTTTGAACCTAGGTCTTCTTAACTCCAAAACCAGTACTTTATTTGCTAAACCACGCTGCCTTTTGGAATAGCCTCTGTGAGAGGAAAGATGAAAGAAAATAGGGCACTTTGGGCAGTAGATAAGTAGATCTGACAGAGGTTGAGTATAGGGTATAGGCAAAACCACCAAACTCTTTGGGGATCCAGAAAGCAGTTCACAGAGAATGAAGGACTGATATGGAACATCATAACATAACATGGAATAACATACCTGTGATATGTACAAAAGAAACAAACTTGAGGACCTTATATGTATTGATATCTCTTGCATGTTTCTCCTTTACTATTTCTAGATGAGTGGAAAGAACAGCTGTCAAGTGTGGAAAAATCTGTGAGTTTATCATCTTATTTAAATTTTACAATAATTCTTTTAAGTTAGGCAATACAAGTCTTTTTTCCCTTGCTTTACAGATGGGGAAACTGAGGCTGAAAAGAGATAAGTGATTTGCCCATGGTCAAAGGTAAGGCTTAAACCCAAGTCTTTCTGACTGCAATTCTAATACTACATCCACTATGACAAACAGCCATGCCAAACACATAATCCACTTTTATAATCTTGCATAAAGGTTTCCCAGATTATATATTTGGACCAGATTCTACATGCATATCAACAATTTTCTTAACATTTTTTATTTATTTTCAGCACCGCCAAAAAACCCTACCCCAAAGTAAAAAAAGTTTTGTGCTATACTGATCAATAAACATATCTTCTATTTTCAAGGTTATATGTATGTGATATTTTTTGGGAAAAGTCTGTCAACACTTAGGGAGCAGTCTTAAGATTGTGGTATTCCTTGGCAGGATGTGAGGTAGGTTTGCACCTCTTCCCATGCCTGTATTTATTCTGGTGAGTTTAGATGAGGTTAGCCATACCTCCCATTTGTACAAACTCCTCCTAGTTAAGGGGTACTAAAATGGTGGGATCCAAACCAGGCATCCTGGCCAAAGGCAGAGGAATCCATCAGTGCTCAAGTACAGAAAGATGATTTTAAAAGAGAATAAATGCCACATTCCCCCAGGCCAGGCCACCTCATCTCAGAGGAGAGCTATCAATACTAATCATGAATTAACCAACATACAGTCGTACCAACTTATTCCAAGACAAATCTTGGCTCAGAAATTGAAACAATTTGGTACAACTAATTATTAATGCCTTAGCTTGCTAGGATTGTCTTGTATTTCAGTAGGCCTTCTAGAGTCTGAGTGTTTTGGTTTTTGTTTTGCCTTAAAAAGCCATGTCTGTACAGAAGTGTGGTGCCATGTCTGTTTACCCAGCATCAGCAAAGCAATAGTTACCTGCTGAGCTGTCAGCACTTGAGAACTTTTCATTGCATGAAGAAAGGAACTGGAACTAAAAGCAGAAATAGCCAAATCTTAGTCTCAGTGAGAAATCCAGGGGTCAGAACAGAATGTTAGAGAAAGTGTTACCAGTTCAGAACAGGTTAGATACATAGACTCAGGGAAGGACAAACCAGGATGAAGAATAAGGAAAAGGCACCAGGATGAATTCGAAGGTGAGGACAATAAAACCAAGGTAGGAGCAGAACAATCACTGGAGATATGCAGCTCCTGTTCAAGTGTAACGTCTTTCCAAGCCAGTTCATTTCTTGCTAGCCTTTTCTCTTGTGCTATAAAAGGGGTCTCCATCTGAAAGCTGTCCAACTCCAAGGATATTATAATTTCCAGTATGACTTCTCTGATGCCAAGTAAGGTCTGAACTCTGGCTGAAGGCTTTCCCACATTCATGACATTTAAAGGTTTTTTATCTAATATATACCATCTGGTGTTTAGTAAGGTATGATCTATTTCTGAATGCCTTCCCACATTCATGACACTTACAGGGTCCATTTTGAATTCTCTGATGTCGAACAAGGGCTGGACTCTGGCTGAAAATTTTTCCACATTCATTACATTTACAGGGTTTCTCTCCAATATGGATTTTTTGATGTTCACTGAGGTGTGCATGTTGGCTGAAAGTTTTCTCACATTTATAACATTCATAAGGTTTCTTTCCAGTATGAATTCTCTGGTGTTGAGCAAGATTTGTACTCAGTCTGAAGGCTTTTCCACATTGGTTACATTCATAGGACTTTTCTCCAATATGAATTCTCTGATGTCCAGTAAGGTGTGCATGCTGGCTAAAAGTCTTCTCACATTCCTGACATTCATAGAGTTTTTCTCCAGTATGAATTCTCTGATGTCCAGTAAGGTGTGCATGCTGGCTAAAAGTCTTCTCACATTCCTGACATTCATAGGGTTTTTCTCCAGTATGAATTCTCTGATGTTCAGTAAGATTTGTACTTCTGCTAAAGGCTTTCCCACATTCCTTACATACATATGGTTTTTCTCCAGTATGAGTTCATTGATGCTGAATAAGGTTTGCACACTGGCTGAAAGCTCTCTCACATTCTTCATAGGGTTTCTCTCCAGAATGGATTCTCTGATGTTCAGTAAGTTGTGTTCTCCAAATGAAAGCTTTCCCATAATCACTGCATTCATAAGGTTTTCCTCCAGTATGAATTCTCTCGTGTTTAATAAGGTATGAATGCTCACTGAAAACTTTTTCACATTTATGACATTTAAAGGGCTTCTTGCCAGTATGGACTCTGATGTCGAATAAGATGTGTATTTCTACTGAAGTCTTTCTCACATTCATTGGACTTTGTCCCCAAAAACTTTCTTTTATTTTTAATTAGCTCTGAATTATGTTTGATGATTTCTTCATATTTACTTCTTTTATGGTATTAGTTTCCTATAAAACTATTCTGCTGCTTAATAGAGACTGAGTTCTGTTTAAAGGATATCCCAAATTCATTACATTCAGGATCTCTCTTCCCTATGACTGTGTTTTTACCATTTATGGGTGTTTCTTTCAAATATTTTTCTTGGATTCCCTTCTGGTTCCCCCAGTGGCCTTCACATTCTCTGGCTATTCCTAACTTGGAGTACCAGACACCACTCCTTATGAGTCTTTCCATTACTACTTCCTGTGAAGACATTTCTTCAGAAATAGTCTACTGTGGAAATGGCACCTTGCTTTCCTTCATAGTTTCCAAGTCTGAAAGAAATAAAAATTGCAATGTCTCCTCTTCTATGTTGAAAGGAAGGAAGGGGTTGGGATGGAGAAGGGAGAACTAAATTGATAATAAGTACAATTTGTTCATATGTTAATATCTTCTGAGCAGAAAGGGAAAAGGAATGGAAAGATAAGAAGGGCCAAAAGTGCTTCTGATGGAAGGGGGATGGGAGGGAATGGGGCTGGCTGATCTAGCATGCAAGGTGAAAACAGAAAACCTTATTGGGTTAACAAGACAGAATGGAAGGTTAAGAATAATAATTACACAAATTAGGTAAGTCCAAGGGATATGGCTAAAGAAAGAGCATTGAATTTGGAATTGTAAGACCTTGGTCTGACTTCCAGCTATGTTGCTTACTAGCTGTGTGATCTTGGTTAAGTCACTTTCTCTTTATCTATAAAAATGAAGAAGTTGGTCCACATCAGGGAGTGTTAACCTGAGGCCTGTGAACTTGTTTTAAAAAAAATATTTTGAGAACAGAAACTAACATTGTATATTAAGGTATATTCATATGAGGAAATCCAGGAAGCTTAGGGGGTAGTGAAGTCATCTGTCTGTATTACAGACCATCTGGGCAGAAGGAGGAACTAGATAAGAAGTTTGAGAAACAAATGCCATGCACCCACCAGGGCATCATACAGTAGTGATGGACTTTAATTATCCACACTTCTGCTAAAGATCTGTCAAGAGTAAAGCAAATAGTGGTCATTTCTGGACTTGTCTTAATAATCTCGTTACTCAGAGTTGGCAATGACATAACTTCTATCCAAGGATCTGATTCTCATCAATAAGGACAAAGTGCTTGCTGGGGTGAAAAGGATGTGAAGGCTGGGGATAAGTTATAATTATCCTATCTGTAAGGATCCTAACAGTAGGATTAATGACAGAAGAGGAGAGAAAACCTGAGCAAAATCTAAAATGCATCCTAGAGTTTACAAGAAGAGATTTCAGGAATTTCAGGGCAGATTGAGGAACCTGTGGCCTCGAGCCCACATGTGGCCCTCTAGATCCTCAAGTACAAACTTCACACAACAATTGCATTCACTCTAAGGGCTGCATTTGAGATCTAGAGGGCCACATGTAGCCTTGAGGATTCATGTTCCCCACCCCTGGTTTAGGGGAAGGACAGGTAGGATCCCATAACCTAAAATTCTGCAGAGGGAAGTCATCTGAGGAGAGATGGATTCCCAAGAGTGAAATCCCCAAGTAACAAAAGAGAAACAGTTCTAATGAGGAAGAAAAGAGGACTTAACTAAAGAGCCTGACATGGATGCATAAAAAACTCACTGACCCTCTTAAATTTTAAGAATTTTACATAGCACTGTGTACAAAAAGTCTGTGTACAGAAGACAGAAGCAAAGGCAGTTGAAAGAGAGTGAATTCAGAATTACTGCAGGGTCCTGAAACAGGAGTATCAAGAAGTGCGTCAGCGTGAGCTCAGTCCAGCCAAAAAAAGAAAAAAAGTGGAGGTCAAAGAAGACACTGCACAGCTGCTTGGATAGATTAGATAATAGTAAGCAACAAGAGGGCAAGGCTGCGAAGCTTTTAATTTTTTTTTTCTTCTGCCAAAGAGAATGTTATTTTGGACTGGAAAGAACAAAACAAAAATGGCTACTAGAGACATGGGCATAAATTCTCTACAGTAAGAGATAGCAAGAGACTATCTGGCTACCTTTGATGAATTCCTATCATCAGGCCCAGACAAATTAAATTCATCATGGACACGTGGTTAGCTATGGCAGTTCATCTAAAATATCTTTTAAGAAGTCACCACAGTGGTCTACAAGCTCAATGAGTCAGTACTATGTCATAGCTGACAAAAAAACTAATGTATTCTCAGACTGTGTTCAGGGGCATACAGCCAACATTTCGAAGGTGCTATATGATCCTACTATACTCTGCCTTGGTCAGGCTCTATCTAGAGTACCGTATGCAGTTCTGGGTGCCACAAAGTAGGAAAGACATTGATAAACTTGAGTGCCCAGTGCAGGGTTATCACTCAGAACAGTGAAGCATCTTGAGACCATTCCATTTTGAAGATCATCTGAAGGAACTGGAAATGTTTAGTCTGGAGAGGACTTGGGAGAGCAAGGGAGCATTGAGGAGGAAAGATATGTGTTACCTGTCTTCAAAAAGTTTTAGGACTACCCTATTGAAGAGACCTGTAATGCTTGGTCCCCAGAGAAATGGAACAATGAGTATAAAATGCAGAGAGGTGGATTTTTACTTGACATAAAAGGAAACTTACAAACAATTTGATCTGTCCCAAAGCAGAAAAGGAGGTTAGTGGATTCCACTCTTAGTGGAAGTCAAACATTAGCTGGCTGACCATCTGATGGGTATGTGGTAGAAGGGATATCTCCATAGATAGAGATTGGACTAAATATCCTCTGAGATCCCTGTCTAAACTATTTGATTCCATGATTTACTTATTCATTTTTAAAATCAGTACCAATTAATTTTTGATAATTACTGCTTAATAGTATAAAATCTGGTAGTTCGAGTTCCTTTTCCTTCCTTTTTTGGGAGAGGACAGAGAGATTCCTGCTAACTCACCAAAGTCACATATACCATGTTTATTTCTGAGTCTATGTCTTTGTTCACAACATTTTTCTTTCTGGAATTTTCTCCTGCCTCATGTCTTAGTTTCTCACACAAGGCTTTTCCTGAGTTCCCTGGCCCATTTTTGTCACAGAAAAATCACAGAATTTTAGAGATGGAAGGAACCTGAGAGATTGTATTATACTCTCCCATCTCTTTACATTTTAGGGAAGTAAAGAGATTTATCTCAAGTCACACATTATATTTTCATTTCATTAACTCTCAATTTGATTTATAGTTATTTGCGTAAACATCTAATCTACCCTACTAGACAGTAAGCTCCATGATGGCCAGGATGGTACCTTATTCTTGGTTGTATCCCCCATAGTATGCAGTCTGACACTCAATCATTTGTTTAAAGGTTCACATATTGAACACAGTTCAAAGGACTTTAGAGCCATAAAATCCACACCTCCTTTACATTTTAGAGATGAGGAAAACTGAGGCACAGAGAGTTTAAGAGACTTGCCAAGGGTCTCAAAACTGGCATCTGGGGTGGGATTTGAGCCCAGGACTTCCAGACTCCAACTCCAGTGTCCTATACATTATACCTTGTTATTATACTGCCTTGAATTGTTCCTTAGTCTGTTGTTTGGAATTTGGGGTTTTTTTTTTTGCTTTAAAGTATAGTATTTAAATACTTCATGTCTCTGTCTTGTCTTTCCAATTAGATTTTCATTAGAATCTAGTGAAATAGATGGAAAAAGGGACCCGGATAGTGAAGTGTAGTATAAGCAATGGGAGGAGAGATTTACATGAAGTGGTGGTCAACAGAGTCAAATATACCTAGAACTCAAATACAATTAGATTTTTCTTCTTTCACTGAAGAGAAATGTGATTTCTATGAATTTTGTAAACTCTTTGGAGAGTATTCAGAATTCAACAAATTCCTGCTAAATAAAAGAATTAAGGTGGTGGGGGGAACCCTTCTTTTCGCCTAATACCAGAGTAGCAAATCAATAATTTCCTGAGTGCTAACACTGTACCTGACACTGGAGATAGAAGGAAAATATACGAAAATAATAATGATAATACCACATATTTCTACAGAGTTGTAAGATTTGCAGAGTATTTTCCTCACAACAGTTATATGAGATCAGCAGTGTGGTGTTAATATCCCCATTTTAGAAATGACAAACGCAGGTTTACAGAAGAGGAAACAGGTTAAGTGATTTGCCAGTAATGACATAGCTAGTGTCTAAGGCAGAATTTAAATCCAGATCTTCAGACTCCAGATCCAGCACCCTATCCATGATGCCATGGTGCCCTTGCCTCCAGCGTCTCAGAATGAACACATGTGAGATAATGAAAGAAAAACAAAAGAATAGATGCTCAAGCACTGTACTGTGAGCCTTTAAGTGGTCTTGAAGTTCAGGGAAGGGAAAGATGAAGAGAGGCTGGAAAAGCCAAAGAAGGTCTCATGGAGAAGGCAGAATCTGAGAGGCCCTTAGAGGCTCAGCAGTATCTGGAAGAGGAAGCAGGGATACAGTGCCACTATGGAACAAAATATGCACCATGGCAGATTTGCAGGAAAAAAGCATGGAGTGGATGAAGCACAAAGTCGAACTGGAGGAGAAGCTCTATTTAGGTGTAATTCAGCAGAATATGGTTTTTGAACAGTTTTAAGGCTTTCCCACATTCACCACCTACACTAGAATATCCTTCTTTTCTTAACTATAAAAATCCCAGGGGCTTCTTAGATTGACCACCAAGTTTAGGGATGTGGTTCAGAGACCAGAAATTCCTAATCTCTTTAGACCAAAGAGTTTGGTGTTTCCACTCCCTGATTTTATGTGAAAGGTCTTTCTTTGTATAGTTGAAAACCAACATCTTCCCTATTCTACCCCTTTAAGTAGACAGGAATAAACACGATGGATTCAAGGTAGGAGAGAGCCAACCCTTATACAGAACAACTATCAGTTCTAGTGATATGACCCTTAAACCAGAATTATGGCAGAAGAAATGGAAAGAAAGGAAAGAGTCCTAGGAAGAACAACAGGACTTAGAAATAGACTAGAAATGAAAAATAGACTGGAAACGAAGAAAAGAAAATGAAGGAAGAAAAATATTCAGTGTGACTCTGTAGTTTCTGGATTGGAAGGGTAGAATAACAGAGCCATCACTGATGGAAATAAATAAGTTAGGAAGCAGAGCTATATTGGCAGCAGGGACTCAGTTTTTCACATGCTTAATTTTATGAGGCAGTGGAACATCCAAATGCAGATGCAAACACAAGACACCTGGGTGGAGATGTGGAAGTGGGGGTCATCTGCAGAGAAGGGACATTTTTAGCTTTCACAATGAGTACTAGAGAGGGGGGAAAGAAAATAGGGAAGATAGCCCTTAGAGACATTTGCGGTTAGGAGACCACAAAGAGAATCTGGTGAAATAGATGGAAAAAGAGATGAGGATAGGGAAGTGTAATACAAGCAATGGGAGGAGAGATCTACATGAAGAGGTGGTCAACAGAGTCAAATACATGGAAGTTTAGGTAGGAAGATAGAAAAAAAAAAACCTGATGATTTGCTTGGTAAATAGGTTCTGCTAGAGAATACAGGGGTAACATGCAGCATGTAGAAAATTAGGCCAGGGGTGGCTAGGTGGCACAGTGAATAGAGCACCGGCCCTGGAGTCAGGAGGACCTGGGTTCAGATTTGACTTCAGACACTTAAAACACACAAAAACCTAGCCGTGTGACCTTGGGCAAGTCACTTACCCCAATTGCCCCCCAAAAAAAGGCAAAAGAAAATGAGGCCAAAATAAAACAGATGAAATGGGCAGTAGGAAAGGAGGAAGAGGATGTAGCTGGTGTGTTTAAAGAGCTTGACAGTGAAACTGATGAGAAAAAAAATGGGGCAAAATAAAATAAATAAGATAATAAACTAAAATTATTTTTTTGTTTCTGTTTTGTTGTTTTTTAAAGATGGGAGGCCAGTTTGTATTTGGATGGCTAACTAAAGGAGCCTGTGAACAGGAAAAGACTGAAGATGCTACAGAGGAAAGGAATAATTATAAGATTATCATATTAATTATAATTATATTAATTTTAATTCCAGAAAAGGAGAAATGAAAGGGATCTAGGGTATAGGATATAGCTTGAGTGAAGATGAGAAGCATCTATTTCACCAAGACTGGGAATATAAAGAGAGACAAATGGACAGAATTTGAGAGGTAGGGGAAAGGATCCATCTTTCCCTATTTCCAAGGCCTTGCTTGAGAATATAAAGCCAGCAGGTGGAAATTACAGAAACCAAATTTCACTTCACTCTAAATGAAGAACTTTCAGAGAAGGGCAGACCCAAATGCAACAGAATGATTTGCAGAATAGTTAAGTCCTTGTCACTGGCAATTTTCAAGCAAAAGCCAGCTGGCCATCCATTGGGTATATTACAAAAGAGATTTCTGTTCTAGGTGAGGAATTGTACTAGATAACCCCAAAGTCTCTTCCAACTCTGTCACAGGATTCTATGATATGTCGAGGGAGGTGAAGCTAGGTCAATGCAGGATTTCATCCAAATCTTCTCTATAGCCCTGAGGAGTCTTGAGAGCTTCCCAAGCAAAATTTCCAATATTCTACTCAATGAATCTACAGGCATTTCCCAGATGTATATGTAGCAGATATGATGGTGTCATTACTTCCTTTTCACTCTTATTCCCAGGGAAATCCATTCTACCTAGTTTTCACTCCCCTGAGCAGATGTCCCTTGAGGTTTTTCTCTTTACCTTCCAGGGTTCTTTTCCTTGCTCCAACTGAGAAATCATATCCGGTTTGGAAACTTGATGCCCTGCTCATAAGGAGAAACACAGGACTTGGGGATTTGTTCTGGGGATAAAGAGCCATTACAGAATTCAGTCATGGCCCCAGGAGCTTTAAGATGTTTTGAACTGAAAAGAATAACATCATGAAACTAATGATTCTGCTCATTTCCAGCTGCACAAAGGGCAGACACTTCCCCCAGAAAGAAGCACGATCATTCTATTTCTATTTTCTTAAAAGGATTAGGACTATCCAAGAAGAAGCATGGGAAGATGGAAAGAACAGTGGACTTAGAGAGTCCTATGTCCTGCATCTGAATCCTTGGACTATAACTGAATCCTATGGACTACTTGATACTGACTTCTTAGACCTTCTACCTTCTTCATCTGAAAAATGGAAATAATGCTGGAACCATGTCCCATATGGAACTGTGAAGACAGCTTTGTAAAATGTTTTTTTAAAGACCTGCAAAAACAATGACACTTCAGTGAGTAAAATGAATCATAGGAGAAGCAATCCTTACCCAAAGAGACCAGATTTCCATAATTTCTAGCATCATATCCCTGTACAGGCCCCTCTGAGCAGCTGTCTATATTTCTCCTGGGTGAAGTCCACAGTCACATCCTTGAATGTCAGTGATTCCTGAAATGACAAACACACTTCTGTTGAACCATAGATCATTCCTTTATGTGACCTTGGAACCTTGGGCAAGAGGAGGTGAAGAGGATTTAAAGGAAGTGTTTCTGAGAGTGTTCAGGGCTACAAGTAATCCACAACAAGTATTTACTGATTTATAACATGTCTAGCAGTGTACTGAACTCTAGGTGAGATAAAAGAATATGGGACACAACATATGGCTTTAAGAAGTAGTTTTGCTCAGGAGGAAAACTAATATACTAAATAATTAGAGAACAATGCAAGGCATTTCTTCAAATTCTCATAAAGTTTAACGTATAGCTCATACTGTGTCTAGTATTTCCTTAATAAATTTTAGGATGGCATGGTCTATTCCTCCCAAGAACCCACCATTTTTATTTAGGCAACTAGTTCTTCCATTATGGTCAGAATTACATCCAAAATGGCAGCTCCCTTCATTACTTCCTACACATGTTGACAGAAGGCAAATCATGAATTTATTAATTGCTCTGCTTTTGACTGAGGGTAACTTCCAGTATGTGAATAGCTCTTGTCCTCCATTACTCCCATATCCTACCTCCATGCAAATTTTGTGATCTGACTCTAGAACTTAAGTTATTCCTGCTGTAGGATAGACATTATGACATATACATCTACCATGATATTGCTTCTTTCTCTGTCCTCCAATTCTGACCCATATGTTCTCCACCATGCTTGTCTCCTCTAATTTGTGGATTTCTACACAGGAGTATACTTTAGATATACAATACTAACTCATCACATCCATTGAATCTCCTTTTGAGTAAAGAATAGGCTTTCATAGTTACGTTCCATGGATATGTTAATGACTTAGTCCCTCCAAGTCTATTAGGTTACACTTACCTCTTTGTTTTAAGAGCTGTGAGACTTAACTTGTTTATCACTTGTGCTCTTAGGATTTGTATATTGCAGTGAGAAGATGTGATTTTCATAACTGCCACTATTCCTGCATAATAAATCTATTAGATTATTGGACAATTCTACTGCTATTCCTAGACTTATAGGAGCTACAGCTGGAAAGGACCTTAGATATCATAGGAACACAGATATAAAGCTAGAAGGCTATCTAGTCCAACACCATCAAACGACTTGTCTGAAATAGTAGGTGGTAGAGCTTGGATTTAAATTCCTGTCCTTTGTCTCTAAACTCAATGATCTCCCCACTACACCAAAATGCCTAGCAAAGTTGTACATACTATTTATTCCTTGTAACTCTGTGCTTAATAGGTGTCTATGGGGCTTTTCTCCTTCCTCCATTTTCAATTTGAAGTCCTCTTATTGAACTTAAAAGTCTCTAGGCAAATATATTCTACACAATATTTTTCAGATGCTTTCTATCCTGGCCCAGCAACAGAATCTAAATTCCATCTCCTGAACATCATCTTAAGCAGCTCTTCAATTCCCATATCCTGCTTTCTCATCATAATAAAAAAATCTGATAAAAAAATACATAGCGGCATTTATTGTACTTCAAAGAATCTGAAACCAAATATCATAATTCCAATCAGGCCCTAAAGTGGGTTAATCTGTCTAAGGATGTAGAGCTTGATTTGAGAATAGGGAAAATTTGAAGTCACTTTTCCCCTTGTGGGGAGAAAAGTTGGAGAGGAGAATAGATTAGGCAGAGAAAAGCTGAAGATGCTAATGGCTATGGTTAAGTAGTTCTTTGGGCCATAGGAATGCTACTCTGTGTAGCTTTGGAGATATAACCTTATATCCCAGGAAGAAAATGGAATTGTATGTGATATGTGCATATCACCTGGATTTAGGCAAACTCCATCAAGCAGATAGGCTTAAAAGCCACACAGCAATTAGGAGATGTTGCTAACCAATAATCTTGGTCATACAGGCAGCTAGAACAGAAAAGTTTGTTTCATTTGTAAATAAAGGCTTTGGTCTGGTGATGTGATTACTGACATCCTCCTACTATATATAAAAGAAATAACACACAAAGAAGATTCTTACCTTCCCTGACCTGGAAGAATCTGTAGAGCTTGTCCATTAGAGTGAGAGAGAGAGAGAGTAAGCTGGACCTAGAACTGAATTGAACAAGAGGTGAGTCAACTGGATCGCCTTCAGTAAGGTACACAGCTCCTGTAAAGACCCCAAATTTCCCATGAAAGTAAATGGCTTTTTATTACCAACATTCTAGCAGTATATGGCAGCTAGACATGGAATGCAATAGTCTCCAAAGAATCAAAAATGATTATCATACACAAGGCAATGGAGAGGTACATGGTAGGTAATTGACAAACTCTGAATAAGGAAAGGAGTAAAAGACATCACTTCAAGGAATACTATAGGAAAAGAAGATGGGCTGGTTATATGTCAAGAGTAAGGGATGACCAGTGGACAGTTAGAGTGTTCCACTGTGTTGGAAATGCCAACTTGGAAAAGCAAAAACACAATTGATACCAAAAATCTGATATCAAAAGAAATTTATTAGGGAGAAATCCAAAGGAATTGATCACTTCTGGCCAAAAGTGGACTCCATCCTTCTTGTGGAAGGAGGAGTGCAGGAGACAAAAGCCAAGCAAGTTTTATACAGTAGTTTGGTGCAAACACTCCCTTCAGAAGATTGATTGGTTCATTCTCTTCTGCATATACCTCCCCATTATCATACATTACTAATAAGGCTCTAATTCTGTTAGATAATATACATAATACATAAGGTTCATTAAGCAAGCACAACAACCCCAGAATACTGACCTTCGCCTCCCACCAGTCTAATCTTGATGTGTCCTTATCTGGGCCTGCGAGTCCCAAGATCATTCTCTGCTTTCTAATTGGTCAAATCCACCTGCTGCTGCCAACTCCTTTTTTATTTTACATCATTTCACTTTTAGTATTATCTAGGAGTTCTATGGGAACTTGGAATCCAACTTCTTCCCAAGGCTACTGACTGGACTGCTTACTTTTATCAGTAGCCTCATTTCAGCAATTTTTATAGTCCTGTGGAAACTTACCCCTTTGCTACTTCTCACAACTGTTATTTTCCCAATGTGAAAAAAAAAAGGTGAGACCCACTGTGGCAGAGGGAAGACAGAGTCAAAAATTGCCCAAGATGGAGAGGTATGAATGGGTTGTGAGCTGCACCATTGACAGGAACTTTTGATTCAATGAGAGCACAGATCTATTGGAGTATAATGACCCATTTCCATCACCAGTGACAACAATCATCAAGTTTAACTCTATCAACTTGGTACTTGATAAAAAGACAGTTAGACCTGACTAACTACATTCTGAAAAACAAATATGCACAGGAGGTGAAATAATTTAAAAGAAAACAAACTTGGATATCAATTTTTAAGATATCTCAAAGAGAAAGTTCCAAAGGCATGAAAAAGATCATGTAAGGGAGTTTACTTATTGAGTGCTCAGGATGACCCAGCTGGTATGTGCCAAGAATTGTGTCTGGAACCCAGGTCATCCTGATCCCAAGGCTGCTCCTCTATCCACCATGCAACACTATCTCTAATCACAGATAGTACTCCTATCAAAAAAAAAATAACTAAAAAGCCATTAACAACTATTGAACCATATATCTGCTTTCTTATTTTTACAAGATCTACCTGAGAATGGTCCATAGTTTATCAAGAGCAGGCTGAAGAACAAGCCTGCTTTTGCAGATGATTTTTTTGTCACAAATCACAACTTTATGATCACAATTTAATTGAGAAGTGTAAAGAATACAAGATTCCATTGTGTTTCTTATTAGATTTTTTAAATGTCTGATTCAGTAGAACAAATGTAGCCTTGAAGGGTTCCCCTCAAAGTGTCTAAAGAGCATATGTTAAAATTGTAAAAAAATTTGACAGGTATAATAGAGATAATTTCATTCAATAACCTGTTGATTATTAACATTAAACAATAAGTATAACATTTAAGGTGCTCATTAGTATCATGGAAGTTCTCCTATATAGAACCCAAACAAAGGGATTCTAAAATGATGAAGAGGTTCTCCAAATATGTCTGTTTGTTGATAACATTGTACTACCTATATTGAGCCATAAGACACTACAAAGCCACCTCAGTGAAATCCATGTTGATACAAAATGTCAATCTTACCATCCACACTGGAAAAATCAAGTGGATGAAAAATACAAATTGCTCAAATTATAACATGCAGCTGCATGGGTAACTTGTAAAATCATTCACACACATTTATGTTATGAATGTGTGTGTGTGTATCTTGAACAGTTGCTAAAGATGGGAGCTGAACTGGGTTCAAAACTGAATAGAAAGTAGTCAGGCTGAATTACATTTGGGAAACAATATAGCACTTTTCATGATCCCAAACTATTCACTTACACAAAAGCCCATCTCTTTAATGTCGTTATTCTTCCAGTGATGTTTTTATATGACTGCAAATAATGAACCACCATGATTTCAGAGGACTAAGATTTCAAGTAATCTCAGAAAATGATGGGGATAGATAGCCTGCAGCCTATTACTAACCACAACTGGTGTCTGAGATGAAATGTAGAAGACCTCGCCAAAGGCATAGATGATCAGAAAAGGAGGTGGACTGCTCAGGTAGTGAAAATGAAAGACAGATCATAAGATTTAGAGCTAGAAGGGGCTTTGTGTATCATTTAGTTCAACCCTTCATTGGAACTGAGGACACTGAGGTTCAGAAAAGTAAAGTAACTTACCTAGGTTCCACAGGCAGCAGAGTCAGGATTCAGACCAGGTCTTCTGACTCCAAATCCAGTGGTCTTCCATTATACCAGAGCCCAAATACTATATTGGTATCTCTAAGATGGTAAAATAACCAGAGGAAGGTCTTCAGCACATTGGGTAGATTTTCTATGGATATTTATGGAAGGATGGGCTTCAGAGTCCCTAGAATAAGAAAGGTTGGAATCTGCACTAATGGAGGGAGTGTGCACACCAATGAAATCACAGATACATTAAGGAAAGAAGCTCTCAAATAGGACTGAGCTCTTTGATGTTTCAAGAATGGTGTGTTTTGTTTATTAGTCCTAGTTCAGAGTACTGAGAACACAGGAAGTCTAAATAACAAACTGGATGAATGAATGAGAGAACAGTAGAAGTGTAGGGTGAAATCTAGGTGATATTCTCTGTAAGTTCTTCATTCACCAGAATAGGTTAAAGTCTCCTGAGGCAAAAGAGAACCCTGCCTGGATGGGACTTTGTTGAATAGGGAAGTTCCTAGATAAGAGAAGGAAATGTTTCTAGTCAGTGAGAGTCAAGCTGTTTTGTAAAGAGAGATAGAAGAAACCAACTCACCTGAGACCTGGTCATCAGGATCCCAGAGCCCTTCTCTGCATCTCCCTCATGGGGAAGGGCTGAATCCTGCAAAGGCAGAGCTAGGAAAAGGGCCATGACTTGTAAACCATCCATGGCCTTGAAATCCCCAAATTCATCAAGTTAAAATTTCTTATTCTGTTGAGTATGACCACCATACTCTTGCAAGATGGAGGTAAAAGAGAGCCCAGAAATAGTCCCAGTCCTCCCTTTTAAGAGAAAAGATCCATGGGTATGGCTGCCTGGAATCTTGACTCTTTCCAAATAGTCCTAGGAGGTTTCAAGAAACAGATCCCTGGTCTAGGAATCAGGAAATGAAATCTGAATTCATAGCTCAGACCCCACATGTGGTGTGATTTTAAGTATGTCTCTATCACTTCTTATTCAATAAAGAAAAAAATAATTGCTATTTTCCTTCCCTGGCTCACAGAGTAATCTCTTAGCAGAAAACATCTTCGTAAACATAAAACATTAGCTTTACTCTCACAGGGATAAAGGTACTCTAAGAGAAAGAAAGCACAACTAAAGTCAGCAGACTTCAAAATCCTGCCAGCTCAGACAGCATACTAGAAAGAGTGCTGTACTTGGAGTCAGCAGGACTTGAATTCAAAAATCCAGTTTCAGAAACTTAATAGCTGTGTGACTTTTAATCCTACCTATTAACCTCTCTCAGCCTCAATTTCTTCATCTGTAAAATGGAGATCATAAGAATATTCACTTCCAGGGCAGCCAGGTAGGCACAGCGAGTAAACGCACCGGCCCCAGTGTTGGGATGACCTGGGGATCAAATCCGGGCTCAGATACTTAGCACCCACCAGAAACACCTGGCCGTGTAACCTTGAGCAAGTTACTTAACCCCAATTGCTTAGGGGCAGCCAGGTGGCTCAGCAAGTAACAGCACCGGCCCCAGTGTCAGGATGACCTTGGGATTGAATCCGGGCTCAGATACTTAGCACCACACCCAGAAATAACTGGCTGTGTAAACTTGAGCAAGTTACTTAACCCCAATTGCTTTAAAAAAAAAAAAGAATATCCACTTCCCAGGGTTGTTTGTGAGAGTCAGAATCTTTAAATACGTAAAGACCTTTGTAAGTCTAAAAATATTTTGTAAACTGTAAAACACAAATGCTAGCTATTATCATCAGTTAACTAGCTGTGGGATCTTAAACACATCACAAAAGACTGAGGTGACTGGTCTGCCCCTCTACCATCCCACCATGGGAACATCCACTAAAACATGTTCCTCCCACCATGCTTTCTAAGGGTATGCTACTACAGAGGGCTGGAGAGGACGTGCTTAGAAGGATGTGTCATGGATCCACAAGAGCTAACTATACCCTAAGACTGAAGACTCTGCCTCCTGTATGCTACATCCCATCTCACCCTGTATGGAGGCAGCTAGGTGAGGCAGAGGAGAAAGTACTGGATTTAAATCTGCTCTCAGGCATTTACTAGCTAGCACCTCCCAAGGATGTTATGAATAAAGCATAAAATCATAATTATAAAGTGCCTGCCACATAATGGTAGCTATTATCATTACAATTATTTTTCTATACTAATGGAAGGGGCAGGAAAAAAAAACCATCTGTTGTAGAACTAGCCTGCCTACTTATGTCCTGACTTTGGTATGTCCACATATGGCTACTGACATATAATGGGTAACAGAAATTATTTTACTACTATATTAATAACCAATGATTACTTTGGGATACAGGGTTTTCTCCTATATTTCTTCATTTAAAAGTAAAAGTCAGTCTCTGTAAAAAAGTTTCTGTAACAAGTTACAAGGATATGACTGATTGATGAGGTTGTCATCTAGGCCTCAAGTAACACACTCTTCAATACTGGCCAGTACCTCTCCCAAGTAGGAGACCTTACTTCTGTCCATAGTGTAAAAAGAATCCAGTCTAGATGAGTTCTTACCCAGAGAAAAAGGAGCCCTATCATTGTACCTTTCCATTAAAGTTTAGGGTGACCCAGCTCATGAAGGAGAAAACCAAGAACAATGCTCTGGATGAAGATGGATTCCCATGTCCAGATTTCTGGAAGTGGCTTGTGATCAAACCACATTCTCAGTGGGAGAAGCTGAAGACTCCTAGCCTACCTCATTAAATGTCTACCAATCACGGTTAATGCCACTCGTCAGGGGCATTCCCTTTTACAAAGATATCTAAGGTATTCAGTGTCTCCACTTGGGATCTTTGGCCATCAAGGGAAGTTGATCATCAATTTATTGTTAGCTAGACTAATTAATAAATTGATTATTATGTAGAAAATCTGTCTCTGAAGGTTTTTCATTTGTTACATGGGGGAGGATAGAGAGGAGGATAACTGTGTTCTGATAAGCCACGTATATGCATGGCCACAGGACCAGAACCACAGGAGCTGAGGCAGATGGAAGTGTATATTCAGGGATGAAGATGAGGGTGTTGAAGAAAGAAAGGCAAAGCTTGGGATCACAGCATGAGGGTACTGATCTCTTCCCACCTGGACACCATTCCTCCACCTTAACACATTCTCCTCTGAAGTGTCTGCCTCTTTCCCATCATGAAGAAAGTCCCCCAACTCCTTCTATTCCCAAACCCTGAATCCCTTTTTCTGAACTCACCTTTCTCTTCAAGTATCTGGATCAAATCCTCCATGGTTACCTCCTCCTTGCTGTTTTCATACTGTTCTGTTTCTGTATGTGAGGGAGTCAGGAATTACTCTTAAGACCAACAGCACTAAGGCCTCCATCATGTCAGTATCCAGGCTCTGCCACAAAGTCCTGGTCAAAGGTCCTAATGTTGATTGAGTGTCTTCCACAATGAATTCCCACTGCCTAGAGTGTTCTACCTATACTAGGCCATGGGGGCTCAGGAACAAGTTCCTGTTAGCTGGAAGCTTCATTCTGGAACTCAGATCTCTGTTTTCAAGTAGAAGACCCTTACTTTAATGCTTCAGGATGGGCCCCTGCAGATGATATCCGGGGCTGCTGGGGACAAAGATAGGTCAAAGTCAACAGAAGAGAAGTAGCAGCCTTATGTCCACAGTTTGAAATCAAGAACTAGACTCCCATGTTGAGTTTCGACCATTTAACAAACAATTAATGAGGTAATATGGCTTAGGGAATTAAGAGATGAGTCGTGAATTAACAAAGGTTCAGATTGCTCGGTTTCCTTAGCTGTAAACCAGACACGATAACAATTGTCCTGAGAAGCTACAGTGAAGCTAAAACAAGAGAAGTAAAGAACTTAAAACGTGGGTTAATGGGCACCCCAACTGTGCAAGGAGAAAGTGGGGAATAAGGCAGAAAAGGGTATGGGCACATATTGGGACAAGAAACTCTGGAGCTAATGGAGGTATACAGGTGCTCAGGGGTCTACACTTATACAGAGACACCACTACCTAGGGCTTGTGGCACACACACACATATCCAAGCACATATCTGTCATGCGCACACACAGATATGGGCACCTACGACTCTTGGTGGACACACATGCAGACCCAAGTAAGCAGGGGGTGGGTTCTTGATTGTCACATGCAGACACTGTTTTTGCCTTTGTACGCCCTTGCCTTTAAATAAATACTTGCAGATTTGATTTGAGCTACAAGGCTCTTGACTGACACAATCGGATATATGAATCAGGCCTCAGGGCAGACCTAGGGATTTTGGCAGGCACACTGGGGTGCACACACATACTCAGCCTCTGGAGTGACACACGAAGAGGCATGGGTCCCTAGGGGGTCCAGCTCACACTCACATACACACACGTGCACAGGTAAAGGGCTTCTGGCCGGCTGGCACTCACTCACTCACACACACACACACACACACACACACGGTTTCTGACTCGCACTTACGCATAAGACTAAGTGGGGCTTTGGGCTCACCCACACATACACGTACAGCCCGGGGTTTCTGGTGCCCACAGGCACAGATGCACACACGCATGGGGCCCCAGGGCTTTTCTCTCGCACAAGCAGGCACACACCCACAAACCCTCTCCCGCCGGGATTGGAATGGGGTTCCTGCTCAGGCCTGTCTAGGTTGTCCACGTAGTACGGCTTGGGATCATTGCCCCCCACCCTCTGCCCGGGGCTGGAGGAACTTCAGCTCTTCTCTACCTCCAGCCCTCCCCGCCCCCCACCCCCCATTTGGGCCCATTCCCTCCGCCAGCCCGGCCTGTGTGATGGGGCACAGGAGGGCCTGTCCAGGGCCGGTCAGTACCTGGAGACTGGTTCTGGAAGCGGACCAACCAGTCCCTGAGTTGCCTCCATGCATCCCTGGCTGAGGGACGAGTGCGCCTGTGCCTGAGTTAAAACTACAGTTCCCAAAATGCGACTGACCTCTGGCTTCTTTTCTATTTTCCCCGCTGTTCCACCATCCATAATACCCCCCCGCCTTTGCCCCCCCACCAAAAAAAAAAGACTTAACGGTTAGCATTGCTGTGTCCTATCCCTTCTAGGCACTAAGGAGCTAACTAGTCCCACCCACAATGACATCAGTGTCTAAACAGACTCTGCCTGAGATGCGCCATACTGTCTCCATGGCAACCACTAGAGAGTGGTCCAGTTCTTTGCTCCTACTCAGATGTCACCGCCTGGGACAGAAAGGGATTGTTTCATTTTAAAATCCTGATGAAGATTTGGAATGAAGTCAGGGACTCTGTTAGGTTCCAGGTGACACCTCAAGGTAGTTTATGGTGCAATGGAAAGAACACTGGAAGACAAGCAAATAATATACGCAAATCTATATAATCACTACAATAATGTACACGAAAACAGTAAAAGGCAGCTAGACTCAGACTCAGATTATTTGTAATCATGATTCTGGGGAACATAAGCAGCTTGGTGCCATTGCATCCGGCATCAGGAAGACCTGAGGTCCAAACGGCCTCAGACACTTACTAGCAGTGACTCTGGAACCCAACAAACCACTGTTTGCCTCAGTCTCCTCATCTGACAAATGGGGGTGGGGACAATAATGTCACCTACCTGCCAGGGCTGTTGTGAAGATATCATGAAATATTGTTTAAGTGCTTTGCAAACCTCAAAAAGCTACATATAAATGCTAGCTATTATTGGTGAGGTATAGACTTTTTTTTATCAAAGAGGTTAAAATACTTGCCCGAGGGTCACACAGCTAATTTCAGAGACAGGATTTATCCTAAGTCTCAGTGGTCTCCAAATTCAGTGCTTTTTATTTTCTTTGAAATTCGTTATTTTTATTGATGCCCTTTGTGCTGTTTTTCTCATCAATCATTTCCTTATTACGTTCTACCCCTTCCTCACCCCAATGAATCCTTCTTGTAACAAATGTAAAAATCCTCTCAGGGACACAGAGAAAAACATTTAAGCAGAAACCAGACCAGATTGTTTTTTGCATTATTCTGAAACCTTCCCCCTCCTCCCATCTCCACACCCCAGCCCAGCTTCCCTCTACTTCAAGGAGCAGTGTATGTTTCATCAATAAAAAAAGCACTAAACTTGGAGACCACTGAGACTTGGGATGAATCCTGTCTCTGACATTAGCTGTGTGACTCTCGGGCAAGTATTTTAACCTCTTTGATCCCCAGTTTCTATAAATATAAGTTATTACAATTTGCTTGCAGAGTTAAATGGGTTAGAAAGGCCTTGCAGGGCCTTTAAGGCCACAAGTTCTCCACCTCTGCCTAGGAGAAGAAAGTGTTTCTTACTTAGAGGTATACTGGAGCCAGCTCTATTGAGCTTTCAAAAACTGATTGTTGAATTTTCCTTGTAAACACTTACACCTCAGAAATAAGTGATGACTTTAAAAGCAAGCTAGATTTACTGTTTTGATTGTTTAGACTAAAAAAAGTGCTAATATACTTTAAAATAATATACTTAAAAGAGTGTGTGCAATACATTTCCCCTACTTCTTCCAGAAATCTTTTGTCAAATATTTACCACCACCTGGGGAAGTATTTCTAATTTGTGGAAAAGTGGTCTTCAAGGACATTATTTTTTGAAGCTGTACTTCATAACAATTTAATCTGTTGACAAAAGAGAACAGTATACACAAGGATTATAACAATGTAAATGAGAAGATTGAAAGGAAGACAGACTGAATAAAGGAAAAAATCAGTGAAGGTCCCAAAGAATAGATAACATTATCTACCTTTTCCCTCAAAGCAGAGAAGTAGAGGACCTCTAAGACAGATTGTTATATATACTCTCTTAGATATTATTACTGTTTCTGATCTTTACTTAATGTTTTTCTTTATTTCAATGGATGGTACCACCTGGAGGAGGCTGGGGGGAGGTGTTGAAATGATGTAAATATGATGTAAGTGCTTTAAATATGAGAAGGCACATCTGGTGCATTGTGATCAGAAGTTCTCCACACCAAGGTTTAAAAACAACATTGATAAGCCTGGAGAAGACTGCAAGGGGGCATGATAGCTTTGTACAGGGATCTGAAGGGCCATCATGTGGAGGAAATGCTAGTTTGTTCCATTTGATCTCAGAGATCAGAACCTGGCAGAAGTTGGAAAGAGATCAATTTAGACAATGTCAGGGAAAAAAATTCCTAAGGATTAGAGATTCCAAAAGCAGTGCCTTCCTCTTCTTTGAAGAACTTCAAGCTGTAGCTGGATGACCACTTGCCATAGTGGGGATTCCTTTCATGTATGGGTTGGTTGTCCAACAGTTTTTTGGTAATGGTGAGGTATATTTCTATATCATATCCCCCAGGAGTGGCTGAAGTTTTATAGAAACAAAAGTCATAGGAGTTGATGAACTGGGAAGATCATCAGTGTAAATATTGAAATGACCAAGGATAAAGGCAGGAGTTTGGATACAGAAAACTTAAGCCAAGTTCTGAGATTAGTGAGGAAGGAAAGAGAGGATGACCTATAGAATCTTTTTTTTTTCAATAGAAAAATTATTTATTTTGGCTCCTTCCATACATCTTGTCTTTTAGGGAACACAGTCTCACATAAAATCACAGACTTTGAAAGCTACACTTAAAATAACAAAGGAGCAAGGCAAAGCTGATCCCCTGGAGAGAGTTATCAGCCTGGAGGCTCCAGCTCCCTGAATTTACTTGTGCACATCTTGACCAGAAGTGCCTTTTCCTGAAAAGGGGAAACTTACAAATGGGCTTGTAGGTAATACGGAAATAGTTTATTCAATACTTTCATTATACAAAGGAAAATAGTTTTTCTCAAAAATGGGGGGGGGGGGAACCAAAGAGGACAGATGTGATTATTTGACATGAATGGTGAGGGGTCAATACAGAGAAACAATGCTGTTATTACTATTACTATTATTAGTATTATTATAAACCGATCACATCAATGGGACCAAGAGGGTTTTGGTTTTCTTCGTTTCCAAAAAATGGACTAAAACCTTCTGCATTTTTTTCACCAGACCTTTCCTTATGTCATTCTTAGACATAGTCAATCCATGTTCCACGTTTTGTCCTGGAGGGCAGAATGGCCTTTGAAAGACCATTAAAAGGAGTGAATCCATTTACTGATGTGGCTTCATAAAAGGAACTCTAGCCCAGCAGATAGCCCGGCAGCTTCATTTTCATGAACACTCTAGCCATGAAGAAACTAAAGAGGACACTGACAAAACCAATGAATAGAAGAAACCTATTGTGCTTGGGAATATTTGGTGCATTGGATCGGTCTAGGATTATGAAACCTAAACCTCCCATTGTAAACAGGAAACTGGATGCAAGTCCTTCCATAATATATTGTCCATTTACTCTATATGCCAAGAAAGCAACTGGTCTCGGATGTCCATGTTCATCTGTCATTGATCCAACACTAGGGGGCTCCACAATGACATCATAAATTATTCCTCCTGTGATGAGGAAATAAGACACCACCACCAGAGCGTACACCATCATCGCTGATGGCATGTGGGCCCATGGCGGCTTCTTCAGCTTCAGGTTGGGACACTCGAGGACCACGAAGGGCACCCGGTATAACGTCTCCATAACGGCGACGGTGGCGGCAATGTCGGACGGCCCCCAGAGCCCTTCACTCCACCGCGCTGGCACTACCGATGGTGCCGCGGCACCGGAAGGAGCGACCTATAGAATCTTTATAGACGATGATACAACAAAAAAATCTGACCTGTGAGACATAATTGGTCAGTATAAATTTCATACAAGAGGATATTAAGTGATGGTGGCATAGGGATGGAGCATGGAAGTATAAAGTTTGTTGACCCTTCCTCACTTTATGTTTGGGAAATGACTGAAAAAAAATAGCAGATGGCCTCAGAAAGGGTGGCATGGGATACAGTCCCAATAGGAGAAAATTACGTTTCATTTAGCACCAGAAGATAAAAGGGGTGCAAGAGAAAGTGCTTGGAGATAAATGGGAGCTGGTTAACAATTGAGTGGACATTCCAGAAGGCATAGTAGAAAGGGTGAGTAGAGAATAATAACTTGGGAGGGGGAGGACTGCAGTAATTAGGGATGAAAGTTCATGGAGAGGTAATGGGGAAAATGATTTTCCCTAGGTAGATGGATCATAAGGGATTAGAGGAGTAGGAGGTTGGTTTCTCTGGGTCTGGGGGTGTCAATGTGTAGGGAGAAGCCTTTCAGCTAAATTGGCCACAAGGTATTAATTAGAATGTTCATGTGATGTGGTCTCTTTGGAATCTCTTGAGAAAACTTCTTCTAATGGCCCCAGAGGGCAGAAGTAGGAGCAACGGAGTAGAAGTAATAGAGGCCAATTATTACTAATTATGAAGAAAAACTTTACAATTAGAGATATTCAAAAGTGGAATGGTCTAAGGGATTCTAAGTACTGTTAAGATCTAAGGGTGTGCCTCTGGGCTGGGAGAAAGGATCTGGCCCCTGTAGACAACAATGGATTTCAGCAAGTTTCCTTGGCTGAATTGTTTTCCAGGCTGTGGTTTGTTTTTTTGAGGCAATGGGGTAAAGTGACTTGCCCAAGGTCATACAGCTAGTAAGTGTATGAGGCAGGATTTGAACTCAAGTCCTCCTGACTCCAGGCTGCGCTCTATCCACTGAGCCACTTAGCAGTCCCCAGGCTATGCTTTTAATGTGTGTCCCATTAACTGCTTCACAGGTCCTTTGTTCTCCCCATTTCCAGCTCTTCCTGTCATACATGCTTGTGAAAAGCAGTCAACCTCAACCTTTGTATCCTACCTTAGTGAGTACTTGCCATCACACTCTGCAGAAAAGTCCAGCAGCTCCTGGGAGGGGAATGAAAAGAGTTGGGATGGAGAAGGCCTGCTCAGAGTCTTGGCTACAAGGTTTTATGGGAAGGATGAAGTTAGTTTGAATTTATTTTTCTGTAACTGTGAGGAAGTGGAAACAAGGACAGGTGGCCTAGGTGTATCTATATGCCTCCATGTCAATATCCAGCAAGGCAGGACTGCAATAAAAATGAGGATAAAAATCTTAGGCCCTTGGTTATGAGTCTGAGTCAGTTACTTATTACTGTAGTATTAGCATCCTACTTTTCAGAAGTCAGGAACTGCCATTTTCATATTTGTATCCCTTGCATAATGCGCTGAACAGAGCAGGAACTTATATTGTTTGTTCAAATGAATTGAACTCTGTCGGTAAGCTTAGCATGTTGCTAGGAAGTATATTGCTTGGGCCTCTGATGTACCAGCTGATACTGGCTGCCCATCAGCTCCTAGAATGAACTTTTTGGAAAGCAAGCAACAGATGGCATTTTCACATACGGGTGGTGTTAAGGTTTAGGGGTGCTAAGACCCCAAAATAACAACACCTGGGTCCTGCCCAAATTAATTCAATCCAAGCCTTCTTTCAGCAAAAGAAAAATGAGATTTATTAGCCAGAGTCTTAAGGAATCTAGACATTTATATCACTAATGAAAGCAGGCCAGATAGAATCTGAGCACATTCATGGAAACAAGATGGATCTTATATACAGAAAGACTGTGGAAGGGATCTAGGGTCAGCCAAGGAGTATGGGGTGGTTGGAGGAGGGGTCTAGGGAAGATCTTGATGGGAGTGACCAGATGACCACGTGGGAAAGTCCAAGGAGAGTTCAAGGGGCTTTCTGGAGCCTATACCCCTTCAGTGGGTGGATAAGGGGAATGATTTCCTCTCCCAAGAGTTTTAGCTTGGGAGATCACTACTCTTTACTTTTGGAGTTTATCCGCCATTCCTCATCACCACTCTCTTCATGTATTTTGCTCCTATCTCCTCTCCTTTTTATCTTCCTTTCATGTGTTGTCTTCCCCTTTAAAATGCAAACTCTTTGAGGGTAGAAATTGTCCTTCTTTCTGCTTGTATTTATATTCCACCTCCATACCAGTTGCCTAGTCCAGCTAAAGATGCCCCTACCCTGAGGCCAATTCAATAAGGGGAGAATCCTGTTCTGGAACTACCATAGGATGAGAAGCCCCAGACATTCTGTATACCACTTTGGCTCACTGCTCCACCTTCACAGTGGAGCACTGAGCATTTCATTTCATTGCTTCCCCTTTCCAGCTGCCCTTTATATATTGTCTTCCCCCATTGAAAACAAAATATCTTGTTTGCTTTTTTTTTTTTGTATCCATAGCACTTATCACAGTCTGGTAGAAATTCAGTGCTTAAGTACAAGTTAATTTACTTATCATCTATCTATCTATCTATTTTTCTATCATTTATCATCTACCTCTTATAAGCTGTCATTTTCCATTGGGAAGGAGGCAGTGCATCTGGAAAGATGATTGCCTATAAGTAGTTTCAAGTCCTAGAAAATGATGTGCACCTTAGTTCACAATAACTTCCCAAAGGGGCAAAGGGGCTTCTGCTAACCACAGAACACCTTGGCTACTTGAAGGATTGAGTTTTAATACATATGCTTCAGAGCTCAGTCACACCTCATGGTAGGATTAACCAAGGATGGACCAATGATTATCAAAGGAGATTGTCTGAGCAGGGGTGCAGTAGACAGAGCCAGATCTGGAGTCAGGAAGACTCATCTTCCTGTAATGTCACACATGAGCAGCTTTCCAGAAGAATGCTACTGTGAACAGCTTTTAAGGTTCTGATTACACAGTATAATGAACACCCTATTTATTCCATAACAAATCAAGCAAAACATTCATAGAAAATCAAGGTAAGGCATTCACAATATTACAACTTATCACAGAAAATCACAATATAGTATTCACAACAGCTTATCATTAAAATGGCCACATAGTTTTCACCAAAGTGGTCACAATATTTAGAACAAAGAACAATCATCTCAAAGTATAATAGTCAAAGTCTTCCACTCATGGGGCACACTAAATTAATTCAATCGTTCACTCATTCAGCAATCAATTACTAAGTATCATTAATCACTAAGTACAATCATTAGAAAATACACAAACATTCCACCCCTAGGTCACTAGTAAACTATAATTTCATCATTACTCAGTACCCACAGAGAGGTTTTTTCATCTTGACTTGGGCCCGCTTCTCAGATTCCCTGGATCCCCTTCCATGGTCCCAGATTCTACCTGGATTCACCAGACTGTCACCTGGGTTCAATGGCAGACAGCTCCCAGTTCCTTGCCCAGCTCTCTGGGTAGGTCCTCCACACTGAAGTTCACAGGGTCCAGTCTATCTCAAATCCTCCACAATTTCTGCTCCTGGGAATTCAAGCCACAAACAGATGAAGTCCCTGCATCCTGGTCATGCTTCCTCAGTCTTCTGCAGCTCTTTCAAAAAATCAGCATCACCTTATCCAGCCTGGGGGGAGAGGGCTCCTGGGCTCCTGTTCAGAAGAAGCTCCACCAACACAGGTTTTCAGGAAATTCTGGCTCAGTTCTGGATTCTCTCTTCTATAGCTGCTCTGTCTCCAGATTCTTGTCCCAAGAAACTGACTGTGCCTCTCTGGGGCTTTTCTTATATACACATCATTAGCTACTTCCTGTTTCAGCCAACCCTTTCCTGTTAGGTCAGGAACAGGAGTTCATACCTTCTGTTTCTTTCACAGAGGTTTGATTAATTTCTAAGTGCTAAGTACCTGCTTACTTGCCAATACAAAAAAGGGTCTTCAAATTCAAATTACATTACCATTACACTACCTGAGTTCAAATCTGGCCTTAGTCATTTGCTAGCTGTGTGACCCTAAGCAAGGCTCTTAACCCTGTTTGCCTCAGTCTCCTCATCTTTAAAATGAACAGAAGGAAAAGGTAAACCACTCCAATATCTTTGCCAAGATAACCTCAAATAGGGTCACAAAGAGTTGGACATATCTGAAAAGATTGAACAACTATCTGGGCAAGCTATGGAAACCAGAACTCTAAAATATAAGTAGTCTTCTTGGATAAGCTAATAAAACCTACCCTTTACCTAGTAAGTAAACAATTGACAGAAGGCAAAGTGGTACAGTGGAAAGATTGCTGGATTTGAAGTTAAAGGAGATATGTTCAAACCATAGATTTTCTGCCTATGACCTTGGGCAAGTCACAATCTCTGAACTTCAAGTTCATGATAAGGTTGGACTAAGTGACTTCAGAAATCCCTTCCAGGTCTAAATCTCTGTAAAAATATATTTCAATCACTTTTTAAATGTCTTTTAACTGATTCATGTCCAAAACTAGTGTTTAAAACCAGGCCAAAATTCTTTCAAGAAAAATACACTTCTCTGATGAGTTTAAGCCTTCCCCAACTTTTATACCTCTGATGGATGGTTTGAACAGAAATAAGTTGTTCTGCTATTGTTTCTTCACTCTTAAACAGACTGTAAAATCACTGAATCCAGGGGACCTTGCTTTCTATTCAGCAAATTTAGTCACAGACACAATCAATGCTTAGTAAATATTTCTTGAATTAATGATACGTCTTGAATAGCTAGTTTAACTTCTATGATATGCTATCTCTTCATTCATTTTCTACCTCTTTGACCACTTCTCTATTGCCCCTACTGACTCCTCTTCATCCCCCTGTCCCCTAAGCATAGGTGTTCCACAAAGCCTTCGTTCCTTCTGTTTCCACAGTCTCTCTGTGGAAGTCTCAGTTACTCTCATGGTTTCAGATATGAAATGACTAAGGAAACAACCCCTAAATCTATAATTCCTAGCCTCACCTCTCTCCAGGCTTCCAGGCTTACATGTCCACTTGGTAGTCCTGTTGGCCCCTCAAATGCCCCATATCGAAAATGAACTCATTGGCCTCACAATATGACTAACTCACATCTGTATAGTACCTTAAGTTTTGTAAAGCACTCCATACACATTATATATGATCATCTTCAGTCCAAAACATGTTCTTCTACACTTGCCTATTTCAATGGCCTCATCATTCTCCTATCTCACTCACCTATGCTAAAACCTTAAATCAGCTTTTATTTGTTCCTTTCCCTCAATTACCATAATCTCTTAATCATCAAATCCTATTGCTCATATCCCCTCCCCTTATCCCATCCAACCAATCTGTCCCAGCCTTTCCATTTCCACTACCATAACTTTAGTGTGGGCTCTCCATACCTCTAAAGTGGATTATTTCAATGGCTTCATTGCCTCTAGTCTCTCATCCCATTCCTATTCACCCTGCACAAAATGAATAATCCTATTCATTCTCACAGAGTAATCTTCTTATAGCATGATTCAAGCATGTTATTCCCCTACTGAAAGAGTCAATGACTCTACATTGACTAGCAAAGAAAATCCAATTTCCTTTGTCTAAGCATTGAATCCCATCACAAGTGAGCACCCTACATTTATAGCTTCCTCTCATACTTTTCTTGTTCACACTCAATGTTCCATCAAAACTATACTACCCATGGACACATTTCGTACATGTCCATCTCCATGTCTTCATGTACCATTATCTTTTTCTAGAATGCCCTCCTTTTTTTTTAAAGCAATTGGGGTTAAGTAACTTGCTCAAGGTTACATGGCCAGTTATTTTTGTGTGGGTGCCAAGTATCTGAGGCCGGGACCGATCCTGGGTCCCTTGACACCGGGGCCGATGCTGACTGACTCCTACTTTCTGTAATATAATGCCAAGGAAAGGCAACTTCCCAAGGTTCAGAATACCAGCATAGGTGCTCTCCATTTTATTCAGTGACCAACCAAGAACAGAGAAGATCAAAACATGACATCATTCCAAATACAGCATTTACCAAATGTGATTAAATAATCTCCAAGGACTACCCCACCCCAGGACCTTCCAATCATTCAATCAATTACAAAGTCTCTGTTCTAAATACTTCTCCACCCCTAGGCTATACCTTAATTAAGTCCACCACAAAGCCCCTCTTCTCAAATGGAGATTAGTTTCCAAACATAAGGTCAAAAGTTCCCCACCCCTGGATCACAATTGAATCTACCCCAGAGTTACATCAAGTTTAAACACAGCACTTAATACCCAAATGGAGGTCTTTTCTTCATCTTGACATGAGGCAAGTTCTCAGCAATCTTAGTTCCTGGGGAGACAAGGCTTAGCAAGGCCATAAGATACATTGCCAGTCCCTTCATGAATTCATCCTCTGTCTGTAGAACAGTCCTAGAACCCCTGAACACATTAGCAAAGCCCTCTCCCAGGATTTCTGTAAACATACAACAAGAAAATCCTTCTTCAGGGCTTCTGAACCAACAGAAAGGCTCCCAGACCCCTGCAACAACAGCACTGTCCTTCACCAGTGGACAGTATTCATTCTGTCTGCAGGACAGTCTCCAGACCCCTGCAACAACAGCACTGTCCTTCACCAGTGGACAGTATTCACTCTCTGTCTGCAGGACAGTCTCCAGACCCCTGCAACAACAGCACTGTCCTTCACCAGTGGACAGTATTCACTCTCTGTCTGCAGGACAGTCTCAGGGCTTCTTAGTGAACAGCCAGGTTCCAGGACTTCTTCAACAAAAGGACTGTCTTTCACCAGTGGACAAATCTGGCAAAACAACATCAAAACAGACAGACAAAGTACCAGCAAAACAGCCATGTCTCCTCAGTCCTTGGCAGCTCAGAGGGGCAGGTCTCAAAAGTCCAGGGCAATTCAAAGCGGCCACCAGCAATTCTCTTAGTCTCTCTCTCTCTCCAAGAGGTGCTGCTTCCAAAAAGATCTTCCGCCTCTCTCTTATCTCTCCAAATCTACGTCACCAGCTCCTCCCAGTTCAGGACTTTCTTTTCACATCAACAAGTCCATCCCACAGGTGGGATTAACAAGCTCTGGGTTTTAACACAATCAATTTGAAAACCAAGCCAATACAGGGGAATCTTTAATTGCCATTACTATCACACTTTCTAAGTATGTTAAATCCAATTCATTCTCTAAGTTCCATCTGAATTGTCCCCTTCTCCAAAAAGCCACTTTTTCATTTTTCTTTCTTTTCTTTTTCTTTTTGGAGGGCAATTGGGGTTAAGTGATTTGCCCAAGGTCACATGGCTAGTTTTTGTGTTAAGTGTCTGAGGCCGGATTTGAACTCAGGTCCTCCTGACTCCAGAACCCATGCTGTATTCACTGTACCACCTAGCTGCCCTTGCCACCTTTCTTGAAATGCTTGCCACCTCATAGTCACTTTCCCTCCCTTCTTCCATAAATCTTTTAAAGAATTTCAAAATCTCTTATGCACTTAAGAGTCTAATATGTGTACATGTCATCTCCCCATTAGACTGTGAGCTCCTTGAGAGCAGGAACACATGTCTGACACATCTTTGTACCTTCCTTATTCTATGGTAAAGGATGATATGCATATGAGGCATTCAATAATTATATCTTAGAATATTTCCTAAATTGCATGAATAAGCAGTTAATTATTGATTAACTGATTGAATTATGTTGGATGAATCAATAAGTTGCTGAATGATGCATAAATGAATTCACTAGTGAACAAATGAATTAAAGGATGAATAAAATTGCTCAGACTGTGGCATAGACTAAGAATATCTAAGAGTTAAGTGAAACAAACTGAATGAAATAACTTAAATACCATTCAGGAGCACCGACTGTTTTAGGACCTGCTCTCAGAGGGTACCCTCTGCAAGCCTTTCATCAAATTTTAGACACTACTACTGCTGCTGCTGCTACTACCCTTAGTACTACTGCTACTATTAATGACATTAATAACTAATATTTATATACCACTTAAAGATTTACAAAACTTTTTACATACATTTTCTCATTTGATTGTCACAACCCTGGAAGCAGGTGCCATTATTATCCCCATTTTACAATTGAGGAAAATGAGGCAAATAGAGGTTTGTTTGTTTTTTCAAGTGACTTGCCCAAGGTCAAACAGCTATTAAGTGTCTGAGGCTAGATTTAAACTCAGGTCTAAATTCTATTTCCAGCATTCTATCCAATATTCCATCTTTGGAACATCTTTGGAGTTTTTGAGTTACTAGCTCACACCAGAACATAACCCAGCAGTCAGTGTGGCCTCACCTAGCTGCATAAAGAATGTAATAAAATCAGATTGCTTGTTGTCTTGGGGAAGGGGGAAGGGAATGGAGAGAGAAAGACACATTTGCAACCCAAAATCTTACAAAAACAAATGTTGAAAAAGACCTTTGCGCATAAATTGAAAAAATAAAATACTATTAAGAAAAAAAGAACAGAATAAAAAACAAAAAGGCAGCTCTGACGTGTCCCTCTGCCAGGTCTGCGGAGTTCCTTGAAGCATTAAGGGATGAGTGAAGGCAAGAGTTATTTATAATCACAACTATTCTGGCCCTGGCTTTCTCTGGCTGGATCTGTCCATGGTGCTATACACTGCTTTAGCCCTCAGGGGAATTGTATCCCAACTTTATGTGAGATATCCTAAAAGTTTTACTGCAGTTTTAAGCTATTCAAGCTTTAATGACTTGAAAGGCACTTAGACTTTTGGCACACCCAATGTACTGCCAAGGCAAACACCCTTAGGTAAAATTCCTTGGGGAATGATGTAACCTGTTCTCCTTGTGGATTTGTCTGATCTCCTGAACAGGGATTCTACTGGAGCTACAGGCAGTTCTCCTCTGTTTTCTAATCTCCTCTGAAGCATAAAATATGGAAGTTCAGCTCCCTTGGGAATTTAAGAGGATGCTGAGCCTAATTCCGTCCAAAGCTCAGAATGATACATGGCAGAATCCCAGGTACTGAGGATGCTGATGAAATGATGAGGTCTTATTTCTCAAGAGCTTTGAATGACTCAGTAAAAAAAAAAAAAAAAAGACCTACTATATAATTGATACAATAGACTCTGGACAATTGACATCAAATCCAAAGATGAGTTCTTGGGGATGTAAGATCTTGGAAGAAAAAAACTCATATGTTTATGATCTGGTACTAGCCTGACTGAGAGCTCTTAGACCCTGGTTTTCAGTGCCTCTACTCTGAAACATTTTAAGTGACATAAAGTTAAGTGGGGAATGGTAGCTAAGACAATAATAACTATTGATTCAGCCCAGGTTATGAAAGGAGTGGGCATGGGTGCTGGGTTTTGACTTGGTGCTTTGTATTGCATAGCTTAAAATCTAAACAAGCAGTTTAGAGATAATTTGGAGGCCAATACAAAGCAAGTATTTATCATGGGTCAAACACTATTATATTTGAGATAACCACCAGGTGGCAGGCTATCTGAGGCACTGTGCTAAGCATTTTACAAAGATCACATTTTATCTTCCCAACAATCCTGTGAGGTAGGTTATTATTATATTATATTAATATAATATTATTATAATAATAACCTATTATATAGGTTATTATATATTATATACTATTATTATACTCATTTTACAGTTGAGTTTCCTTCAAGATAGAGGTTAAGTGAATTGCTCAGGGTCACATAGCTCAGGATGTTTAAGAGGCTGAATTTGCATTCAGATCTTCCTGACTCCAGAATCCATGCTCCATTTACAATGTGGTTCAGATTCCAGGGCTATCAATCTCTTAATAAGCTGCAAACATTTTCTGGAAGATAAAGGAGTGCCTTCAAAGTCTGAAAAGGTCTAGCTATCTCCTTTCCCAGTTCTTCTCCCAATTCTGTCCCTATTTTTGCCTTTTTGACATTTGGCCAGCAACTGGATTTACCTCCTCACAAAAGCTGCCAATTCCCAAGTCCACAGTATAGAAGCAAAATGTTCTAAATATTAATTGCTAAAATTATCTGAATCTGGACCCTAACCCTTGGGAATATCATCTACCTCAGTGTGTCTTCCCTCTGTGACTATTAAATTAGACATACAACAAATAGATTAGCTATAGTTTAATAAACATGAAATTAAAGTTATTATGAAAACAAGTAAATTATTCTCCATTGCACAGAGATTGTTCCCTAAGTCTTCCTTTGCTTTTTATCCCAATCTTTTATGTAGAGGTCCCCTCAAATAAGTTGTGGAGACTAGGGACAAGAAAGAGACTTTTACCCAGTCCTTCAGAAGCAAAAAAACAAATTAACAAACAAAAAAAACCTCAAAAAATTAACAACAAAAAGAAGTCTCTCTGGCTCATTAGTCTAATCTTGAACCCTCAGAAAACTCTGGATTGCAGATAAACATGGCAAAGCATATTCTTCCCATATAGGCCCTAGATAGAATTATTTTTCTGGTATGTGGCTTGCCTCAACCCCTTCAGTTCTGAAAAGGTGAGTGGGAAGGTCACTCTTCTTTTATTCTGTCCTTTGTTACCAAAATGTTGGTGTGACCTTAGAATGGTCTGATTTATAGTAAAAAAGTCCCACAACCTATCCCACCTAACCCCTTCTGAATCATTCCAGGACTAACAGCAGTAAAAATAACTCCCAATTTACCTTGATGATAAGAGAATTCACAAACAACTTTGTGCAGAGGATCTTGGTATTTTCTACTTAGGTAGTTTCCCTTCATTTCAGGAGAGGATCCAGGCCATAGGGAGTACCTGGAGTTTCTGCCACATAGGGTTAGGATAAACATTTCTCTTCTACTGCTCTCCTCATATTTTCCCTCCTTCTATCATACTTGCTCACAGACTATATGAAGAATATAGCAAATAGGAAAGGAGGTGGATGATTCTGTCTCAGACATATGTATCAACATATATACATATCTAAGTTATGAAAATAATCATTTAAAACAACACATAAATCTTTTTTTCTTGTTTTTAAAATGCCCTGGAAGGAGATTCCATGTTCTTCTTAGCAAATGTGATTGGCTTCTGTGGAACCCACAGGTTATATAAGGAGGTGGCACAGCTTTCCATATACACCCCAATGCCAGATGCCTCCTTCATTTCTTCTTCCTTAATAACCTGAAGCCCTCTCTGGCACAGAGCAGTCATTGGTCAGTGCAGTTCAGAGCTACAGGGGATAGACTTAGAGTTTATTACCAGTTTCTGCTTCTCCATCTTAACTAGTTCATTAGCTGAACCCAGAGAGTGGTAAACTGAGTGAGCAGAATCAGATATTCATAGTAAACCAATGTTCTTATAATAGTATAGTTCATTGAAAGTGAGCAATTTTTGTTGGAGATTTTGGGTGGAAGCAGGAGACTAGATATTTGTAATTAATCTACAAAACCTTCAGTCTACCTTAAGAGCTGGTTGGCTTGTAGCTCATGAGCCCCCTCCAATGTGCTTACTTTTTCTAGTCAGTCATAAGACACAATTAGTCCGGCCTCAGACAGTTAACACACACACACACACACACACACACACACACACAAACTAGTGGTGTGACCTTAGGCAAGTTACTTAACTCCAATTGTCCTCCAAAAAGCAAAAATAATTAAAAAAAAAAAGATGAAAAAATGGCAGATGAAGCAAAGATTCAATAAAACCAAAGAGAAACATCAGAAATTTCCTCTATTCAATATAGAACAGCATAAGAGGATATTCATAGCAGAGCAGTGGATAGAGTACCAGGTCCTAGAGTCAGGAAGACTCATCTTTGTGAGTTCAAATCTAACTTCAGATCCTTCCTAGCTGGGCATGCTATCCATAATTTCTGTGGAAATCACAATTTGCCCCACCAAAAAGGGAGGGGGGAGGGCATTTGAATACACAGAAATTCACATGTGAGCATCCTCACCCTCACCTCTGAATCAGTGATTAGGTTTAGGAGCTGCAAGCATTTATGATTTTTAAAAATTAATAATCTATGTTTCTTAAATCCTATAACTTTGTAAAGAATTGTTATGATGGGTAAAAATTGCCTCTGGGCTAAACCAGATTTTTTTTTTTTGGTCTCTATTTGGAGGAGGCTAGATCTCTCCATTTTCTGAAAGAAAGATGGTAGATAGTAGAGGGAGTCCAAAGCCAAGCCCCAAGGGCAGAGAAAGACTTGGGGTGGGAGAAGGTCTGGGAAATTTGGGCGTTGTCCCTTTCTTTTGATGGCTTAGTGAATGGAATGCCTGGCCTGAAGTTAGAAAGACTCATCTTTCTGAGGTCAACTCTGCTCTCAGACATTTAATAGCTATGTGACCCTGGGCAAGTCACTTAACCCTATTTGCCTAAATTTCCTCATCTGTAAAATGAGCTGGATAAGGAAATGGCAAATCACTTGAGTATCTTCGGTAAGAAAATCCCAACTGGGATCTTGAAGAGTCAGACACGACTAAAAATGACTGAACAGCAAATACAGTGACTAGGGAAGTCTTTCTGGAGTACTCTTTCTGAGTCCCAAAGGGCAACTAGAAAGCGTATCATGGCAGATTCCCAAGAGGGGAAACTGGATAATTACTGTTTATAATTAACAAGTTTCTATGGGACTTGATTCTCAAGAAAGTGGGAAAGAGACAGAGAGAAAGATGGAGAATTATGCTAGTATCAGAGGCAAGAAAGTAGGCTCTTAGAAAAAGGTCTGGAGCTCCACTTGGGCCAAATATGTAAGCTGGGATGGAGAATGGACAAGGTAAAAGGACAGTCCTTTAAGATCTACTCCAATTAGAAGATTCAAGGACTCTACAGCTATTGTTCACTGATCTCCCCACAAATTGGTTCTTCTCTTCCGCTGGTCTCCTTTGGTTAAGTATCAGTGGCCTGGAATAAGATTGCATGATATCTATTCTTTCTGCTTCACTCTCAGACTTAGAGCTGGAAGGAAAAAATCCTGTACAGTATAGGAAACTCCCCAACAGAAGCTTTGATGGCCATCTTTCCTCAGTTTAAATACTTAAATGATAATGATGGGATGTGTTCAACAATCCTCTTCCATCACTGATCAACACCTAAATCACCTGAAGTCTGTGATAAAAGAACAGACAAGTAAAAAAAAAAGATTTGCGACTGGAGGTAAAGAGGGCCATTCAATCCAATACTATCCAGAAAGTATTTTTTAAGCATGTACAATAATTTGAATTACTAGGCTACCAGAGATAGAACATTCCTCATTCTCACAGACCTTAAATTCTAATAGAGACTGCATCTAAATAAATATATACATTATTATTTGAGGAGGGAACAAATACTAACTTGGGGATCAAAAAGGCTTTCCATAGGAGGTGCCATATGAACTGATCCTTGAAGGAAATAGGGGATACTAAAAGGTGTAGATGAGGAAGATATTCAGCCCAGGCATGGGGGACAATCTGGGCAAAGAAAAGGATGTAGAAGACAAAATATTAAGTTTAGGGAATGGCAAGTAGAACCCAGGCCCTCACAATCTAAACACAATGCTTTTGAGGAAGGCATTACTAGGCAGGGAGACTCTAGTCTCCCATTTCCTTTTCCTGATACATGCAACTGATCACTTCAGATGATTTCATAGTTTATGGGAAGTATTAGAAACTAAAATGATCTTCAAAATAATTTAGTTCATGAAATAAGAATAATTATTTAGAGGTTTTATTTGTGGAAGGGGGTCGTATTTTGTAATACTCAATTCATGGAATACATTAATGGTATGACCCAAAGCAAGTTACTAAACCCTGTTTGCCTCAGTTTTCTCTTCTGTAAAATGACTTGGAGAAGGAAATGGCAAATCATTCCAGTATTTTGGCCAAGAAAACCACAAATAGAGTCCCAGAGAGTCAGACATGACTGAAAAATGACCAAAGAATAACATTCATAAAATACCTCATAGCTTCCCCTCTCCAGCTATGTATAGTCATTACTGTCTATTGAACAGCCTCAGAGTGATTGAATAAAATTCTTGAATTCTGAAATTCTAAGAACTTAAAATCTTAGATAATATTTAAGAATCATATGATCTTATCTTCATAGAATCAATAGACTCGAGTGGAAATCTCAAACCTTGAAAACCTTGAATAGATTACTATAATCTTAGAATCACAAAATACTAGGGTTGTAAAATGTTTATGCTTACCCCACCATACCTAGCACATAGCAGATGTTAAATACATAAATACAGGTGGAAGGAAGAAAAGAAGGGAGGAAGGAAGGAGGGACAATTAGTTAAAAAGCATTTATTAAATGGTTAGTGTGTGCCAGGAAATATGTTAAAGTGTTAAAGTTTTGTCTTTCAAAAGAAAGACAAAACAAAACATTGTTCTCCTCAATCCCCTAGCTATCTATGCCCTCAAGTGACTCCTTCAATTTAGGGGACAATATGTAGATAACTAGGTACATTCAAGTTATGTGCAGAGTAGACTGAAACTAATCTCAGAGAGGAAAGCCCTAGCCCTTGGCATGGAGGGACAAGGAAAGGCCTCCAGCAGAAGGTAGAATTTGAGCTGTCTTGAAGGAAGCTGAAGGGGCAAGCAAGGTAAGTCCCTTTGTGAGCAATAAGATTATACAAACCAAAGCCCCAACTCAATATGACCTTTCTATTACCCTGAGTTGTTTGGGAACAGAGGATCCTGAGAATGTGAAGGCTGCTCCTTTCCTGGGACCCTGGCCAGGTCCTTGAGAAGAGATATGATAACTGCCCAACTCCTGGAAGTAGCCATTCCAAGCAAACATTGTTCTTAGGGGGGCCTTGGAGGGATTGGCCTCCATCCCAGGCCTCACACAAAATACAATACTTATTAAAAACACCTGGCAGTATGCCTTCTTAGTTCTCAGCACTACTTAAATTGTAAGATTCAGACCCAATTGGAATCTCACCCATGGAGGAGACGTCCTGCCTGAGACCCTCCCGAGCGAGACCCTGACGGCTGTACCCGGGATTCCCTAGCTTGTGTGGTGCTTCCCCACATCAGTAATGATTGTAAATATGTACGTATATATATGTTAATCATAATTGCTCTTATTTTACTATTCCTAAGCCTTTCACTCTGTTATCTCCAGTTTCCTTCCCATTCACCTATATTCTAAACAAACTATATTGGATCTTTTGAAGTGCCAAGTGTTCCCTTCACTCGAATCCTGAACCTCCTTAATCGGACAGAAGCCAGGGAAACTAGGAGGAAGAGGTGAAGAATTACAGGCAAGGGGGAAAGCCAACATAAAGATACAGAGATAGGATATATAGAATATCCTACAAGCAACAGCCAGGCTAGTGTAGCTTGAACGTAGAATGTAAGAAGGGAAATAAAGTATGAGAATATTGGAAAGAAAAGAAAGGACCCAGTTGTGAAGAGCTTTAAATACCAGAGGACTTTATATTTGATCCTGGAGGTAATGGGGAACAATTGAAGTTTATTGAGTAAAGGAATGACATGGGCAGATTACATTTCTGGAAAATCACTTTAGCTGCTTAGTGGAGGACAGATTAGAATGGGAAGAGGCTTGAAGCAGGGAAATTAATATTTCAGGCAAGAAGTAATGAAGGCCTGAACTAGGATGATAGCTGTGTGAGTAGAGAGTAGGGGATGCATGGGAAAGAGATGATGTAAATGTAAACATGACAAAATTTGTCAACATGTTGAATGAGAGTTAAGGAGTCAACTACAACACCAAGCTTTCTAGTCTAGGTGTTTGGAAGAGTCATGGGAATTGGGGAAGGGGGGATTTGGGGGAAAAAATTAACATCATGTTTTGGACATAGTGAGTTTGAGATGTCTACAGGGCATTCATTCCAAAATGTCTAAAAGGGCAGTTGGTGGTGCTGAGCACTGGAGAGAGAGTAGGGATTGAGAGGGAGATGTGAGAATCACCTGCCCCCAGAAGCTGAGGGAATCCACTTTGACCTCTATATGCTCAGGTCCTTCTTAACCTCACTCTTCTTCACTTACAGTAGCTGGCCACATTCCACCAGAGCCACCCAAGAAGCAGATAAGCATCCAGATCCAGACCCAGGGCATTCTCTATGTTGAGAGTGTCAAATGATGACTCTTTACTTCTGTTTGATATGGTAGAAGAGTTTCCTCTCGTGGCAGTGAATTATGATCACGACATGATCACCTGCCACATCTCCACTCTCTCACAACCATGAGCCCCTGGCTCTGTATCCTGATAGTATCTACAGCTTGGGTTGTTGATGTCCCTCACTCCCTCTTACCTATGTTTTTGATGAATGAACTGTCCTCTTCCAATGATAAAATCCCTCACTTTTTAAATAATAACAGCTAGCATTTATATAGCACATACTATCCACCAGGCCCTAAGCTAACCACTTTACAAATATCTCATTTGATCTTCATAAGAACCCTGCAAAGTGTAATGGGAATGGGAATTTGAAGATCTTCCCGACCCTTAATAGATCTGGGGGGGAGTTTGAAGATAAACTCTGCCTCCTAGAGCACACAGGAAGCTTCCCTGCTGTGAAGATAATCTCTGCCCCCTGATAGGCTGAATGTAATCACATGGAGCCTGTGGTGGGAAGAGATTGCTGAGGAGAAGCAGAGCCCACAGGACACTGGTGGAGAGCAGGGCCGACAGTTGGAGACAGTTGGGGACAGAGGCGCTTAGATAGAGAGTTTTATGAGTAAATATTTTTAAAAATCTTGTATTAGTTTGTGGGATGGCTAAAGGATGCTGTAGCTCTCAGCATTACTGTGGCTTCTGAAAATCTTTAGTACTATGATGGAATCTGTTTACTGTTTGGGGATTTGGTTTTCTGGTATCTAAATAAATCTTTCAACTTTATCCTCTATCTGGAGAGTTTGGCATATTTTGTGATCAAACATCATGTGATACTTATAGTCATGGTCTTTATCATGATTGTAGGCACTGTAAATATTGTATCGGTGCTACATAAGGCAGCTGTTATTCTTATCTCCATTTTACAGTTGAGGAAAGTGAGACAAACAGGCTAAGTGACTTGTCCAAGGTCACACAGCCAGTGTGTGAATCTGGATTTGAACTTGTGTCTTGCTGACTTCATGCCCAGTGCTCTATCCACCTGCACCACCCTGCTGCATTAATTTTGTCTATGCAGAAGATTTTCAGTTTCATGGAACCAGTTAGCTATTCTATCTTTTGTAATTGCCTCTATCTCAGGTTTGGTTAACCTCTATCTCAGATTTGGTTTGTCCAAATCCATACCCAGAACACATATTCTACATGTAAAATTCCTAGCAAGTTGTCGTCTATACACCACTTGAATATCTCTAACGATGGAGAATTTATTAACTTACATGGAACTCTGCTCCATTTCTGAATGTTTACCTCCAGTGCCTGGCACTTAATATAAGGTCAAACTTCCATTAAATAGTGAATCAGTCATCATTTATTAAGTAAAAATCTGATTCTCTATAATTTAGGATCACAATATCATAGTTTATTGGTCCAAGTTCTATCCTTTGGGCTCAAATTAAATGAGTCAAATACCTTTTCCACATGAGAACAATTTGTATGATTTAAGGCAGCAAGGTGGCACAGTGGATAGAGTGCTAGGCCTGGAGTCATGAAAACTCATTTTCTTTAGTTCAAATCTGGCCTCAGATACTAGCAGTGTCACCCTGAGCAAGTCACTTAATCCTGTTTGCCTCAGTATCTTTGCCAAAAGAACCTAAAATGGAGTCACAAAGAGTTGAATACACTGAAAAATGACTTAACAACAATCATGGCTTCATTAAAACTTTTCTGTAGGCATTCTCAGTTCCTTCAACCTATCCTTATTTGACAGTTTCCAATTTTCTGTAACACAAAATTGCTGACACATATCAAACTTATTTGTAGTCCTCTAAAACTCCCTAAAAATTTTCACATAAAAATTACTTAGCCATGCCCTTCATGTCTTTTACAGTTGATTTTTTGGGGAGCCCACCAGTAGGATTCATTTAAACACATTAACTGAAGTCGTTGTTATAGCCTGTCAAGATCATTTTAGATTCCAATAACTATCTTTTCCAGCTTTGGATCATTTGCAGATTTGATAAGCATTACTTTCATATATTCATTCAAGTAATAGAAGTAATCCACTAGAAATGTCCCATCAGGTTGAAATCAATCAGACCTCTTTAGGTCAAGTTCTTTAACTTCTTCCAAATACAGCTAAATGTACTATCATCTAGCCCATGTCAGTCCATCTTGTCCACAAGACTATTGTGACATCAAATCAACCTAGAAACCCTAGGGTGTGGGAGACACTGGAAAAAGGCAATAAGACTATTTTGACATGATTATAATCTTGAATCCCTTCTGACTCAGCGGTCACTGTTGCCATTTCCACATGCTTATAAAACTCCCTTTTAAGAACCTGATCTATAATTTTTCTAGGAATGACAAATTTGCAGAATCTCAGAATTAGAAGGGACCTCAGAAATCATCTAATTGAAGCCACAGTTGAACAAGAATTCCTTCTAAAATCTCCCTGACAAATGGACATCGAGCCTTCACTTGAGACTTAAAGATATAGAAGATCTCATAGATTAAGATTATAGGAAGGATGTTTATTCAACTAAACCTCCATCCTCTCCCACACATACTTGGGATATAAATTCTTTATCAAGCTAAAATTTTCCATTTTGTAATTTCCACCACTGGTCCTGATTCTATCCTAAACATACAAATAGAACAAGTGTACTCCTTATTTCATGTAAGAATGCTACAAGCACTTTAGGACAACTATCATGTGCTCATTAAGTCTTAAATAATTCCTTCAACTCCTCTAAGTATAACAGTTTCCTGTCCTCTCACCATCCCAGTTTTCCTCTTCTGAGAATAATTCATATTTATCAATGCTTTCCTCAACTGGGCCACCCATAATTTAACATCAAAATATAGATATGGTCTGACTACGACAGTACTATTACCTCCCTTATTCTGGATATTATTTCTATCAATGTAGCTTAAGATCACATGATGTTTACTGACTCACATTGAATTTAAATTAAATTAAATTAAAACCCCAATATCTTTTTTCTTCTTCTAATGAACTAGTATCCTAGTTATTTCTCAGCAATCCTGTACTTGTGTGATTGAGATTTTGAACCTGTGTACAGGATTTTATATTTATCTTTATGATATTTCATCTTACTTTTTAGATTTGGCTCTTTGTTTTAACCTGTTGAGAGCTTTCTGGGACCTCATCTACCATGTTAGTTATTCCTCCCACCTTTTATCATCCATAAATTTCTAAATGTCAATTAAAATTATTTTAATAATACACTCTAGAACTTTGCAATGAGAAGAAATCAAACTCAGTAGCCTATAGTTGGAAGAATATATCTTTTACCTTTTTTGAAAATTAGGACATTTACCCATCTTCTGCCATGGTATATCATAGGGTTATAGAGTTGAAGATAGAGGGTAACTCAGACATCATCTAGTCCAACACTCTCATCTTATGGATGAGGAAACAGAGGCCTAGAAAGATAAAACATCTTCCCAAATTTACCCAGTTACAGAGTAACAGAGATAGGATTTGAACTTGGATTCTTTTATTCTAATACCATTACACCAAACACTTTCCTCTGTGCTAAGTCTTGTACTACTTCTATCATTCTCTATGATCTTTCAGAGATGTCTATGGTTCTTTCAGTACTTTGAGATGTAAGTTTTCTGGTTTTGGTGACAACCTCATTAAAAGCATTCAGCCTCATTCCACTAGGATTCAGTTTTCTGTTAAATATTTTTTTCTACCCTTCCAAGTCTTAATCTTGCTTTTCTTGATAGAAAAATCAGAAAGAAAATAAGAGTTGAGTAGTTCTGTCTTCCCTCTTTCACTGTTATCATTAGCCCATCTATCTTATATAGTAGTCATTTCTTTTCTTTGATTTTTTTCTAATCCACAAAATAGCATTACAAAACTGGTTCCATGGGCCTTAATATTGCTGGTCAGCTGAGTTTTATTGCTTCTGGCACTATTCTTAGATAACTTGCCATACTTGGAAAATAGAAGCCTGAGCAATAACTCTGGAAACATGATATGCTTAATACCTTTTTATTTCCTTCCTTAATAATTAATCATCTGTTTTCTCAGAGAACAAACTTTGTAAAGGGATTTGTTTTGATGTTTCTTGGCAGTATCTGTTGTGTCATAACAAAATACATCAGTAAACTTTTACAGAATTAAATATGGAATTTTAAAAGATCACTAAAAGAGAGTGGGAAGGAGACAAGCCAACTTCTATCTGCATGGATGCTCTGCCAAAGGAGATTTGTAATCCATGTAACAAATATTACACCTCAGAAATTTGTTATGAGGAAACTTCTCTGTAGATCATATAATGTTATATATTGGTGATGTTACTTACTGTAAAAAAAAAAGCATAATGTAGGGCTAAGGAATATCCCTAACCATTCCTAGAATTCTCTCCCTCCTTATCTCTACCTCCTGGCTTCCCTGTCTTCATTCAAGCTTCATCTAAAACCTCAGCTTCTGTAAGAAGTTTTTCCTAGTACCTTTAATGTTAGTGCCTCTCTTTAAGGACTCTATTGCTTTCTCCTGACCTTATGACCTTCCCCTTTTGCACATACTGTCAATCACTGTCTCTTTTTCTGTAACCCTACCACTACCCCTAAATAACCAATGGAAAAAGAAAAAAGAAAACACTTGTAACAAATATGCATAGTCAAGCAAAACAAACCCCCATATTGACCATGTCCAAAAATTTATGTTCATAATGACCTTGAATCAATAACATTTCTCTAAAGAGTAGGACAGCATGCTTCATCATTGGTCCTTTGGAACTGTGGATGGTAATTGGGATGATCAGAGTTCTTCAGTCTTTTACAATTTTCTTTACAATGTTGAATGTATTTCACAAATTGTTCTCTGGGCTTTTCTCCCTCCTCTCTGTACTAGTCTCTGGAAAAAAAAAAGTCATAAATGGGGAAAGAAAGAAAAGATGGTGCTGGGGGGAAGGATAAAAAGGGGAGGGAAGGGGAATGTCAAAGCCTTATTAAGCAGGGCTTCCTCCTCCCCCACCTGGATCTGTCCACGGTGCTGAACATCTTTACAATCTTCCTGTAAGGATTGGATGAATTTTCCTTGGTGGATGAAGACTTCAGATTTCCCTAAGGAACTGAATTTATTCCCTAAAATGAGGCTTAAGACTCTCTGGTTTTACCAGAATTATGGGAAACTCCATTTATCTCTTTGCTAAGTTTACAAAAGCATAAAATTTGGAAATTCATCTCTTGGACTTTTAAAAGAGAACAGTGAATAAAATCCACACAACTCAGAATAACCAATGGCAAGTCTTAGATACTGAAAATAGTGATAAAGAGGTGAGGTCATATTTTTTTCAAAAACTTTGAATAGCTGTGTAAAAGTAACCCACCATCATATAAGAGATAAAATGGGTATGGAATAGGGTCCAGGCAATTGACATCACACACAAAAAAGAATTTTTGAATAATCAAGATCCCAGAAGAAGAAACTATTGAATGATTCTGACTTGATCCCACTCTAAGAGCTCTCAGACCCCGAATCTCAGAGCTATTACTATTATTCAGTTTCTCTCATATTATAAATGGGGTGGTAATGAAGACAATAACTGACACTGGTAAATCTTAGTTTGTTAAAGGAATTACACATCTTTTTGATACTATTCACAGGACATATGAATATTCTCTACTCATACCAAATGCTCAAATTTCCTTCATTTAGTAAAGAATTAGAAACAACATATCTGGCACAAGTAATTGCATATGAGATAGCAAAGAACAATCAGGTAAGGCTGCTGTATACACAGATCTCTACATTTCCTCTTCTCTTCTCCTTATGCACTTTGTTCTATGCTAAATATATAACTCAAACAATGTAGGGAGTAGGAAAACTTGGCCCAGATATATACACAGATACATGTCCATAGCCTTAAGTTATTTTGGTAACTTGATTTTTGAAGGTACACCTCTTCTTTCTGTGTTTAAAATATTGTGTGTGTGTGTGTGTGTGTGTGTGTGTGTGTGTGTGTTGGGGGCAACGAATGATTTATATTTTTCTTAGCAAAAGAGTTTGTATTACATAAGCCCAGAGATTGTACAAGAAGGGATCTGAATACTACAACATTTCTCTATATGTCAATGTCAAATACTTTCTGTGAAGCTACTTTTCCTTATAGTGATAAGGTAAGAGTCAGAAAAGAAAACTAGAAAATGAAGATGACTTAAAAGGATATGATGAATTCAATAACAATTGCATCTGGATTCTCAAAATAAATGATTACCATTCCCATTACTAATAAGAATTTTGGGAAAAGCACAATTAAGAGATGGTAGAGTTTCTCTGACTGAAATTTATAGCAAACCAGGTAACTTAAAATATATTGTACCCAGTTTTTTAGTTTGAAAATTTTTAAGGTAAATTATTGATTTTAATTTTTAAAAGTTTACCAACTACTTATAAATAATTACTATCTTAGTCTTAAAACTGATCTAACTATAACAGCTATATCTACTTGAAATTTCAATTTAAAAACAGATGATCATAGTCTAAAGGAAATTTAGGGATCATTGAGTACACTCTCATTTTACAAATTAGGATACTGAGGCACCAGAGAGGTTGCAAAATATCTAAGGTCACACTGGTACTTAGTGGCAGGGTTAGGATTTGATCCTAGGTCCTTTGACTCCAAATCTAGCACTTTTCACTGCTCTGTGTTGCCTCTTTCCTAAGTCAGCACAAGACTCTGGAGGGTAGGAGTCCCAATTAATTGGAGAAATTAATAAAAGAGAAGACATCAACATTTGATAACCATTTCCTAGAGAAACTTAATCAGTTATCATAAAGAGGAGACCCAAAGAGCTAGACTCTGCTTCTGCCAACAAATAGTTGTTTTCTACGTCAAGCAAAGAGACAGGACAACCTAGGACTACACTGGATCAAAATATAAATTCATTTAAAAATATTTTAAAGGAGATTCATAGGAAATCATGAGTAGTATGACCTAACAAAAGAGCAATAATCAGTAGAGGAAAAAATATACAGAAAGAGAACAAAACAACAAAAAATGATCCTGAGAGCATTTTAAAAATAAAAGTGGAAGAACAAACAGAAGAAAATAGGAAGAAATCTGTAGAGGCTTTTACAATAAACTTATTTTCTCCACCAATTGCACTGGAACTACCACCTTTGGATTAATATATGATTTATTGAAAGATATAACAATAGAGATAACTTTGATAATTCTGCAATTGCTAATATCAAGTGATGCATAAAACAGATGTGTACTTGCCAAAGGTGTTTGCTACTACAATAGATGTTCAGTGCAGACTTCAAATGAGAGATATTAACTATATATATATATATATATATATATATATATATATTAAGGTCCTCCAGATGTACCTACTTGTGGGTGGCGTTTTGCTGATAGCATCAAGTCCAAGAGGTCCCCAAGATCTATCATTCATAAATGAGATCAATCATCACTCAAAATAATTCTGCCTAAATATTCACAGAGAAAATATCAAGTGGATGAAGAATGCCTATATGCAGTTAGATGGGCAACCCAAAAGAGTTCATCTTTCTATAGATATATCTTGGAGAAACACTTTGAATGGGCCTGGAGCTGGATCTAGAATTGAATAAGAGGAAGAGGGTGGCCTCGGTTGAATTTGGGAAATTGTTCAGTCCTTTAAATGATGCAAATAAATCAAAGGCCCATTGTTTTAACTATAATATTCTTCCAGTGATGCTATATAGCTTTGTATGATGGAATTCTATAGCCTCTGAAGTGTTCTGTTTCCCAGAGGACAATGGAAAAGCATGTGATGGGAGTGGGTAGCATAGAATATAGGACAGGCAAGTAGTATGGATTTATAGTATTACCCTGAAAGAGAAAAGAACTCTGGGTTACTAGGGAGTAAAATAGTTAATTCTTCTGGTGAGTCTCATCTCCCAGGGGTTTATACAGTCTTATAGACAGACTAATAGTTAAGTATTATTCCACTTAGGAGGAAGCACTTGGAGTCAACTTACTCTCCTGAACCTACTAAACTCATATAAACTGAGTATTATTAAAGTACAAATTCTGAGTTTCTACCTCTACATTATGGTTCCATACCTTGCTGTTCCTTGGCTTATTTCTTTCTTGGTCCAGGAACTCTTCCTCTTGATCCAGGACTTTTTCACTGGACCAAGGAAGCTTACTTAGTCTAGGATCTTGTACACTGGATCCAGAATGTATAGTGACTTTCTTTTCATCCCTAGTGCTTAGCACAGTGCCTGGCACCTGGTAATATTTGTTCATTGATTTGGGGCCATCACCAGTTATCTTGACTTATGTCTTTCCATTGGTATCCAATGACTGTGGATGAGAGAGTGAGGCTTTGTACAGCTCTGCCTCACTTAAATCCAAATTCACTTGAAAGTTGTCACCCTTATGATGCAATTTGCTCTCTTTGAGAACAAAGGATAATCGACAATCTGTGAGTAGTAGTATCAGCTCCCTGGGGACCCACTGAGCTTCTTCTTCTTCTTCTTCTTCTTCTTCTTCTTCTTCTTCTTCTTCTTCTTCTTCTTCTTCTTCTTCTTCTTCTTCTTCTTCTTCTTCTTCTCCCTTCTCCTCCTCCTCCTCCTCTTCCTCCTCCTCCTCCTCCTATCTTGGGGATTTGGAAGCTAGATTTCCTCCCCCCTCCAAGCCCATTTATTTATTTCGCAATTGTTCTTATTTTTTTTTCAAAAAGCTGGAACAATTAACTCTTTGTCTCATGTAGTTTTCACTTATGATTTCTTGAAATATAGCTCTGAAAAAGCAAGCTTTGAAAAAGCCCACTGTGATTCCAATGGAGCTACTTGACTATGCCTTTAAACCAAAATCACTGGTTTTCATTGATTGACCAATAATAAAGCCCAAGCTTCACTCACTCACTTTTTGGGTTTTGGTGACTCAGAGGGAGTGTAAATAACAATTGTTTTTTGTTCTGGTCAGAAACTCAGAGGGTCTTCCCCCCAGATTGATTCTTTTGTAATGGCAAACTAGGCCCATCTTTTGTCTCAACTCCTATCAGCCCTTAATCGATGAAGGGGCCTAGCCTCAGACAAATGGAGACTTGCAAAAGACTTCAGGTTAAAAAGGCCAAGGTCACCCACTGTATCCTGGGCCATCACCAGTCATCTTGACATATGTCTTGCCACTGGACTCTGATGACTCTGAAGGAGAGAGTGAGGCTGATGACTTTGCACAGCTTTGTCTCACAACCAATTCACTTGTAAGTCAGGATATCACCCTTATGATATCACTGGTCCTCTTCAAGAAAGAAGGATAAAAACAACAATGACAACAAGTTATAGTGTCTCTACTACTCAGCCCTACACCCAAAGGCAACCAAATGGACATCAGCAACTACCAAATTATAAATCTCATTTCTAATAAATCTGTAAATTTTTAAAAGAATGATATATGAGGATAATCATATGAGTTTAACCTTGATGAAAACATGGAAACTGAATGAACAGGCTTCCATTAGTGATTTTTAACAGCAGACCTTATCTTTATAGTCAAAACAGTTGATTAGGAGGTATAAAGATATATATATATATATATATATATATATATACACACACACATATATTTATATCTATGCACACATATGTGTAAATGAACATATACATATAAATATAAACACATGTACATATATACACTCACATATTATGCTACTGTATTTTCAAAAAAGCATTTAGGTAGAACAAAATGTAACTTTATAGGTTCTCCTCAAGCAAAGCATCTCTCACATTTACTAAAATTACAAAAGATTCTTGCAAATACAGCTACAAAGATAATTTTGTTCAACAATCTGCAAAGTATCAACATCAGGCAAGCAAAAAACAGGAAGATAATGCAAATAAAAGATTTTCACCAGTGTCATGGTGGGGGTCCTGTATGTCATTCAAATAGACGAAGGATTTCATGATATTTTCTTTAATGTTCCTGTTATGGGTAAAATTGAACTAATTGCCTCAACCCTCTAAATGGCTTAGGACCTCTTCAATGAGATACTTTGGTCATTCAAAAAATATTAGCTCAATCAGACACACCTGAAAAACAAAATGAATGAAAAACATTTACTGCTGTATGCGATTGGTGTCATTTGTTGAATTAGCCCACCAGTATTTGTGCATCTTGACAGACACTGCATAATCACAATAATCTGAGTCTAGAACTGAATAGAAGGAGATAAGAAGTGGTCAGTTAAGGAAATTCTGCCATAATTTTGGTAATCTCAAACTGAAGTCTTCTGCAAAAGTTCATCTTTTAAACACTAGCAATTCTTCTGGTGATGTTCATCATTGTGAATTATGGAATATCATGATCTTAAAATAATTAAAATTGGGACAGCGAGGTGGCACAGTGAATAGAGCACTGACCCTGGAGTCAGGAGGACCTGAGTTCAACTCCAGCCTCAGACACTTAACACTTACTAGCCATGTGACCTTGGGCAAGTCACTTAACCCCAATTGCCCTGCCCTCCCCCTTCCAAAAACAAAAGCAATAATAATAATAATTAAAATTGCAGGTGACAAAAATATAAAATGAGTGTAAATAAGCTTTATCAAGATATTAAATAGTATTTGTAAAGTGTTATAGAAGACATCATCATAGATCTATATGAGGAGAAAAGGAGATGAACCAGGAATGAAGAGTGAAAGGTTATATATACAGCTCAAATATTTTTTCAAAATAATTTTTTTTATTAATTTGTTTGTTTACTTTTAGTTTACAAGATTCAATTCCACAATTCCTTTAGTTTCAAATTCTGTCCCCCTACTTCCCACCCCCCCACCATGGCAGAATACAGTCAAGTATAGAATCTGTAAATATTTTCACATTAGACATTAGGTTATAAAGACGGATTGTATCAGATAGAATGAAAAATGGTAAAGAGGAAATAAAACCAAACAAGAAAAGGAAAAAGATCAGGTAGTTTGCTTCAATCTGGATTCAAACTCAGTTCTTTCTAGTTCTTTCTCTGGATGTAGACATCTCTCTCCATCATGAGTCTTTTGGGATTGACTTATATTACTGCATTGCTGAGAAGAGTCCAGTCTATCAGAGTTGGTCATCACACATACGTTGTGTCTGTAATTGTGTACAAATTTGTCCTGGATCTACTCTTCTCACTCAGCATCAGTTTGTATATGCCTCTCCAGGTAAATGTGAAGTCCATCTGTGCCTCTTTCTTATAGCACAATAGTATTCCATTATATGCATATAATACAACTTGTTCAGCCATTCCCCAATTGATGGGCACCCCGTTAATTTCCAATTCTTTGCCACCACAAAAAGAGCTACTATAAATATTTTTGTACATATATATGGGTCTTTCTCCCACTTCTATGATCTCTTTGGGATATAATCCTAGAAGTGGTATTGCTGGGTCAAAGGGTATGAAATTATTTATAGCCCTTTGGGCACAATTCCAGATTGCTCTCCAGAAAGGTTGGATCCGTTCACAACTCCACCAGCGATGCATTAGTGTTCCAATTTGCCCACATCCTCTCCAGCATGTGTCATTTTCCTGTTTTGTCATCTTAGCCAATCTGACTGGTGAGATGTGGTACCTCAGAGTTGTTTTGATTTGCATTTCTCTAATCAATAGTGATTTAGAGCATTTCTTCATGTGCTTATAGATATTTTAAATTTCTTTCTCTGAAAACTGCCTGTTCATATCCTTTGACCATTTATCAATTGGGGAATGACTGTATTCTTGTGGATTTGACTCAATTCTCTGTATATTTTAGAAACAAGTCCTTTATCAGAGACAATTTCCCACCTCCCTCTTAATCTTGGTTACATTGGCTTTGTTTGTACAGAAGCTTTTCAATTTAATGTAATCAAAATTATCCATTTTGAATTTTATAATGCTCTCTAATTCTTGTTTAGTCATAAAGTCTTTCCTCTCCATAAATCTGACAGGTAAACTATTCCTTGGTTTCCAAGATTGCTTACAGTACCAACCTTTATATCTAGATCATGCACCCATTTAGACTTGATTTTGGTATATGGTATTAGATAATGGTCTATGCCCAGTTTCTGCCATATTTTATTCCAGTTTTCCCAGAAGTTTTTGTCAAATAGTGGTTCTTATCCCAAAAACTGGGTCTTTGGGTTTATCAAACAATAGATTACTATAGTCATTGACTGCTGAATCTCATGTGCCTATTGTATTCCATTGATCCACTTACTCTATGCCTCAGCCAGTACCAAGTAGTTTTGATGACTGCTGCTTTATTTTTTATTTATTTATTTTTTTAAAAAGCAATTGGGTTTAAGTAACTTGCTCAAGGTTACACGGCCATCAATTTCTGGGTGTGGTGCTGAGTATCAGAGCCCAGATTTGATCCCCAGGTCATCCCAACACTGGAGCCAGTGCTCTTACTCACTGTGCTACCTAGCCACCCCTGACTGCTGCTTTATAATACAGATTGAAATCTGGTATAGCTAGTCCATCTTCCCTAGCATTTCTTTTCATTAATTCCCTTGATATTTGTTCTTCTAAATGAATTTTGTTACTATTTTTTCTAGCCCTATAAAGTAGTTTTTTTGTAAATTGATTGGTATGGCACTAAATATGTAATTTAATTTAGGTAAAATTGTCATTTTTATTGTATTATTAGCTCTACCCAGCCACAAGCAATTGATATTTTCCCAACTAGTTAGATCTGACTTTATTTGTGTGAAAAGTGTTTTGTAGTTGTGATCATATAGGTCCTAGGTTTACAACTCAAATATTTTACACTGATATCCATCAGATATTGAAAAAAACATAAAGAAGACCTTCAGAATGATAGATGAATGTTAATAGAGAATTTATGAGAACATATGGACAAGAATAGGATGAGAAGAAGAGGATGACTTGTACCAGTCATTGAAACAGTGAATTGTATGTCCTAGAATGACGCTCAACAAGTAATGGTTAAATGAATGAGGGACTGGGGTCTTATACTAGGTGAACTTCCTAATATTTCATATGGAAAAATTAAGGCCCAGAAAAGGAAGGTATCACTTCCAAGTCAGTGGTGAGAGAGATTTATTGCTAGATGTCTTTGACCTTTTAATAGAGAATGAACCAAAGTAATGTTGCTGAGAACTGGAATTTTGATAACCTCATTTCTTCAGCTGAAATACTTTTGCTTATCTCTAGGGATTTATCTCCAAAGTTATTTATGCATTCAATTATGTTGTTCTTGCAAACTTTCTGCTAATAGGCCCAGGAGATGGCAACATCAAACCAGTATTTCTAAGTTCCTCCTCTTGTAAATCTCTTAAAACTAGAAGCATCAATAACTGAACAACAACAAAGAATTTCTCACAGGAATGAATTCTAAAAAGCTACACTTGAAACATCATGGGAATGGAAATCTCACTTACTATCACAGACACCTCATCAGAGACAGTTTAATAAATGTATGGGGCTGAACACAAGAAAGGATTTCTTACAGGAATGAATTCTAAAAAGTTACACTTAAAACATCATGGGAATGGAAATCTCACTATCACAGGCACCTCATCAAAGACATTTTAATGAATGTATGAAAACCCTAAATATCAAAACATGAATAACTTTAAAGCATTGAGTACTATTCACTACATAGAACAAAAATATCAGGGAATAGTTCAGATTTATCTTTTCTTTATGGCTATTATCTATGTTGATGACAATGATGAAGATAGTTTTTTTTTATTGACAAGTTCCCTAGAAGGTTGTTGGAGATGAAAGTGAGATTCCATGTGAAGGCAGATATAACTTTGTTTGAAAGGGTTAATTATTATAAGTTTAATGTGTTAAAATCTGTGTGAGATATTTGTTTTTATAAGAGGCTGTGCCCATCAGGTCTCTGCTAATATAGAAAGGAAAAGGACTAAGCATTCAATCAGTCTTTCTCTTGACTAAGCCAAAACTTAGGAGGGACCTAGAAAGTTTCTATTCTGAACTAATTCTACTGTAACTTTAGTTGCTCCTAGAAACTTCGATTTCCAATCAATGAAGTCACAGAATTTTTGGTATAACCTTAAAGAAGTAAGTACATCGGGGCAGCTAGGTGGCGCAGTGAATAGAGCACTGACCCTGGAGTCAGGAGGACCTGAGTTCAAATCTGGCCTCAGACACTTAGCCATGTGACCTTGGGCAAGTCACTTAACCCCAATTGCCCTCCAAAAAGCAAAAAACAAACCAAAAAAAAAAAAAAAGAAGTATATCCCATTTTTACTAAATGTTCCCATAAGGCTTTATTTCCATTTATAACAACTTGGAACTGTGAATCAAGACTCTAAGTCCTGTTCTTAATAAAAATCCCAACCAAGTAACAAATTGGAAATGGATAATGAGATTCTGGTATCTCATTTAAAGCTATAATAACAATATAGCTTTTGGTTAAGAAGAAACAGAATCAAAAGACTGCTTATTTGACTCTCTTCTATTAACATTTAGCAACTTTATGAAACTAAAATGTTTGTTTATTTTAGAATTTATTTCCTTTTATATTAAATAGCGGGTAGAGGGTTTACTGAAAGCCAAAGTGGTATAGGATAAAAAGTTAGGAATCTCTGCCCTAAAGCTCTGTTTTATGATTCTTTAATCTATCAAAAGGTAACTGCCTCATAGAAGGGAGGGCACATTAAGGGAGGTAGTGATCAGAAGCAAAACACACTTTTGATGAGGGACTGAGTAAAAAGAGAGAAAAAAAGAATAAACAGGGGGGAAAATAAGGTCATGGGAAATAGATAGTTAATAAGCATAATTGTTAATGTGAATGGGATGAATTCACCCATAAAATGGAAGTGTATAGTGGAAAAAAATTAAATACCAGAATCCAACAATATAGGGTTCATAAGAAACACACAGAGTAAAAATAAGGGGCTGGAGCAGAATCTATTATGCTTCAGCTGAGGATAAAAAAAAAAGAAGGTAGCAATCATGATCTCAAAGTAAAAGCAAAAATTGGACTAATTAAAAGAGATAAGCAAGGAAGTTACATTTTGCTAAAAGATATCATAGACAATGAAGTAATATCAATACTAAACATATATGCATCAAATCAAAGGAAACATTAAATGAGCTACAGGAGGAAATAAATCTAACTGGTAAATAAATAAATAAAATTTTTACAGTGAATTTTTAAAATTGATTCTTTTGATATTCTTCAAGCAAGAATGCCCATTAGCACCACTATTATTCAATATTGTACTACAAATGCTAGCTATAGCAATGAGAAGAAAAAGAAATTGAAGGAATTAGAATAAGTGATGAGAAAACAAAACTATTACTCTTTGCACATGATAGTATGGTATACTTAGAGAAAATTCTAGAGGATCAACTAAAAAATTACCTGAAATATTTAACAATTTCAGCAAAATTGCAGTATATAAATTGAATCCACATAAATCATCAGCATTTCTATATATTACCAACGAAGTATAGCAGAAAGAGACAGAAAGAGAAATTCCAGTTAAAATAGCTGTACACAATATAAAATACTTGGGAGTCTACCTGCCAAAACAAATCCAGGAAATATATGAACACAATTATAAAATGCTTTTCACAAAAATAAAGTCAGATCTAAACAACTGGGTAGGCCAAGTCAATATAATAAAAATGACAATCCTATCTAAATTAATTTACTTATTCGGTTCCATGCCAAACTGACAAAAAATTATTTCATAGAGCTAGAAAAAATAATAACAAAATCCATCTGGAAGGACAAAAGATTGAGATTATCAAGAGAATCATTTAAAAAAAATGTTAAAGAAAGCAGCCTAGCGCAGTACCAGATCTCACACCATATTAGAAAGAGGTAATCATCAAAATAGTCTAGTACTGGCTAAGAAATTGTGGTAAATTAATGGAATAGATTAGGTACATAATACACAGTAGTAAATGACCATTGTAATTTAGTATTTGATCAACTCAAACATCCAAATTTTGGGGACAAGAACTCACTATTTGACAAAAATTGCTGGGAAAACTGGAAAGCAATTTGACAGAACCTAGGTATAGACCAATATCTTACATCATATACCAAGATAAGGTCAAAATGAGTACATAATTTAGACATAAAGGGTGATATCATAAGCAAATGGGGGAGCATGGAATATTTTACCTGTCAGATTTAAGAATAAGGGAAGAATTTATCACCAAGCAAGAAATAGAGAACATTGCAGGATATAAATGCATAATTTTGACTATACCAAATCAAAAAGATTTTGCATAAACAAAACTAATGCAGCCAAGATTAGAAAGGAAGCAGAAAACTGGGGGGAAATTTTTTTTTAGAGCATTTCTCTCTGATAAAGGCCTCATTTCTCAAAGACATATATTTATATATAAATAAACCAAATTTACAAGGATGGGAGTCATTCCCTGATTGATAAATGGGCAAAGGATATGAACAATCATTCTGGAGAGTGATTTGGAACCATGTCCAAAGGATTATAAAACTGTCCATACCCTTTGATCCAACAATACCACTACTCGATTTGTATCCCAAAGAGATCAAAGAAAAATGAAAAAGACCTATTTGTACAAAAGCATTTATAGTAGCTCCTTTTGTGGTGGCAAAAAAGTGGGAAACTGAGGGGATGGCCAACAATTGGGGAATTTCTGAACAAGTTGTAGCATATGACTGTGATGAATACTATCGTTCTATAAGAAAGAACACTGTATGCTCTCATAAAAACTTGGAAAGACTTACTGAACTTTTGATGCAAAGTTAAGAGAGCGGAACCAGGATAACATCAGTACACTGTAACAACAATATTGCATGATGATCAATTGTAAATGAGGTAGCTATGCTGAACAATATAATGTTCCAAGACAATTGCAAAGAATTTAGGAGGAAAAATCCTATCCACATTCCCATAAACTGATGGGAGTCTGAATGCAGATCAAAGCATACTTTAAAGAAAATTTTTTTTTGTGCTTTTTTGTAGGGCAATTGGGGTTAAGTGACTTGCCCAAGGTTACATGGCTAGTTTTTGTGTTAAGTGTCTGAGGCCATATTTGAACTCAGGACTTCCTGACTCTAGGGCCAGTGCTCTATTCACTGCACCATTGTAAAAGGAATGCAAATTTAAAGATCTTCCCTGCCCCTAGGCCCTTTGATAGGCTTAAGAGACTCTGAGAACCTTCCTTGATTTGAAAATATACCCTGCCTCCTAATAGGCTGAATGTGGTCACATGGAGCCTGTGGTAGGAGGCTTGGTTTTCAGGAATGCCCACACCTTGATGCTGTGTGATTGGGCAGTGGGTCAAGAGGAGGTTACATTCTCTGACCCAGGAGAAGGCTATATAATCCCTGATGTGAGGCTTTGCTTTGGGGCACACTTTGAGAAGTGTTGTGTGATTTGATCAAATGAGACTCTGGGAAGCCCGTTGTTTTGGTCCGCTTTATTTGGCAAAATGGCTAATATGGAAATGTTTTGCATGACTACACAAGTATAATCTACATCAAATTACTTGCCTTCTTAAGGAGGCGACATGGACAAAGAGAAATTAGGATTCAAAATCTTAAAAAATGAATGTTACAATTTTTTACATGTAATTGAGAAAAAATGAGATTTAAAAAAAGGTGGCCGCCTGCTAAAAGAATAAATGATTTTGACTGTGAAGACCAGGAGCGACTTCTATAGCTCTGTACAAAAGCTCTCTTTTGCTTTATTTTAAACCCTGATCTGCGGCAATCAACTTGTGTG
>NW_027185698.1:50479426-50562262 GCF_028583685.1 Petaurus breviceps papuanus | reverse complement strand
GGGGATCAAGAGAACGCTCGCGTTCTTTGAGTGATAGCGGAATACTGCAACCACTGGGCCAGGTAGAGAGGGGCTCCAAATTTCTAGAGGTAGAGGAAAGAGAAAGCACTGGTGGGCTGCTCGCCAGGGCTCAGAATTTTCAGACGTTTATAGCCACAAAGGCTCTAGACGCCGCGCTCGAGTTTTTGCTTTTTCTTCTTAAGGGTTGTTTGAGAAAGGGCTGGCTTTAGAGTCTGAAAGATATGACTTCACCTAATCATTCACCCTCCTAGGGAAGGATCTTCACAACTAAGTTATTAACGAGTCTCTGAACTGCATTGGTGCAGGGAATTTACGGTCTGAATCTCCAAAATTAAAAAAAAAAAAATGCCGCCGTCGATGGGGCCCGGAGCAGTGCAAACACCAGCCCCTTGAGAGAGGGAAGACAGGGATCCGGTCTTTTCTGCTTGTCCCAGGTCAGCATGCCAACAGGCCCAGCTGTAGGCACAGGTACATGCGCATGCGCGACACCAGCACAGCAAGGCCGCAAACGCCAAAGTACCTCCAGCTGAGCCGTCGAGGGGCGGGGCTGAGCTTGAATCGCGTGTTTCTCGGGGGCGACTTTGGAGGGGGCACCTCGGTTCGAGTCAGGAGACTGAGCCGGGTTCCAAGACGACAATATGGAAACTAGTATCCCAAACTAGAGATAGCCTCCACCCCCAAGTCGAACTTAAAACCTACTGGGCGGAAGTACTGATAAACTTACTTCCTGTAGGACTCCAAAGCCCCGCCCCCATTAGCTGAGCACCAATCACAGGGATCCCCGGGAACCTGCTCACGCACGGAAGGGGTGCAAGCACGCATGCTCACTATGTGTCGTCGGCATCCCCTGGTGCAGGTATTAGGTCTTTGGCTGGGGCCAGACTCGAGCTCCTGCTAGGGCTGCCTGGGGGGCTCTGCGGGGCCGGCGGCACACAAGCCGCCATGCGGCTAGGCTCCGGGGCCTTCGCCGCCTGCTGCGTGGTGATTGAGGTGCTCGGGGTCGCTGTCTTTCTCCGGGGTTTCTTCCCGGTGTCGGTGCGCTCCGCGTCCCGGGTCCAGCCCCTGCCCCCTGCGCCGGAGCCCGCGGCAGGTACGGAGGCTGAGCCTCCCCTCCCTCGGTCCCTGGGCTCCTCGCTACTCCTGCCCTCTCCCTGCCTGCCCTTCCCCCGCCCTCCCCCCTGGAGCCTTTCTTTGGTGCCCCCCATACCGTAGGTGAGGGAGGGGACCTCCCCTTCATGCCCGTCCCCCCCAGCACCCACCCCTTCATACCCCTTCTCTCTGCCCTCCCTCCGGTGCCCTCCCCCTTACACTTCAGCTAAGGGGGGTGGGCTTCTTCCTTTCCTAAGTTCCCTTTGCCCCCCAGGTAAGGGCTCTCATTGGATGGGGGTGGAGGGGCTTCCCCCAAGTCTGACAGAAGATCCGCTCACAATTAACGGGACCTCTGGGCTCTTCTGCCGTTTTGGGGTCCTTGCCCTCAACTCACACCCTTCCCTGCCTCAGCCTTGACCTACGTCCCCAAAGATCCAGCCCCTGACTTCCTGCCCTCCCCAAAGATGCCTTCGGTTTGCCTGTACCCTGACCCAGGCAAGAGCGCCCCGCTTCCTTCAGTTCAGCTCATGAAAACTTATTGAAGCCCTACTATGTGCAGGGCTTTGTGTTTCCAACTTCTTTGGGCCCCATAGGTTTATAATGGTGAATTTTTAGTTCGTGTTTTGTAAAGCTCGTTAAAAGCAGCAAAGAGACAGGAGCCTTAGACCCCTCCTCCCATTTTAAATAAAACCAGGACAAAGTACATCATAAAGTGATGTCTTGACTTTTGTGGGAATTGGATGTAAATTAGAGTTGCACAAAGTTGACATTAGGGGAAATAAAGTAGGCACATTTTGCAGCCAGGACAGACATAATTAATCACCTAGAGTCCAGCAATGTGACTTGGGAACCTGTGCACATGTAGCACAGTGTTACTACTGAAAGGATGCTGCTCTGGCAAGGTTTCAGTGCGGGATCCCTCTCCCCAGTGGTTCTGAGGCACACAACCCTGGTTTGTAACTCCCACACCCAACTTTCTATGGCCTGCAGAACTAGTTCCTCTGGTCCTGGGTTTTAACCACTCTTCTCCAGGACCCCACCCCCAATGGGGAAAAAGACATTTGCATACTTGTGTGCTAGTTCCATTCCATCATTGCCTAGCAGAGCATGATGTCTACAATAACTGGGATAGTGAGTCTCAGTGGTTTGGGAGCCGTTTGTCCCACAAAGAAAGTATTAGCTTCTTCAGATATGAATGTGTATATTCTTGGGAGGATGATACTTCAAAACTTAAAATGACCTGTTTTAGAGCCTGGTCACTCAGCTTCACTGGTATGAAACTTTATTCACTGGGATATTACTGACCCCTTGAAAAATGGTTCTAAGTGCAGATTTTTTGTTTTGTATTTTTAAAATCATTTCAGAATCTTTGAATGACATCAGGAAGGTATACAAACATTTCCCCTCTTCCCTGTTAATATATGTTGGATGTATATTCCTCTATTGTCCTTCCCATGTAAATGCATGTAACATGTTCCCTGGGTTAGAAAGAAGGGAGAGGAACAGTCATGAGCTTTTCTTCCTGACTGGGTCTTGATATCAAAACATCTTCCACTTATGTGAGAGAAGATTGTCCATTTTATGGGGTGGGGCGGGGAGTCCTTCTGATGATACCCAGAGAATGTCCTGGAACTTAAGAGAATATAAAACGGTGTGATACATTTATTGCTCGTTGGCATCCTGCAGAGAGCTGAGTGACTGTCCAGTTGTCCAGTTCTCCCCTAACTCCCTCAAAGAACCCTGCTCCCCCCCCCCCCAAGCTTTTGCAACTATCTAATCCACAGTAGCATTCGGTGTGGTGGGTGATGCAAATAAAAAAGCATGAACCGATTTTACCTTTAATTTCTGATTCAGAGATATCATAAATGGAGACCTAGATTTGAGTCTTTACTCTGACACGTCACTGTAACTGTGGATTTACTTAACCATCCTGAGTCTCTGTGTTCTTATGGGACTAATAATATTCTACTGTTAAGTAGATGTAAAGAGTACTTTGAATTTTAAAGTACTATACAAATATGAGTAATCATTACCATATTTGGCATTCCTTACCCTTGTGTGTATGACTGTAAATTGTCAGTGATTGCTCAGGATTATCCAAAAGCAGAGCAGAGGTGTCAAGCATAAAGCTTGTGGCCTCCAAAGAGACCTGAACCAGATTAAAATGTGATTGGGAGATATTTAAGAAAAGAAAGAAAAATACAATAAAACAGATAGAACATTGCATTTTAAAACAATCCTTTTGCAGTCTGCAGGGATCGTTGTGTCTCAATTAGTGCCTCCCATTTCCATTTGTTTTTTACACCACTGCTTGAGGACTGACCATCTTCCATACCATTTCCTCACCCCCAGCTTGCTTGACCTCCAGTAGCCCATCTGCAGTACGCTTCCAATCATTACCTTATGTGTCCTCGTCCATGGTTTGCTGTAGCTTATGTAGCTTTGAGAACCAGGCAGAATGACTTCCCACTTCTGCTGAGCTCCTCCCAAACATCCATCCATCCTCTGCTACATGCTGCCAATTCCCCAAATTACTCTTCTCCCTGTGCCAGTATTAACTTCAGCATCAGTTCTTTAGGTAGTCCAATGCCATGTTAGTATTGTGCCTTTTTGGTAATAGTGAAATTATTCAATCAAAGCACAGCTCCACTGATACCTTCTTTCTTGTTTGGGGTGGTCCATGGGGACTGACTTTCTTGCTCTCTATTAGCTACAACTGGTTGTTATTTCTGACTAGGGTCTTTTCTAAAGAGTCTTCCTCCCGTATCCTGGCCCTGAGCAGGTACGCAGGCAGTCCTCTTGAGAGTCCATAGGGTTTGATTTTTTTTTTAAGTTTAGAAATTATATGGGTTGGTATGAGAGGATATCAACCTTCTCAATAGTTATTAATTTGTAATGATAAAGTCTTAGAATAATTTCTTAGCCTTTTTTCTTGACTTGTACTGATCTTTATTTATTTGGATGGCCCCTGGCCATTTCTTCCATCCCTCATGTATCCCTCCTCTTGGTCTCCTTTAACACCACTTTCCTACCTGTTCCTCCAGTAGAATAAGATTCATCACAAACATAATTGGAGACTGTGTCACTTTTTGCTTCCCCTAGGAAAGCCTTCTTTTGTCGTTCCCAGAGGTCACACATTCCTTTTTCCTTACTGGAGTTTTTGGCTTGCTGTACTCTTTCATTTCCTTTCCCCATGGTTGTGAGTTATATTGGTTTCTGTTGCTCTTCTACTATGTTTTCTTTATGGCTGTCCTTCATGCCTGGAATGATTTCCTTTTTTCACCTCTGCTCTTAAGCATCCCATTTTCTTCAGCTCAGACACTGCCTTTTACATAAAACCTTTCCAGACTTTTTTTTTTTAACTTCCTTTGTTTCTCTAGTGCTTAGTACAGTACCTGGCATAAATGCTTGTTGGCTTGACTTGACCCCTTCCACCTCCAGCTACTGGTACCTTCTTTACCCTAAATAACCTTGAATTTATATTGTATATACTTGGATGTGTACACATTACCCCCAATGCAATATAAGCTCTTAAAGTAAAGGCCTGTTGCATTTTTGTTTTTAAAGGCCTAACACATTGCTGGACACATAGAAGGCATTTAAAAATAATCCTTATTGATTAATGTAAACTATATGGTAAATGTTCTTGTATTGAATATGATGATCATCGGCATTTCATTTCTTGGCAGTAGAAGGTCTAGAGAGTTTATATTGCTATCTGGAAAAGTTATTAGAGAAGGAAATAGAGTTCACAGGTAGTATGAAGTTCAGTAGAACTGCTTTACAAGCTCAGTAGCAGAGCATAATTACAGCAAGGTTCTATTGGATATATGTAACACAGTATTTGAACTAGCTTTGGTTCAAAATAATATATAGATAATATAAAATATAATTACATATACAATATATAATTTGTGATGTATGTATTACTACAGTAGTATCATTATTAGTAAACATCCCATCATTTTGCAGTAGACCTTAGCGTATTTTTAATGTTAACTGTTAAGCAATTTTGTGCCACAGGAATTCAAATTCTTTTCTTTTCCCTTTTTTAAATACTTTGTAGGAACAAGTTCCAACTGGACCCAGCTTCCACCTCCTCTCTTCAGAAAAGTTGTTATAATGCTGGTAGACGGCTTAAGAGGTGATTTTGTGTTTGGATCAAAGGGTGTACAATTCATGCCTTATACAACATATCTTATAGAAAAAGGATTCACTCATAGTTTTATAGCAGAAGCAAAGCCACCTACTGTCACTCTGCCTCGAATCAAGGTAAACAGTTTGATATGATGTTCTGTAACCTCATAGTTTAACTCTCTTGTGGTTCAGAGAGGCTCTGTATATCCAGGTTCTTAGAATCCACACTTAATATACCTTTATTCTCTCCCACTCTGTGTAAGTTAACTTTGGGCTTAATAGTAATGCAGGAGATAATCTGAAAATGTCCCCAATAACATGGTATTGTTCCTTCTGTTAGCAGTGGAAGTCAGTGCTTGCATAATGAATCCCGCAGGAAAAGCACTTTGGAATCTTTGGCCTTAGAAAGGATCTAGGCGAGATCTGATGGAGGAAGGAGCTGTCGCTTTACTGTTCAGCAAGATCTCGCTTCTGGTTTTCCACCTCTGTGCATGATTGTGTTTAATCATTACAGTCTAGAAGTTTAAAGAGTCATCGAGTTTTAGAACCAAAAGGGATCTTGGAGGAGACGGAGTCCAAACATGTCATCTTAACATCTGAGGGAATGCACCCTGGAGAGATAAAGTGACTGTGGAACTGCTTCATAGAAGAGCCTGAACTAGAGGAAGTTCTTTGTTCATTCATCTCTGGACACAGAGCATTGTCATAGGTACCAGGGCAGATACCAGGTGTGACTAAGGTGTGGTCCCTGAACTCTGGGAGGGGAGAAGACATGAACAGATACCTAAGAGACAGAATACAGTGTCCCAAAAGTCTTAGTGCAGCATTAACCCTTAATAACTGGCACTTCTGCCTCTTTCTTTGTATACTTTAATAGCTTTAAAAGGCAGTGAGATTTCTGGGACATACTGTGTTAGTGCATTAGAAATGTGTAAACAATGTGTTAGTGACCTGTTGGGATTAGAGATGATCATTACTGAAGAGTGTAGCATTTCGTTTGAATTTAAAGGAGGTAGGAATTCAGCCAGTGAAGAACAGGAGGAGGATGTTTCTCAAATAAAGTTTAATATGGCACCAAAGTGAAAGAGTATAGGGCATGTTAGCAGGGCAGAAGGGAATGTATTGTGGGGAGGGAGGAATGGAAGTCAATAATACCATGAGCTAGGAGAGATGTGTGTTGTGTTTGTGGAGGAGATGCTGGATTGGGCTAGGCAAAGACGTTATTTATTTGATAGATGATGGGGAACCGCTGAAGAAGATTGAGTCTGGGAGTAATGTAGCCAGTTCTGTGAGCTTTTGGTAGCACCACTCCTTCCCACTTCGAGTTCATTGGTATAGGTAACTCCCAATGAGGAAACTCTCAACCAGTGCAGATAGGTACCTGCTCTGCAGCTCATAGGGGCTCTGATAAGTTAAATGACTTTCCCTGTTAGGCAGCCTGGGAATTAAGCCTGGGTGTTCCTGACTGAGGCCAGCTCTGTCCACTGTACCATGCTGCCTCTTGGTCAGTGACTAAGGAAGATAGTTTGGCAACAGTATGAAGGATAGATTGAAACAGGAGAGAGTGGAGGTGGGAGAGACCTGTGCATGTATCTGTGATGTTGTAGGTGAATGGTCATGAGGGCCTGTAGTGGTGGAGTTGATGAGGTTTGGGGGTTCTGGGACCCTGAGAATGCCAAAGCAGAGTTGCCTGGAATAAAGCCTTCTCTTAGTCAAGTGGCATAAAGTTTAGCAAAAACCAGCAAGGATCCTTAGGGAATCTGTGAGATAGTGAGGCTTATATGGAAAAGGGGCATGGGAAAGGAATACCAGGGATGCTAGTTAGGTAATGCAAGGGTTCCACGTGCTTTGGGGAGCTATGGATGGGAAAATGAAGGGCGTGTTGCAGAGCTAATTTTGTTGATACCAGATATTGAAGGAGTTGTTAGAGACGTGGACCTTGGGGTCTGGCGTGAGGGAGAGTCTTTGGGCCAGGCAGGGACAAAAATCTTTGGGCCAGACATCCCGTCTCCTGATAAAAGAATGTGTTCTGAAGCGAGGGAAATTTTTCTCGCAGGATAGGAGCCTACTGAGAAATTGAGAGGCTTCCAGAGACATGATCTTGGCTGGGGCCCAAGCACCTCATCAGAATGGCCCTAGGAACAGAGATAAAGGAGTGGGTGGAGAAGTTGTGGTAGTCTGAAGGGTGGGCTAGAAAGAAGAGTCACACCAACCAGCGTTTCAGGTTTGGGAGTTGGTGCCTGGTGGGGCCACAAAATAGAGTCAAAGAAGCCAGAAGGAGGGCCACGTTTAGGGCCAAGAAAATAAGGGACATGTCTATTTGGGACATGTTGAGTTTGAAGTATGGTTGAGACATGCAGGTGACCGTGTCCTGTAGGCAACTGGAGATGAAATTTGAGCTCAGCAGAGAAGACAGACCTGGAGATGTTGATTTGGAAGTTATAGAAATGAAGAAGCTTGCAAATAGAGAGAGAGTATAGGGCAGGAAGAGAAAAGGCATTGTGGTTAGTGGGAAAAGCTAGAGGTTTAGAATTCAAAGGTGATGCAGAATCCCAGCTCTGCTTAATATGTTTCTGACTCAATTGGAATGTTTTTAACCTTTGGATAAGCACATGATTTCTTCATCTTTAAAAGTAAGGGGTTATAGTAGATAATTGTTTTCCAAGAAGCCCTAGAACCATGCCAGCAACAGGAGTAGTTAGAAAAATAACCAGAGTGGCTCCTTGGTGAAGCCACGGGAGGAGGGAACATGCAGTGTGAGAGGCTGGTCAGCTGGGTGAAAAGTAGCAGAGAGCTCTAGAAGGTCTCCAGCTGGGCAGAGGTTATCACATCTCACCGTAAAAGAGGTGGTTGGTGACCTTAAAAGGAACAATTTCAGTAGAGTGAGTGGGTAGTTAGGAAATAGAAGCATTGGGTATAGACTACGTCTTGCAAGCTCTATGCTTTTGTAAAACAGAGAGCTCCTTTCCCCCCAAGCCTTCAAAGTGAGGTGAGATTTAGTTGAGACAACTAAAGAGATAACTGACATTTACATGGCGCCTGTTGTGTACTAGGCACTGTGCTAAGCTCTACATATAATTGAGAAAATTTAAGCTAGAAGTGAAAATCCATAGTCGTCTTTGACTCTTTCTCTCCTGAGTTCCTTACTTATTTGACTTGACTTGACCACTTTCTTGCTGGTGCTTAAGCTGATGTATGTGTAAGAAAGGAAACTCTTTCCTTTTAGTTCACGTGAATCAAGACAGGAATTTTCCAAAAGTTTTTAGGAGCAAACAAAATAAAGTAAAGAGGGCATAAATGAGGTAGTATCCTTATACAAGCATAAAAATAAAATCTGTATCATATACAGGGAAGCTAGGTGACACAGTGGTTAGCCCTGGGTTGGGAACCAGGAAGACTCATCTTTGTGAGTTCAGATCCAGCCTCAAACATTTATTAGCTGTGTGACTCTGGGCAAGTCACTTAGCCCTGCTTGCCTCAATTTTGTCATTTGTAAAAAGAGTTGAAGAAGGAAATAGCAAATCCCTGCTGTATCTTTGCCAAGGAAACCCCAAGTGGGGCCATGGAGAGTCAGACATGATCAAAATGACTGAACGTTGTATATATTTTTTTTTTATTTATTTAAAAAAAAATTTTTTTTATAAGCAATTGGGGTTAAGTAACTTGCTCAAGGTTACATGGCCAGTTATTTTGTGTGGATGCCAAGTATCTGAGGCCGGAACCAATCCCGGGTCTCCTGACGCCGGGGCCGGCACTCTTATTGCGCCACCTGGCCGCCCCTATACATTTCTGATCCTAACTTTAGTTATAATAAGCCAAGTATTTATTTGATTTGACTAACAAACTACTGGGTTCCTTGATCCCTTTTACTCACTATAGAGTGAGCCCTGTTTGTTTAAGTTTTCAGTGGTCCCCTTATGAAGAGATGATGTTATATAGCCGGGAACTCTAGGCATATGTAATTTTTATAGAAGACAGCCTGATCATCCTAGAGCAATCTTCAGGGTCTTTTCTGGGTTAATAATAATGATGATGATCCTAGCTGGCACTTATGCAGAGGGCTTTACATGCCTGTTAACTAGAACCTAGAGAGGAAAGTATTAAGATGATTGGAACAGAATGTTGACAATGAGAGTCGTTTGGCTGTGGATGTGTGTTCATGAGTATGGTCTTGCTTGTCCCCTCTCTCTTCTCAGCTGAGACTTCTTCAGAAAGCAGTTGTACGTATACTGCATTCCCGCTGCCTTTCCCCTAGACTGCTACTTCCCTCACCCCTCTCATTCTTGCATTTGTATTTCATTGGGGTGGGAGCCAGTTACACTCGTGTTGATCAGAGCCCCTCCATGTCTTCTTTTCCTGGGCAGTTTCTGTCCATGCACTTTTGTCTGAGACTTTTCAGGTCACCTTTTTTAAACAGGAGTGTGGCAGTTTTGATACTTTACAATGCAGAGGCATCTGACCACATGGAGCGTAATGTGAATGTGTCTATGGGGGCCTTGTACAATTCCCTCCTTGACACGTACAGGAAGAATCCTGTCATTGCTTGGGCATTTCCCACCTTGCATCTTTTTAGTTGCTTCCACCTTTTAGTCCCACATGATGGTTGGAATGTATTATTAATTGACATCCAGTGCTTTCCATCTGACTGATTCTCATGATGTAGGTGATATATATATAACTTCCAATGATGTTCATTCCCTTGTGATCCATGTTGTACTGAGTGTTCTCATTTTTAATGTGACTAGTCTTCTCTACTTTTTTTCTCCTCTTTTCTCCATGTGTTTTCTCTTTGTTTTATGGGCAAGACCTTCTGAATTTTTTGCTGTCCAGGCTGACCTTGGTTTCTTACTTAGGCCTTCCCCTCCCCCTCTCACAGGCAGTCTGCCTTTCTTGCTGGGTTCCATTTTGAACATTTTCTGTCAGTCCCAAGGACAGCCTGGTGAAGAAGTAAGCTCCCATCCTCTCTTTTGGCTCCTTCTTTCACTCTGAGCCAAAGATCTTCAGGCCCTAGGTTGCCAGCCAGTGGCAATAGTAGCCAGTGCTCTGGCATGGAACATTACACAGTGGGGTCCTTTGAGTTTGTCTTATTTGAGCTTCTTTTGCAATGACTTGGACAGTAATCTCTCATTCTGAGATCCTGGCAGTGATTCTTCACCAATAGAGAAGAACTGGGGGGCAGAGCCAAGAGGGTGGAGTAAAAGCAGGGACTTGCTTGAGTGCTTGAGGAAAGGTTTGTTGTACCAGGCTAGGAGTGCAGCACAGTCCAGTATGGGCTGCACTGGCACAGAAGGGCCAGACTGGGCCTCAGGGCTCACAGACTGTGGGAGATTGAGTGACTGATCAGAAGGAGATTGCAGGGATCTCTTTGGTGACACTGAGGCAGGATTCTCTTGCTTTGCCCTACTTGAATCTGGGTCGCAGTCTTGGGTGGCAGTCCTTGGGTGAGGAGGAAGGAACACTGGCATGGTAGAGCTTGTGGCAGCGGTGGGAAGAAAATCCTCCTCACAGTTCCAAGACAGAAAAGAATTTGCAGATAGGGAGAGGAGTAAACACCTCTTCTTTGAACATATCACTTTGGAAGAGCTGAAAATTTACAGGTCCCTAGAAATATCTCTGAATACAGCTGCACAAAACCCCTGAAGCCTGGAACAGTACACCCATCCCCACCCCCACTGGAAGCAGAGTCCTTCCTTGACAAAAAATTAGAAAGTCAGGTATTTGGCTGGGAAAATGAAAAAACAGCGTAAAAAAACCTCAGACTGTAGAATCTTACTTTGGTGACAAAACATAAAACAAGAAGACAACAAAGTCAAAGCTCCCACATCAAAAACCTCCAAGAAAAACATGAATTGGTCGCAGGCCATGGAAGAGCTCAAAAAGGATTTTGAAAATGAGGCATGAGCAGTAGAGGAAAAATTGGGAAGAGAAATGAAAATGATGCCAGAAAATCATGAAAAACAAGTCAACAGCTAGCTAAAGGAGGCCCCAAGAAAATACTGAAGAAAGTAACAGAGAAGAACTGCTTTGTGTCACTTGGGATAAAATGAGATGGATTAATACTGTCTCACTGGGACTGGCCCATATTCACAGATGTTTCTCTTTTGGGAAATTTGTGTGCATGATTCAGTTCAACAAACATTATGTATTTGCTCTAAATAGAACCCTATCCCTAATATTGAGGAAACTACAAATCTAATGCGAGACCTCTCCATTGCTCTCTTGGACCTTTGTCTAGCAAGGTAATAGGATAAGTAGATAACTGTAGGAAAAAAACAACGGTGTCTAAATCTACTAGTGAAGTGCAAGCAAAGTGTTCTGTGTGAGGCTTAGGGGATGAAAAGTTGTTACTGCCTGAAGGAGATGAGGGAAGATCTGATGGAGGAGGCTGCCTGTTGGGTGGATCTTAAAGAACTGGTAAGGAATTCAGTAGGCCAGGAGGGGAAATCTAGATAGAGAGTTAGCAAAGGGCCTAAATCTGGAAATTGTGGGGAATGTGAGGGAGATGGTAAATAGCCCAAGTTTGTGTGGTTCATAGAGGATATGGAGGGAAGTATGAAATATGAGAAACGACTGAAAAGAGAGTGGTACCGGATTGGGAAGGTCTCTGTAGGGTCATAGATTTATCATAGGTACGGAAGAGACCTCAGAGGTCATCTGGCCCATTCCCCATTTTACAGATGAGGAAAGTGGGTCCCAGAGAGTCCAAGTCACCTGTCCAGCTTCACACAGGTAGTGATTGACAGAGCCAGAATTTGAACTCAGGTCTTTGCACTCCACATCCTGTGCTCTGGCCACTTAAGCATTCTGCCTTTGACGCTAAAGGGACTAAATCTCCCTGGGCCAAAGTGCTACTGTCTGTTGGAGACCTTTCTCCATCCTCCTAGCTGCTAGTGCCTTCCTTCTACTGTGATCTCTTCTCTGATTTGTTTGTACCTTGGATGTACCTTTCTAGGTTGGTATAGTCTCCTCTGTTATACGGTATATTTCTTGAGGTCAGAGACTGACTTTTGTCTTAGTATCAATAGCATTTAACACAATTCCTGGCACATAGTAAGTGTTTAGTAAATGCTAGTTGGTTGATTGAGTAATTGAGAAGGTGAATAAGGTCAAGAAGAAAGGAAATCCCATCATTGCCTGTCTGAGCCTGGAGGGACCTTACAGGCCATCTGGTCCAAACTTAATTTTACAAAAACGGAAGTAGTGTTCATATATAAACAGGAGGGTCAGACTATATAGGCACTATAGTTCTCTAAGCCATTATAACCCTCAACATTTATGTAGCTATTATAGCTTAAAACTATACAAAGACTTTTGGGACACCCTGTATAATATTTTGGAGTTTTCAGATCAATTATATATGGATTCTTTTAGGATGTCTTTGGATGTTAACAGGTTTTGTTGTTTTGTAAAAAGAATGATCATTTGGATCATTTTGAATCCCTTTGTTTGCTACAAGGGATTTTTTGTGAGTGAGAGATAACAAGACTTTCCTGGACAGCATTTTAGAAAAATATGTAGGTCTTCTAGATCACCTTCCTAAATTCCTTGGGATGAAGAAGGCAAACAAAATAATTTAAATTAAATGTTCAGTGTTGATTTTTATCTAGCATATAATTTTTAGGTCAGATTTATGACAGTTATATTATATACCATGCATTTGCTTTCACAGTACCTTGGAGGCCTGAGTATAATTGGATATCAACAGTGCCCTTATACCTATTTTATAAAACTTTTAAAGAGAGCCAGTGTGGTTTAGTAGAAATAACATTGGATTAAGCATTAGAAAATCTGGATTCAAGTTCCCTTTGCCACTAGAACCAAAGTGTGTGACTTTTTTTTTTTCCTTTTTGCTTTTTGGATAGGGGAAGGCAGGGCAGTTGGGGTTAAGTGACTTGCCCAAGATCACACAGCTACTAAATGTCAAGTGTCTGAGGTCGGATCTGAACTCAGGTCCTCTTGATTCCAGGGCTGGTGCTCTATTCACTGTGCCACCTAGCCGCCCCAAGTGTATGACTTTTAAAAGTTTTTTTTTATATGTACAGTAAAATGAGATGGTTAGACTAGATGGTTTCTAAAGTTCCCCTCATGCCTAATACTCTATAACGCAATGACTTTGTGCATTTAAACATATTTTATACAATTTTAGAGATTTATAGTGGTTATTTGTTTTTATGGCTTTTTAATAATTTCTTTGATTCTCAATTTTTCAATTTAGCACAACAAACAAATGTTAAAATGTTTTCTGTGGTTAGAGTGGTGTATTAAACTCAGCAAGGGAGAAAGTTTGTATGGATGTATTTCTTGTTCTCAGAGATATTTTATTTTGGTAGGGGGAGATGATATATACACAGAGCTATGATAGACAATAATGCATCTTAAGTACATGGAAGAAGCTCAGAGCAGAGTGCTTCTATGAAGCCTGGCGTGATGAGGTCATTACGGGTAAATCAGGACAGATTTCCTGTGGGAATTGACTTTTAAGTGGATATTTCAATGATGGGTGAGGGAAGAGTGTTAGGTTAGGATATGAGCAAAAGAGACCCAGAAGGGGACCAGAGAGTAGAATGTTTTCTCTAGAGCAGGAGAGAGTCCTTAACATTTTGGGCTCTGTGGAGCCCTTGAGCAGTCAGGCTGGGGAAGCCTAGGAGCCTTTCTCAGAATCATGTTTTTAAGTGCATAAAATAAAACATCGTATTATAGAGGAAGCCTGTATATTGAAATGTAGTTAGCAACATGTAAAGAAACTAGTTCATAGAGACCAGGTTAAGAAAACTTGGTGTAGGCTGTTGAGCACATGGCTTGAGGGTACTTTGCTCAGTGCAAAGAAAAGATGGCATCACCTCATCCTGGAAGGACAAGAGGGCTGGGCAATCAATAAGGAACCAGTGGTAGTTCCTGAGCAGGAAAATGATGTGGTCAGGCCTTGGTCAAGAACATACTGCCCAATTTCTAGGGAAAAAATAGGGCCCACTTTAAAATGATCTCCTTTACAATATGTGTTTTTAAAAAAACCCCAAAACTTTTTTTGATGCCTTTTAAAAGGTTTTATTTTTTTTTAATCTTTTTTTTTGGAGGGCAGTTGGGGTTAAGTGACTTGCCCAAGGTGACATGGCTAGTTTTTGTGATAAACGTCTGAGGCCAGATTTGGACTCGGGTCCTCCTGATTCCAGGGCTGGTGCTCTATTCACTGTGCCACCTTATAACAGATTTTTTTTTTAACTTCAAGAAACTGACCAAAGTTGGGTCTGACAGCCTATGTAGCATTCTGTGCCATTGGTCTCCCATTTCTCCAGTACACTGTTTTCTACCAATGCCTTTGATGAAATGTGAAGCCTGCACATACTGCAGGAGCCTGCCTAAGTGGGCAACCCTTAATCTCCAATTCTTTTCCTTATGCCATTCTTATTAGTCTTTTAGGAATGCTTCTATACCATATCACTTTGTTGCTTATAAATCTTTGATAGAAAACTGTTGCGCACAAGACAGAGTCTACACTCGTTAGTCTGGCATTTAAGCCCCATTAGTATTGCTGTCCTTGGGTCCCAGCACAGTAAAGTAGAAGAGTATGGAATGTGAGTCAGTCCAGGGCTCCATTCCCAGTTCACCATGTCTTAGCTATAGGACTTTTGGCAAATTATGTCCACACTGTGAAATTTATTTCACGTGTTTGTGAAGGGAGAGGTTTGGACTAGATCAGGGGAAGGGAACCTGTGGCCTTCTAGGTCCTTGGGTGCAACCTTCTGACTGAGTCCAAGTTTTATAGAAGAAATCCTTCATTAAGTGATTTGTTCTGTGAAGTTTGGATTCAGTCAGGTGGCTGCACTTGAGGACCTAGAGGGTCACAAGCGATTTTGAGGCCACAAGTTCCCTTCCCCTGGACTAGATAATCATTTTTCTCTTGCAGAAGCAATATGATGCATTGTAAAAATCACGGATCACTGAAACCTCTAGGGACCTTGTTTTCTTCATCTGTAAAATGACAATACTACTTCTGAGGGTGGTTATGAAGTCTGACTGAACCTTAAATTGTTTTATAAATGTTACCTAATACTGTCTGTCTCTGAGAGTCCATGGTTTTGTGGGCTAATTTTTTAATGTTTCTTCTTACACAGGCCCTAATGACAGGAAGCATTCCTGGCTTTATTGATGCTGTTATGAATTTTAATTCTCCCGTGTTGCTGGAAGACAATCTCATTGGGCAGGCAAAAGCAGCTGGCAAAAGAATCATCTTTTATGGAGATGATACATGGATTAAGTTGTTCCCAAAGCATTTTGTGGAGTATGATGGAACAACTTCCTTTTTTGTGTCAGATTTCAGAGAGGTGAGTGATTTGACAAAGGAACCATGATTTCTTCAGTGTCAGTGCTCCTTCCACTCATGCAGATCGCAAGCTCTTTACAACTTAATAGACATTTTTCTTGGCCAGAAATCTTTGTGAGCCTACTGGTGAGCCTCTGAATTAGCTAGATGAGTTCTTGGACAGCAGCCAGCCTCAGACATTCACTGTGTGACCTGGGCAAGGCACTTAACCTGTCTGCTTCAGTTCCTCATCTGTAAATGGGGATGACATCATCTACCTCCCAGGGTGGTTGTGAGGACCAAATGAGATAGTATTTGTAAGACACTCAGCATAGTGCCTCGTGCATAGTGTGGTGCTGTATGAATGCTTGCTAGTGTTATTATTGTCATCATCATCAGTAATAATGATACATCATTGTCCCCTTCCCACTATGTAATTTAGTTTGAGACTTAATTATTCTCTGCCTTATGTTCTAACAAGTAATAATAATGATAATTATAATAACAGCATTTACATAATATTTTAAGGTTTGTAGAGCACTTTATGTTATTTCATTTGATCCTCACAATATCCCCATTTTCCAGATGAGGAAACTGAGACTGGGAGAGACTGAATGACTTGTTCAGAGTTCAAACTGAGATGTTCCTGATTTCAAATCAGATTTGCCCAAAACAAGCTGCCTATTTTAGCTGTAATTCCTTTTCTGACAAAATTATTGGTGCTGTTAATAGAAATCGTTGCATTGATTTGGGGAGGAAAAATCTTCATTGCAGAGGTGGTTTTGCTTCCACGGAGAGTTGTTCTTTGTCCTTCACTCCTCTCATAGGAGGCCTCCGTTGCCATTTACTACCTGAAGGGGCCGTGCTCTTTTTGATGGGCTTGCTCCTTTCCCTGGTTCAGGTTGCAGCTGTGTCTTCTCACCAATGCAGTTGTTATCCAGAGACACAGTTTGCAAAATCTACTGAAGTCACTGAAGATACTTCTCTTGGTTTTAGAAAAATAAATGGAGATCTAGAAGGGATCTTAGAGGTCCTCTAGTGTAACTCCTTCGTTGACAAATGAGGCCCCGAAAGGACGTGACTGGGCCAAGGTCCCACAGGTCACAGGTGGCTGTGAATCAGGTCTTTAACTTACAGATGCAGGACAGGACTCACACTCTCCATTCTTTTGTCTTACTGTATGACTGACCCTCTTCCTTTCCTGGTCATGTTTATCCTTAATATTTTTTGTACTACTTCTTGCATGTAAGTCATTGCCAGTAGTGCTATATACAGCCTGCTTATTTAGATCCACTCTGTGTTTCTCTGTTGCCCTTTCATTCACAATTTTGATTTTTTTGTCAATCATAGTTTTCCCTAATTCATAGTCCTATAGGATCACTAGGACATTATTGTTGATAAAACTGCTGTTATCCTTAGCTTTCATGAGCAAATCATGTCACTTGAAACCTAAAAAATAAGTCTGTCATTGTTTTGGCCTAATATTACAGTAGTGTTATTTCACTCTATTTAGAAGAGAAAAGCCTGCTTTAGCAGTGTGATTTAGCACATTATTTCGTTTTCACCCACTGGGGAAAAGGAGAGGGAAAATTAGATGGGCTTCTAAAGGTATTTTTCCATTCCTTCTAAAGGTGGATGATAATATTACAAGGCATTTGGACAATGTATTGAAAAGGGAAGACTGGGATATGCTAATACTTCACTACCTAGGATTGGATCATATTGGTCACGTAACTGGGCCACACAGCCCTATGATAGGACCAAAGCTTCAAGAGATGGATTACATCCTAAAGAAGATACACATTTCTTTGTTGTCCAAGGTAAGCAGCGTGGGGGTGGGGAGGCGATTGTTCTGGTGGTCATAGATATTTTTTTTCCTGTTGCTATTTGTTTTTTCGAAGAAAGAGAACTAATAAGAAATATCTGTTCACATTTTACCTACCCAGACATAGATTCTTTTAGGTAAACATTAATATTCCTGAACCTTATTATAATTTCAGGGAGAATTTGTGCCATAGGTGTTCAAAAAACATTTGGTAAAGGATGGCATGATGGTACTTTTCAATCATCTGGGATTACTGAGATTTTTATTTCTTTGGCATAACATCTTGCCCTCTAACTTCCCTAATGTATTGTGAGTGCTGTGGGGTAATAAGGGTTGTTTTTCTTCCACAAATGCTTTTATTTTGAAGACTTTTTTAGAAACCTCCACATTATATTAACATGGAAGCTTGTCATGACCTTAAGTATGTCACTTCCTTAAGTATGTCAGACTTCTGGGCCCACTATTGATTCATTTAGAGGTGAATTTGGGGGTTCAATCCATAAATCCCTATAGTTCATCTGCAATTCAAATCTCTGCATATCAAAGCAGCAAACCATTTTATTGGAGTAAATTTGTTATGATCGGGGAGTAGAAAGATACTTTCAGTGACGTGATGAGGACAGCCTTGCACATATGAGCGAGTACTTTTCACCCTCAGATGGCCACTCCCTCGTTCATTAGCACAGAATGGCCATCAGACTGCTCCTCTGCATTTGTTTAGGAGTATTACCTTTTCCACTCCCATGTTAGAAGATTTTTTTTTTGTCTTTTGGAGGGCAATTGGGGTTAAGTAACTTGCCCAAGGTTACATGGCTAGTTTTTGTGTGTGTGTGTGTGTGTGTGTGGGTGTTAAGTGTCTGAGGCTGCAACTCGGGCCCTCCTGACTCTGGGGCCGGCGCTTTATTCACTGTGCCACCTAGCCGCCCTGCAGGTTAGAAGATATTGCTTTCCTATTTCTTAGTACTTCCATTACTCCGATGAAATCATCCGTCCACCTAGGGTATATTTTCTCATAATCTTGGCTCTTCTGTAGTGTTTCAACAGCTGAGATCTATGGGACTGCCGAAGATCAGAGTTGGATAGTTCTAAACAGCAGTGGATGATTAGGAATCCCTCAGGGCTGTAAGGCCCTCAGGAGCTAGGCCAGATGGATTCTTTTAGTTCCTGAGCCTTATTTTTCTCCTTTCCCAGTATTTCATGTATGTTACAGTGCTGAGAGAGGCAGACCAAGGACTAGAGCTTACAACAGCCTTTCAGTTTGTGATGCAGTTGAGAAGTTTGTCCTTTTAATTGTAGGAGAGAGAGGCTTCTTTGCCCCATTTATTGGTCCTTTGTGGAGATCATGGGATGTCTGAAACAGGAGGCCATGGAGCCTCTTCAGTAGAGGAAGTGAGCACACCTCTGGTTTTGATCAGCTCTGCATTTCAAAGGAAAAGCGGTATGAATTTTGAAGTTTTTTTTTGTTAAATTTGTAGTACTGCATTTATAGACATTGTATATACCATAGTCTCAATTTTTCAAGAAAATTTTTCTCAAACTGTTAGCCATTTTGCTTCTGCAATCTTTTTGACTTTTGTCCCCTCCTTTCTGTTCCCGTTGCCATCCCCCTATATAGACCTGGACGATTGCAGCCATCCTTCATGTTCCTGCCTGATTCCTCTTCCTCATGCATAGACTTGATTATGTGTTTACTCTTCCCCATACCCTTCATTGGCTCCTTGTTGCCTGCCAGGGAAACTTTAACCCAGCATTCTAGGCTCCTAATGACAGGGAGCCTTCCCTCCCTCTCCACTACCTTATTTCTTACTGATCTTTTTTACATATTCTGTTCCAGACTAAATAGACAATTACTGTCTTTCATACTTTTGCCTCTCCCCCCTTAGTTTTCTGCCTCCGTGCCTTTGCTTACCATGGTCCTTTATTTGTGGAATCCTCTCTTAAAGCCCAGCTCAAATGCTTTTCCTCCTCGCTGTTTGGTATACCTACCTTGACCCTCACATAAATCTTTGTTGTGCTTCTCATTCACTTAATGTGTATCTGCAGCAAAGTTCTTTGTGTATTTAATGTAAGCTACGTGAAAGCAGAGATGGTCCTTGATCTGAATGAACATTGTGTCTCCCTGAGTGGCTTCCATAGTGCTGTGCATGTGATTCTTGCTGAACTGACTTCAGTTGCCATTTTTCCTGGGCAGTTTGGGCCTGAGGATCAGGGGTCAGGCTTGGAATCACTTGCCCACCTCCTAGAGTATGTCTGGTCTGGCTTTAAGGACTAGAAGTATTAACAGAAATGGTACTATGGAAAGAACACTGGTTCAGGAGTCAGAGGATCAGGTTTCTGATTCTAGCTGACTTAACTGAGAAAGACATTTGACCTCACTGGGTCTGAGTTTCCTTGGCTACAAAATTGAAGGGGTTGGACCAGCGCCCCAAGGTCCCTACTAGTTCTTGATGTGTGAGCCTGTGAAGATGAGTTGTAAAATGTGAAAATTATTGGCAAGCTATCTGGAAATAGATATGGACAAGCATTGCCCAGCCTAGGCAGACCTGGATAGGTTGTGATTAGCATCATTGGAAAGAGCAATTCCATCTCTGTGATCACTGATCCACTGAAGTAGTGGGAGTTATTAATATATATTGTGGGAAACCTGAGGATTTCTAAGCAGCTTATTTAGACTAGAAGGGGAAAGGAATATTTCATTTTATGGGGAAGTTTCCATTATCTAAAGCTGAATTTTTTAAAATGATGTTAGCTGGCTTGAGTTAACTAGGTCACCAGAGATCACAGGCGACACCATGGGACTGGATTGAATGCTGGAGGCCTTTGTAGTCTCTCAACCAGTGAGGCTTGGTTGCAGACAGGTACTTTCCTTTTCCTGTAGGGTTCTTAGAGAGTTTATATTCCAATTTATTCTCCAGCTGTGGTCTTAGCAGGGATATGGCTGGCTTAATTAAAAGGGGTTGTAGGTAAATTGACACCCTGTTAGGAGGATGAGAATTTTTTTTAAAGGTGACACTAAGAATTGTCTGAACCTTCAGACAAAGGGGGTGTGGGATTAAAAGAATTGAGCACCAGTTGCTTGTAATGAAATGATCTTTCTCTTACTGTTGATGGAAAGATGAGTAAGATTTATTTTTGAAATTGGTTTAAATTTTGTATAGTGTTATTAGTAAAGAAGGCTTCCTCTGCAGAAAACTCCCTCTGATGCCTGACTGTGGCATGGAGGGGAGCCTCAGTTGTTAAAGACCTTCCCAGCAGCATCCTAGCTCTGGCAAGTTTTACCAAGCTAGAAAGGCTTTGAATTATGGGCCTGGCAGTAGACTGCTGACTGTGGATCAGCCTGCACAGAGAGACATTCAGTAGCCAGCAGGTTGACTATTAGAAAACGATTAATTCTTTGGCCTCAGCAAACTGTGAAACAAAGAATACAAAATAGTTCTTTGGGGCACCTCTCGCCACCATAGTGATTGTAGTAAAAAGGATGTGGTGAGTGCTGAGGATGATAGGGGTTTTATTTTTCTTTCTTTCACATGTTTTATTGATGCCTTTTTTTAACCTCACTTTCATTTTCCAATGATTACCCCCACCCATCTTCTCCCTTGTAAGAAATGAGTATATTCAGGCAAAACAAATCAGCACACTGGCCTTTTTGAAAATATATACTTCATTCTAGTCACTCAACAAGTATTCATTAATAGGGATACAAGTACAAAGAATAAAGCAATCCCTGCTCACAAGAAGCTTACATTCTAGTGGAGAAATACAGTATGTACATATAAAATATATATAGCGTCATGTTTGACTTTTAACAAAGAAGAAACTGAGGCAGGTCTCTGAGCAAGATAACACTTATTATCAGGGGCATGCTACCTGTCAATAAATAGGTCATAGGCTTGTCTCCATTAATACCAAAGACTCCAAGCAAAAGAACAGTTCCCTTTCTATAGGTTTTGGGAAGTACAAAACAAGGAACAGAGCATGGTAGATGACCTCATAGGATTAAGGGCAGCTTGATTGATTACAGAGCTGAGGTGTAGGGAACAACCTGAATGGTTGGAAGTTTGGTAACAGGGGGCTAGCAACGACCTCTCTTCTCTCATGAGACTAAGAAGCTCTTTGCTTGAGTCCAGCTGTGAGATAGCGGCCCAGATAGAGCTTGGTAGAGTAAAGATATCAGGCCCGACTCCTTTTCTTTTCATATGTATTCTCAAAGATCACTTAAATTCTTTGAGCAGGATTTTTAAGCTGGATTTTTAACCTTAAGCCAGTACAGGCCAGCTGAACTAAGTTCAGAGACAGAGACTTGTGACTTAAGCACTTATAGGACAAAATCAATGAATTGTAAATAAGATGAATAAGAAAATGGTATGTAAAATCAATCTTAATCTTTTCAAATAGCGTCCATATAAAGTTAAATATAGCTATATACAGAGGAGTTAAATATAAAGGAGGGCACTAGCAGTTGTGGGGAGTCAGGAAAAGCTTCATTCAGAAGAAGGGGAAAGATAGACTCTGTGAGGCTGAGGTGAGGAGGGAATGTGTGATGGCCATACCTGTGTGATAGCCAGGGCAAAGGCATGTAGGTGAGAGATGGACTATTACTTGTGAGGAACAGAGAGAAAACTGGTTTGGATCTATTGCTGAGTTTGGAAAGTAAAATAATATCTAGTGAAGCCAGAAAGATAGATTGGAGCCAATGTGTACAGGACTTTCAAAGCTAACCAGAGTTATTTCTTTTTGATCTTAGAGACAATAGAGCCACCAGAGTTAATTGAGAAAGGAACTCACAGAATCACCTCTCCGCCAAGGGGTGGGAGACGTGCTTCACACTTCTCAGAAGTCATGACCTTGCTTATGGTTCTGAAACCTTTTAATGATTTTTTTTTATGTTATTGGGTGATGTGTTGTTTTTTTTTATGCCATCTGTAAAAATAACTGTTAGGATTATATATGAGATTTCTGCCCACTGACAAATGGGTTAATATACTGAGCCATTTGCTTATTAACATTCTCATCATAAGTGAAACCAGAAGTTGTCAAGTTGCTTTCCTTGGAGAGGCAAATGATGGAGTCAGTGGCATTGGTTTTATCATGCTCCCAGAATAAGAAACATCTTTTTGTGGGGTGCTTGGTCATATTGCTTTGTGTTTCTCATGGTGAGTGTGGGCAAAGATTGTCATAAAGATAATTGCAGATTTTGTGCCAACATACATTGTAGAAGATGAAGTGGTAGAGAAATTCTCAAAAAAATTGTAAAGGTCCTCTAAGTTAAAGTATATTTTGATATTCGATGACTTCATTGTGAAAGTAGGTTCAGGGAGAGCAGGGAAAAATAGGATGGAAGACATGGTTGAGAGGGAAGAAATGAAAACAATGCCAAAGCCTTAGGATTATGGGCTTGATCAAGGTAAAGAGGGACCTTGGAGATCATCTTAGTTCAGTCTTCCCATCTTATATTTGAGGCAGCCAAGGCCAGAGAAGTTTTAAATACTGTAGCATTAAAGATCTTAATTATCTGGTACCATCTCATCTTTTCAGTCTTTTTTCTTAACTATACTACCTGCCAAATACCCAAGGATCCAAACAAAGTTATTTGCCATTTCTCTTATATGGTCTTTACTTTCCTGCCTTTGAGTCTTTTCTCATACTTTCCCTAAATTTAGAATTTTCTCTACCTCCTCACATACTGAATTCTTTGCCTATATTTTTTAAATTAATTTTTTTTTGGAGGGGGGAAAGCAAGGCAATTGGGGTTAAGTGACTTTCCCAAGGTCACACGGCTAGTTAAGAGATAATTGTATTCTTAAGTCTTTCAAAGTTGTTTGTTTTTAAAGTATACTTGTTCTTTAAATTGTTCTCTTGTTCTGCTCTCTTCATTCTGCATCAGTTCATGTAAATATTCCCAGGTTTCTCAGAAACTATTCCTTTCATCATTTCTTTGGTACAGTAGGGTTCTGTTATACCCATATAACAGTTTTTTAACCATTTCCCAATTGATGGACATCCCCTTTGTTTCCAGTTCTTTGCCATCACAGAAAAGACCAGTATAAATATTTTTTGTGTATATGGATCCTTTTCTTCTTTGATTTCTTCTTCTTTTTTTTTTTTTTTTGCCTTTTGGAGGGCACTTGGGGTTAAGTAACTTGCCCAAGGTTACACGGCTCTTCTTTGATTTCTTTAGGCCTAGTAGGCTTACTTATTTCTTTAAACCCTACTTAATGGACCTTCTCCAGAAAGTTTTCCATAATCTTCCCTCTTCTCCCAAGCAGCAGTGCTGTTTTATTGCTTAGACCTCACACAAAAATATTCTGCTTTAATTTCTCTGCTTTATATATTTTTAAGACAGTTTTACTGTGGTTATTTAGTTTTGTGTCATATTTCCTTGATATACTTCTTTTTTTTCTTTTTTTTAATCATATTTTATTTATATACATTTCTGTTCCCTTCAAATATTCTCATATTGAGAAAAGTTTCATAAGTTACAATTGTCATTTTTCTGTGTATGAATGTAAGTAGTTCAACTTTGATAAGTTCCTTATGATTTCTTTTCCCTGTTTACCTTTGCATGCTTCTCTTGCTTCTTGTAATTGAATGTCAGATTTTCTATTCAACTCTGGTTTTTTCATCAAGAATGCTTGAAAGTCCTCTATTCTATTGAATGACCATATTTTCCCCTGAAACATGATACTCAGTTTTGCTGGGTAGGTGATTCTTGGTTTTAATCCCAGCTCCTTTGACCTCCAGAATATTATATTACAAGCCCTTTGATCCCTCAATGTAGAAGCGGTCAGATCCTGTGTTATCCTGATTGTGTTTCCACAGTATTCAAATTGTTTCTTCCAGGCTGCTTGTAATATTTTCTCCTTGATCTGGGAACTCTGGAACCTGGCTATAATATTCCTAGGAGTTTTCTTTTTGGGATCTTTTTCAGGAGGTGACAGGTGGATTCTTTCAACCTCTATTTTGCCCTCTGGTTCTAAAACATCAGGACAATTTTCCTTGAGAATTTCTTGGAGGATGATTTTTAGGTTCTTTTTTTGATTATGGCTTTCAGGTAGTCCAATAATTTTAAAATTATCTCTCCTGGATCTATTTTCCAGGTCAGTGGTTTTTCCACTGAGATATTTCACATTGCCTTCTATTTTTTCATTTGTTTGGATCTATTTAATAGTATTTTGATTTCTCATAAAGTCACTAGCCTCCATTTTCTCCAATCTAATTCTGAAGGAATGATTCTCTTCAATGAGCTTTTGAGATTCTTTTTCCATCTGGCAAATTTGGCTTTTTAAAAAGGCATTCTTCTCCTCATTGGCTTTTTGAGCCTCTTTTGCCATTTGAGTTAGTCTGTTTTTTAAGGTGTTATTTTCTTCAGTCAGGTTGTTGACTCTCATTTTATAATTTTCTTGCATCATTCTCATTTCTCTTCCCAATTTTTCTTCCACTTCTCTTATTTGGTTTTCAAAATCCTTCTTAAGCTCCTCTGTGGTGTGTAAGCAGCTTATTCTTGTCTTGGAAGCTTCTGATGCAGGAGTTCTGACTTTGCTGTCTTCCTCCTGTTCCATGCTTTGATCCTTTTAGTCCCCAAAAAAGGAGTCCAAATTTGGATTACTGTGCTTGCCTTGCTTTCCTCGTTTGCTCATGTTTCCACTCAATTATTTGACTTCTAAGCTTTTTGCCACAGTAGAACTCTGCTACCAGAGTCAGGCACTTTGCCCCAATCGTTGGGCTTTTCTTAGCTATTGGAGCTATTAGTTGGGTGCCTTCTCTGATGCCTCCCCATGCTCTGGCAAACTGATCACGCACCCCAGGCTAGACCTCAATCCAGACCCAAGCCGGTTAAAGCAAGAGTGATTACCCCTCAAACTGGTTGCTTGGTCCCCCTACAATCTGCAAGCCAGGAGCTCTGAAGCAGCCATGGGGTGGCAGTGCACCACTGCCATGCCTCAGCTTTTTTTCACCTCAGGGGCAAAGACCGATCGCACTCTTGAATTCCCAGGTCCCAAAGTCCACACTGCACTGACCTCTCACTTTGCCCTTAGCATCTATGGGTTGATAATTCTGCAAACCACCACAGCTGCTGGTGGTCTGAAGTCTCTCCATCCAGTGGCTGGTTGTGGCCACCCTCTGGCTCACGTGGGGCTGGGCTCAGCTCCCAGAGTGCTGTGCTGGCCCCTTCCTGCTGGCCTGACGGGCTGTCCTCAGCAGGAGATTAGCTTCTCTCTGTCATTTTGTGGGTTCTGTAGCTAGGTCTGTCCAGTCCCAGCCTTGCAGTGATAGGCCTGGCAATGGCCTTTGTGGTTGGTGGGTCATCTTGCCACTACGCTGATCAGACTTCATCAGGGCCCCTGCGCGCCCCGGTGTCCGGGCCCCTGTGCTGGTCCCTCTCGTTCTTTCTACACTTCTTTCCACGAAAGCAAGGACCAGGTATTATGTTTCTTCATCACCTAGCAAAAGGCTCCTTACATGGCAGGCATCTGAACAGTATTTGCTTTAAAGAATCATTCTGAGAAACACTTAGGAATTTGTTCTCTTTTCACTAAGACATTATTTAATCACATCGATTTTACCCTCAGTGACATGAGGCAGTTCTTTTCTGTCAGTGAAGAAAGAATCATTGCCAGGATCTCAGAGTGACTAGTGGTTGTCTGTGTTACTGCAAAAGAAGATCAAATGGAAAAAGTTCCAAGGATTCTTGCTGTGCAGAGTGCTCCATGTGAGCTCACTGTCTGGCCTGGGGCCAGGTCTATGATGGAGAGTGGAGAAGGCAGGCAGCAGATGATGAGGGCGTGCTTCTTCATGAGGCTGCCCTTGGTGCCGACAGTGTGAGAGCATTCAGTCAGCTCATGAGACCTACGTGGATATGATAATAGAATGGAACTCAACAGAAGAGGTAGGCTGCCCATAAGAGGGGGAAGGAAGATCATGGAAGGCCAAGGCAGGAAATCAAGGTCGAACTGACAGCAAAGAATTCAGAAGGCCTTTCCTCCAAAATGGGGAGAAATGCTCTGGAGAAGGGAAAAGAAGACCATCCTCCTCTTGCAGCAGAGAAGACTGATCACAGTGAAAGGCGAGAATACCCAGTGCACCCTGGACCACGAGGGAATTAATGTCATCTGCAAAAACAATTCCATAATATTCTGTTGCTTAAATCATAGTTAGGTATTTGAGCACTGCATATCAGTCAAGAAGGTATGTGGTATGTAGCAGCAACTGAATGAATACTATCAACAGGCAGTCACAACATCACGAGACTTATGTGAAAACCAGTTTTATTACAAGACAAATGAACATGCATGTGGAACCCAAAAGGTTCCCAGTCTTCTTCTGTAGAAGTTTACATTTTTAAAATAGCAGGACAAAGAGAGGAGGCTGTACCAGAAAGAGGGTGTAACATGGGAGGGGAATGGTGTAGCAAAGGTGGGAAAAAGATAAGATTGCTCCCCCCTGGGGAGGATCAAGGTGATGGCTTCATTCTTTTCCCTTGGGAATATATGAAGATGGGAAGGTCTTATCTGCAAAGGACCTGAGCTGCACAAGCATTATCCCAGCCTGGCACAGACTGGTTCATGTCTGTCTTGCCTCCTAAGGACACACAAGGAGTCTACTTTGGGGTACAACAACAGATTATTTCAACTTAGGGGGAGCTTCATCTTTGACGCATTCAGGGTCTCCTGCATGCTTTGGGTTCAGTGTTTCTGGAAAATATGGTAACTCAGAAAGACAAGTTCAGGGAATCCTTAACAGCCCTTAACATGACGAGGTGAAAATGCCTAACTCATTAGTTAACGACATTCTTCCTGCATATGTCAAGGAGGGCTTCATATAAGGCACCTATAGACATAGTTCACCTTATCTCCCACATGGTCAAATTCCTCTGGCACAGAGACTGTCAAGAACTGCCTCCCTCCTGTTTAAAAGGTCACCTGGAAAGGCTCAGATTTACAAAAAGAATTGGACAAAATTGCACATGATAGGAAGGTTTGGAAGAGTACTTTGTGAATAATTTCTTAACATAGAATCAGGAAGTTCTGGACTTGGTGAGCACTGAGCATCATCTCAAAAAATGAAATCGATTTTTTCTTGGGACTTAAGTGGTTACGTACAGAGTCATTTCAGAATCATCTGTAGTCAGACCACTTAGAGCAAAAGTGAAAATCAAAATTAAAAAAAGGAATAGATGAGAAGACAATAGTTACAGTTATAATAATCTCCAAGAGAAACCTTATTTAAATGAGATGTTGAATATATTAAACTAGAAATGGATAAAAGGACCCATTTACTGTGATTGTAATCATTGACTCTGATTATCATCATGTCTTAGAGAAGACTATCATTTGAAACAACCAGGGACATTGAGCCTTCCATTTCCAGCCTTCTTTCACTATTCCCCTTCACGTGTTCAACTTTAAAACCAGTCTCTGCACTTGATATACTGTTTCTTCCTTACATTTATGCAGATCATTCTCCTTGTCTCCTCATCTCCCCTTTCAGAATCCTTCAGGGCTTAGCTCAATTGCTATCTCTTCCGTTTATTTTCTGATCCCTCTGCTACCACAGAGCAGGGATTTGAGTGGGTGTTCAATAAATGTTAATTGAATTGAATTAAGTAAGATCATTTTGCCCACATTCAATTCCACAGACCTTTATTAAGCACTCACTGTGTGCAGTGTACTGTGTTAAGAGCTGATGACTGGGGGTGGGGGAGGAAGGGATGAATAGAAGGTTTAGTTAATTGGGTCCTAAATTAGATGGGGTAGAATTTTGCATTGTCCCAGCTACCAGCATTCAGTTAGTAAAATGATCAGTTTTTTAAAAGTTAATTAATTTTAGTTTTCAAAATTTGCTTTGAAGCATTTGAGTTCTAAATTTTCTCCCCTCCCCTAGATGGCATCCAGTCTGACATAGGCTGTATATACATGTATGATCATGTATCTACATTAGTCATATTGTGAAAGAAGAATAAAAACAAAAGGGAAAAACCACGAGGAAGAAAACAAAGAACAACAAACAAAAGGGAAAATAGTCTGCTTTGATCTGCATTCAGCTTCCATTGTTCTTTCTCTGGATGTGGATAGCATTTTCCATCATGAGTGTTTTGGAATTGTCTTAGATTATTGCGTAACTCTGAAGAGCTGAATCTAACAGTCAGTCATTGCACAATGTTACTGTTACTGTGTACATTGTTCTTCTGGTTCTGCTTACTTGACTCGCTATCAGTTCATGCAAGTCTTTCCAGGTTTTTCTGAAATAAAAGATTGATTTAGAAAAATTTTTTTTTCAAGTTTTATTGATATCTTTTTTTTACACGACCAGATTTTCTCATAGTATCCCTCCCCTTCCCCATTCCCAAAGAGCCTTCCCATATAAGAAATAATATTTTAAAGGGGAAAAAAAAAGAGAAAAAAATTAGCAAGACAAATCAATTCATTGGAAAAGTGAAAATATGTTCAATGTGTCACACCACGGACCTCCTATTGCAAAGGAATAGACAGGGTGCCTTTTTTTTTTCTCTCCTTTGGGACCATGATTGGAAACTGATTACTTTTTAGAAGACTGTAGAAGATCCAAAAATGGTAGAGTTTTAGTGTTGGAAGGCACTTTGACACCATCTCCCCCAGTCCCTTCCTGTTACATGTGTGGCCCCTGAGACCCCAGAGCTCCAGAGAGCAGCCCAAGTTCATACAGTTAGTTAATCCAAGAGATGGGATGAGGGTTTTGGGTTCAGGGCTGGCTCCTTGATATCACATTGCCTTTAATAAGAAACTCTCTTTCTCATTTTTCCAGGCAGCTTCCAACCTCCAGAGCATGTCCAGCAGACTGACCTGGCTGCCACACTTGCGGTGGGCCTTGGTTTGCCGATTCCAAAAAACAGTGTGGGGAGGCTTTTATTTCCAATTGTCGAAGGAGCAACAATGAGAGAGCAGCTGAGGTTCCTGCACTTAAATTCAGTACAGCTCAGCAGACTGCTGCAAGAGAATGTGCCGATGTATGAGAAAGGCAAGTCCCTCGTTTTCTCTCTTAGGCTGGCGCTGCCCTTCCCTTTGAGCACATAGACATTTTCCTAACATGTTTTTTTTAATGAGCCTGAGGGAATAGAAATGAGCCATAGTCATTCGTTTTCCTGTATGCAAATGCTGCTGCTGCCTTCTTTTTGTTAAACTACCATGCTCAATATCAGCAAAATTTGTGCATGAGATTATCCACATCAGGGTCATTTCTGGGAAGGTTTTACCAGGCCTCATTTTTCTAACCCTGTGGTGCTTAATGTGAGTTGGCTGGCAGTGTTTAGGGAATAACCAACGGGAAGATGAATTTTTATGTGCCTATTAAAATAGTGTGCTGCTGTTAGAGTGGGTAAGGCATATTGTAGCAATTTTTAAACTTTATTACTGTTGAGTACCAAATAAAGAAAAGGAAAGAGAATAGAAGTTAGTGGAGGGACAGAGAATGGCGGGGGGGAGGGGGGAGGGTGAGCAGAAAGGGAGCTTGTCTGTAGAGAAGAATGAGTCAGTTGGGGGAAAGGAAGCTGGCTCACATTATGGTCATTGTTTTTGTTTTTAAGTATCTAGAACCATTTGAATCCTGCCAGTAATCTGTGATCTGATAGATGAAGAGATAGTAGAAAGATTAAAAAACATATAACTGAAGTAACTAAGGTAAAAATATAAATTACTGATATGGCTGGTAAATCTTGCTAGACATAGTATTTTTTGTTAGTGGTAACAGATTTATTTCAAAGCACTGGGATTGATTAGGACTCATGAGTCTAAAGAAAAATTCTGTAGTTATCCTGGATATCAGGACATACTACTTTAGTCCATGGTCCTTGATTAGATCTGCTCCTTTGCCTCCTGCAAAAAATGAGCTGGAGAGCAGCCCTGGCTGCCTGAGTTCCCATGTCTTAATGTAATTTTAGGCTATTAAAACTTAAAACTTCTCTAAGACTTTTGGGACACTCTGTGTAATAGATAATTGCCCCTAGTTGGTCCCTCTGTAAGAAAACATCACAGTACCATTGGTGCATTTTGTCTGGTGGGAGTGATTGTCTAGGGACTTAAGCTTAGCCCTTACTTTTTAGAGTTTAACCAAACTGATCCCGAGTAGTGTTGACTAACAGAACTATGCCAGCCCAGAAAGAGTGGTATGGCTCCTATCTTTGGCCCTACTTCATTTATGAATTTTGTCAGTGACTTGGAGGAAGGCAGCATAAGTGTCAGCTTTGCAGATACCTAATATATTAAGTAGCAGAATTTGGATTCGAGGAGATATCATCAGGCCGGAGCAGTGGACCAAATCTAAGGAGACAAATTTTAATAGCAATAAAGGGGAGAGGGGGAGGACCACCACCAAGACCTTGTTGTGGTGTGGAGGTGATGGTTCTTGAAGTCTGGGCTAGGAGAGCACAGATTCTGCCACGAGGACCCCGGGACTTGGCACCTATGTGTCAGCCTAGCTGAGTCCATAGAGGTGCTTCTGCAGACTGACTGAAAGGTGATGAAATTTTTAACTATCATAACTCTTGAAGGGCCTCTTGAGTCATAGCTGAGTAACATCTCTGCAGCTGTGTATCTGTAGGAGTACCTGTACTAATGAAACCACAGGTCATTGAAATGATTAATGTAGATGATAAATTCAAATGTACTCGAGTTCATATTATCCATTACATAAGTATAAGGTTGGGGAGATGTGACTAGGCACCAGCTGACATGAAAAAAAGTGATATATTTAATGGATGGACCATAAGATGAATATCAATCATCATAGCAACTAGACCTGGTAAGATCTTAGGCCACATTAATTCTAGTATAGTTAACTCAAATATCATGTTGGTCACAAGGGAGGTGATTGCACATTGCCTTTGTAAGATCACAGCTGAGGCATGGTGTCCAGATTTGGTGTCATAGTTTAGGAATGGTGAGACAAATGGAAGTAGGCCAAACAGTATGACCAAGATGGTAAAGGAACTTAAAATCATGCCATCTGAGTATTTGTTGAAGGAACTGAAAGTATCTACCTAGAGAAAAAGAGACATAGGATGGACGTGATAGTTGACCTCAAATATTTTAAAGGTTTGCAAAGAAAGTGGGAGTAAACTTCATCTGGTTTCTCTCAGTGGGCAGAACTAGGACCAAAGGGATTTTATTTCAGCCATTTCACTCATAACCATTAAACATGCCCAACATGGAATTGAGCTGCCTTGAAATATAATGGAAATGCTCAAATGGAGTCAGGTTAATCAGTTGTCAGAAAGGCCTTAGAAGGAATTGGCATTTCTTGTGGGATTTGGGCTAAGTGACCCCTGAATTCCTGTTTATCTAAAATATGATTTCTACTTGGAGTGGCAGAATCAGGAACCAGAAAGGTCTTAGAAAGTTAGAACAGATGATGGGCAGATCCTAACAGAATTAAGTTTAGTAGCATCTAATGTAAAATCCTCAGTTTAGGTTCACAGTTTCTGTACAAGTACTGTAGGGGGAAAGATGGCTTGGCAGCATTTCATTAGGAAAATACCTGGCTGTTTTTATGACTGCAACCTTAAGATAAGCCAGTACTTTGACAGCTTTCAGAAACGCTAAATCTTAAGAGTGCGTTAGTAGAAGCTTAGTATTCTGAGTGAGAAAAGTATTTGTCCCACTGTCCACTACTTGGGTCAGAGCTAAAATACTGTGTTCATTTCTGAGGACCACATTTTAAGAGGATGTTGACAAACTATAGTGGATCTAAAAGAAGGTCATCACTGTGGTGGCAGAGACTTAAAGCCCAGCAGTGAAGGTTGACTGAAAAAACTAGGAATTTTTATCCTAGAAAAGGTAGAATTGAAGACAAGATATGAGAACTGTCTATAGGTGTTTGAACCCTACACATGTAGGAGATGTAATAAATTTGTTCTGTTATCCTTTAGTTGAGAAAACCAGAATCAGTGGGTAGAAGTTTTATGGATACAGATTTTGGCTTAGTCTTGGGAAGATATTTTTTATTCATTTCCCCTTAATGACCTTTTTTTTTTTTTTAAAGCACTTGGGGTTAAGTAACTTGCCCAAGGTTACGTGGCCAGTTATTTTGTGTGGGTGTTAAGTATCTGAGGCTGGAACCGATCCTGGTCCTGACTCCATGGCCAGTGCTCTTATTCACTGAGCCAGCTGGTGGCCCCAATGATCTTTTCTAATATGGCGGTACATTCACCATCATTTAACAGATTCAGCCATAGGCTGGATGTCATATTGTTGGGGATTTCTATTAAGACAGGTGTAGCAGCAAGCACCCCAACGTCCCCAGGGTCGCTGCCACTACAGGTTCTTAGATCTGCTTTGTTAAAGGAAAGCAACTCAAAATGGGTTAACAAGCTTACTTTTAATCAGTCAAATATGTATCGTTTACCTACCGTGTTTCCCCAATAATAAGACCTATCCTGAAAATAAGCCCTCCCCTTACTGTGTAAGATTCTTCTAAAATAAGCCCTCCCCCGAAAATAAGCCCTATTGAGATTGCTACTGTAGTGAAGGTGATCCCCTGCGCTACACGCTACATTACGGTACCCTCTGTATGCACTGTTCCCCCCCCCCCCAAAACGCACGCCACGCTCTGAGCTGCATCCAATCAAGGCTGCAGCAGTGAGCGCGTCATCCTGTTCTTCCCCAGTGATTTGCTTGCTGGCGCCATTGAGAGCAGTGCCGCGGAGGAGAGCTGAGGCAGGACAACATAAGCCCTCCCCTGAAAATAAGCCCTCTGGTGTTTTTCTTTCCAAAAAAATTAATAAGACAGTGTCTTATTATCGGGGAAACACGGTAGTTCAGGGGAAAGAGGTCAGCACCCCGAACTTCAGAATATACAGACAGAATTATCAAGATAAAGAAACAGATCAAGTAGACAGTCTCCAAACTGTCCAACCATTACATCCATACCAAATCAACATCTGGGTTTTTCAAAGTTGGGGGGGGGTGGCTCTCAACAACCAATGGCTTCTCAGAGTCTCATATGATCAAATCACAGAACACTTCTCAAAGTGAGCCCCCAAAACAAAGCTACACATCAGGGCTTATATAGCCTTCTCCTGGCTCAGAGAATGTAACAACCTTATTGACTCACTGGCCAATCAAAAAGTATCTACTGAAAAACAAGCCTCCCACCCCAGGCTCCAGGTGCACATTAGCCTAGGGGCAGGGAAGATCTTCAAATTTACATTCCCATTGCAACAGGAGATTGGATTGGATGCCTTCAGGTCATTGCAAACTGAGATTTTCTCAGCTTCAGCAGTAGTTAGTGGAGCTTCATCATTCTTTTTAGACAACAGAAACGGTAACACTTCCAACTTCCAGAGGTGTAAAAAGTCTATCACAGCATATGGAAATCTGTCTTCTGAATGTAAGTTTGTAAAGGGTATCCACCAATAAAGAGAAGAAAAGTGGTGTAACCTGTGATTGTAAAATGAGAATGCTAATAGCATCTGTCTCACAGGGTTGCTGTGAAGATCAAATGAGATATTTATTAAAGCAATTAGTAGGCGCCATAGAAATATTTATTGATTTTTCCCTCTCCCCTCCTTTCCTCCATGGTCAGAGATTACTAAAACGGGTTCCTTCATTTATGCAGTTTATTTTCATTGAGATTAACACTGATTGCTCTGGATTACCAGGGGAAATAATGAGCTCCTATCATTGGATGTACTCCTGAAGAGACTGGAAAAGCACTCATTGAAGATGTTGTAGGAAGGGATCAATGCTGTATTTTCTGACCTCTGAGATTTCTCCCACCCCTAAGATTCTTTGTTGAGCTCTACACCATTTAGGGGCTGTTGAGATCCCTCTAAGATTCTTTGTTGATCTCTACAGCATTTAGGGGCTGTTGAGATATACCTTTATTGACTGGAAAAGCATTGACTGGGAAAATATTAAAACTGAAGTGTTTACTGCTTTGGCTGTTTTTTGCAGAGATGTTTTAGGTTTTTGTTATGTATGTTTTTTTAAAAAAAGTTTCTATTAAACCACATGAAGTATCTGTTTTTAAAATGACTTTTCTAGATGAATTTGAAGACATTATAATTATATCATAATGTAATTATAATTTGCTGTTTTTAAACTTTTTTTTCTTCTCATGTTAGATCCTGGATTTCAGCAGGTTAAAGTAACAGAAAAGTTGCATGGGAATTGGATCAGGCTCTACTTGGAGGGAAATAATTCAGAAGTCCTTTTAAACCTTGGCAGAAAAGTTCTTAAGCAGTATTTAAATGCTTTGAAGACCCTGAGCATGTCACTGAGCAAACAAGTAGCCCAATATGATGTGTACTCCATGTTGGTTGGGACTGTCATAGTCTTGGAGGTAGGAATTGTTATTTGTCAATATTATGGCTACAGACCAGCATTATAGGGCTCTGCTCTTTCCACTAAAATGTAGGAGTGCTTTGGGTTTCCTCCTGATTCTCTGTCTTCCCCTACAGAGCTCCTGCAGGGCCTTGTCAGAGTATGGAAGGGTGCCAGCTATATCAAAGGGCACCAGCACAGTGCATTCTCTGACAGGTTCTTCGAAACTGGAGCATCTTTGAGTGCAGGCCCTGCCACAGGCTGTGACTGCTCTCTGTGAACCAGCTCAGTTAAGCTTAGAAAGGTGCATGATCATCAGAAGGCTGACCCTGAGGTGATTAAAGGACTGCCCTGATATGTGTGGTAGCTATGTGGATGAAATCACTTACTGATGACATATTTAAGAATCATCCTTGTCTGTCCTCTAGAGCATGAGAAACCAACCTTTTTCCAATTTCTGGGCCTTTCCCTCAGCTTTCCTGATCTTTGCGCAGTATCAGCTCTGGGCATGAGTGAGGCACCAGATGATTCCCTTTGACCTGGTTACTTGGTGAGATGAAAGAAGGAGGTTGGGAGGGAGATCGTTACCCCTGCCTCACCTGCCCTCCTTAACTTTCTAGCACCAGTGCTTGCTGATACTGAAAGAAACAAGTTGTGTATCATTAGAGTTAGTTGTAAATCAAATTTGAGAAACATCAATTGGTTTCATTAGTTCTCTGTGTCAAGTATGGAATGTACATGATGGAATAAACGAGGGCACAAGAAGTGCTTTATCTATTTCAGATACAGATTTCTTAGAATCTAGAAGTTAGTGCATGATGATCCTTTTGCAATTTTCTGTTCTAGGTTCTGATTCTGCTTTTGCTCAGTACCCCGAAAGCCTTGTGCCAGAAGGCTCAGTTTGAGATTCCACTGTCATCTTCCTTGTTTTCTCTGCTCTTCTACTTGCTGGTCCTCGTTCTCTCTGCAGTCCACGTCATCGTGTGCACCTCGGCCGAGAGGTCGTGTTACTTCTGTAGTGTCTCTTGGCTGATGGCTGTTGGGGTGATGATGCTGATTTCTGCACTGTTCTGTGTGATCTTGTCTCTTCTCACAAATACTTATGAGAATATCAGGCCTCCAACTAAGGTGAGATCTATTCCTTTTTTGTTTTTTAGTAGAGTTGTATTCATGTTCTTAGTTTTTTGAATCACAGTAATTGCCAGGTACACTCTTCTCTAGCTACTTTTGCCTTCCTCCAACCAGTGAGGCTTCTCTTGGAACAGAGAAAAAAAAAGCAAAGTTGGTCAGCTCAGAACCACATCTGGCAGGATGTGAATTGAGGCAGTTGCCTCAGTGTAGGGGATCAAGAAGAGGAATGAATCTGATAATTACCCAGATTGAAACCTGAGGGAATGAAAGTATTTACAGACATTTGGGGGATAGAAACTAGTTGAAGGAAACCGATGATGAGTTTAGTTTTGATCATGTTGGGTTTGAGGCAGCAGTAGACACCCAGGTAGAACAATCTGACAAGTAGTTGTTAAAGCGAACCTTAAAACTGTGAGAATGAAGGAGAGATTAGGATAAACAGAGAGAAGCCGTAGAGAAAATCTGCCTTGATGGATCAAATGTCAAACTCTGACAGCATTGTTTTACATACATTAATGTATAAAAGTGTGACTGAAACTGTCCCAAAAGGATTATAAATGGGAGTGTACCTTAGTCCAGATTCAGGTTCCGCAGGTCAAAGATTATGAAAGGAGAACCGGCCTAGGAGGCTTCTAGTCTCTGCCCAGCCACCTGAAAGCTCTTTGACCAGGGACATATCACACAGATCTTCTTGGCCCTTTATTTCCTCCTCTGCAAAATAAAGGGGTTGGACAAGGTGGATCTCCAACATGTCTTCCAGCTCTGACATTCAGTGATTTTGTGTTAGATCGTCTTCCCTTATTTATAGAGGACTGACTAAGGAGAAAAGGACCCAACAATTAAACTTCCTAATAATTAAAGCTCTAGAAAAGTGGAATGGCCCACCTTCAGAGAGGGTGGGTTCCCCTTCCATGGAGGTCTTCAAGTATAAGTTGGATCATTTGTTTTGGGGTATGTTATAAAGGATGGGTTGGGGTAGATTGTCCCTGAAATCCCCCCAAAACCTCTAGTTTTGTGATTGTGCAGCCTCTTCACAAGTCATCTTAGGTAACTGTGACTTCATTATCTTTTTCACTGATAGGATAGGCAGCCATATGTTGTATATGGCAAAGGTGCTGACCTTCCTTGAAGGAAGGAACTGGATTGTCTACTTTCTAGCTTCTAGGCCTTTAGAGTTCTTTGACTTATCTCTAGACTATTCAGGCTTTTTCTTTTTGATCAAAACAAAGCACTGTGTGATGGACCTGGGACTGGGGCCATTTTAGGGAATGTATGTTTCTTGTGATTGATCATTAACATGAAAGGAAGAAACTAGCTGGAGGCTATGTTCAGCTGGCTTTAGAAGAACTCCTATTTTATCTATGAGCAGCGAGAGAGCCAGGAGGGTGTGGTGGAAAGAACACAGGACTTAAGCAGCAAGAGCTCTTGAACATAGAGTGCTTTAGGTTTGCAAAGCACTGAGGTAGGTCAGATATGATGATGTCTATTTTAGTCATTAGAAAACAAGCCCAGAGAGGTAGACTGTCTTACCCGTGATCACATAACACATACAGGTTTCCTGACTGCAAGCCAGGCACCACTCTGCCTTCCTGACTTGGAGCCTAGCTTCAGATCTCACTTCTAGTGCTAACTGGCTCTGTGACAATATTCAGATCACATTCTCTGAGCCTATTTCCATGTCTGTAATATCTATAGAATCTCCCTCAAAGAGTTACTGTGAGAACCAACTGAAATGTTGTATGTGGAGTAGTTTGTAAACCTTAAAGTGTAATATAAATGTCAACCATTGTTATTTCTCTTTGTGCCCTGTTAATAAATTCATTTCTCTCATGCCCTGAGGAAAAATGTGTTACTATGAATACTGGAGAAGGAATATTCCACATCCTCTTAGACTGGTCCCATTTTCCTTGTCCTTGTTCAGGGGAAGGGGAAGATTTATTGATAGCTCCCTGGACTCACTTTTGTCTGTGCAACCCTAGTAGATTCTATCACTTTGCTCTCATTTAAAGACATAGGGAGCAAGCAGCAGCTCTCTTGAGGTCAGCGGAGACATACAGTGTACAGCCTTACCTATTTACCCCTCTGCTAACCCTAGACCTTACCTGATTTCAGCAACATGGCCAGGGCTGTCTAAGGACAAGGGGTTCGATGTAGTATCTCTGGATGTAGCAGAAAAGGGACTGGTCTGCTGCCATAAACTCAGTACCTGCATAGGCTGGAGAATTGAACTTTGTGCCAGGTGATATGACATTTAACATTTTTTAAGTGGAATTGCTTTATAAATTATAAAACAATGTTGATTTTGATATTCCTTTTCAGTGGAATATAGGTTTTCCTAATGCTGTGGGAGACAATTGATTGTTGGCTTTTAATAGTTCTGGGCAAATTGTTATTTTCCTCTGCCCCTGAATATGATCATTTTTGATGTGTTGTGACAGCACCCTGGGTCAGCTGCAAAGGTCTTTCATCTGTGTAGAGGCCTGGTTCAGATCAGAGAAGTGTTGAGATATGAAACTGGAAAAGGCAGCCAGACTCTGCAAGGTGGGGGGACATACTGACTATAGAAGTACTCAGAATGATGTGGTCACCTTCTTTCCTAGGACTTTTGTCATGACATAGTTCCATTAAAAGTTGGTCATTTGATGTCAAAATTGCAATATATTGACAATATCTGGTCATTGATGAGCATTTTTACACATACTTTGTACCCAAATGTAAGACTTGGGTTCAAAAAACAGCTTCCCAGGTACAAGATAAAAGACATGTGGCTAGACAACAGCTTATCTGAAAAAGATTTGGGAGTTTTAGTGAACTCCTGGTTCAGTATTAGTGAGCATTTGTCACAGGGCAGCCAGGAAAGAAGCCAAGACAGTAAGAGAAGCATCGTGGCAGACTAGAGACGTGATAGACATGACAGTCCCTCACTGTTCTTGCCCTGGCTATACCATGTCTGAGAGTACTGTGTTGAGTTCTGGGTGCCATGTTTTAGAAGGGATGCTGATCAGCTGGAAATGATCCATAGGACAGTCAGATGGTTCAGGGCCTTCAAGATCGTGCTTCATGAGGATCCGTTGAGGAAACTTGGGGTGTTTAACTTGGAGAGAAAGAGCTTTGGGAGAGACAGGGTAGCTGTTATTCAAGTGTCTGGGGGCAGTTGCATGGAAGCAGGATTGGACTTGTTCTACTTGGCCCCAAGAACAGCATCAGAGCAAGGAGGCACCTGGTTCTGTGGAAGTAGTGCTGGATGTGGAGTCACATGACCTGACTTTGTAATCCCTGCTCTTCCACGTATTACCAGTGTGACTGTGGACAAGTTATTTAAATTCTCCAAACCTCCTCTGTAAAATTGGGGGTGGACTATATGACTTTTGTTGTCCCTTTCAGTATAAGGCTGATCCTAAATTGTGGAGAGGCACATTTAGGCTTGACGTAAGGAAAAAGCTTCCTAACTATTAGCTCTCTGGGGCCGCTAGGTGGTTCAGTGAATAGAGAACTAGTCCTGGAGTCAGGAGGACCTGAGTTCAAATCCAGACTCAGACACTTAACACAAAACTAGCCATGTGACCTTGGGCAAGTCACTGAATTCCAATTGCCCTGCCTCCCCCCCCAAAAAAAAGCAAAAAACAAACAAAAAAAAAACCCCAAACTATTAGCATTCTCCAAAATTCATTTGGGTTGCCTCAAGAGCAATGAGTTCTCTGTGACTTGAGGTCATAAAAAACAAAAAAAAAAGATGACCATTTACTTGTTAAGGATGTTACCAAGGTAATTATTGTGCAGGTAATTATATGGGCTTAAATTCCTTTCCAGCTCTAAGATTGTGAGTCTGTGATTCCCAAAACTTAGATGGTATTGACAGTCTGTGGAGAATAGAAACATTATGTATTTTGACTATTTTTTGACCACTACCAGACCCCTTTTTTACCTCCTTTTATAAATGGAGGGAAAGAGCCAATTCTTGCTTTTTGTTTCTAAACAAGATTAGTAAGGGAAACCTTTAAGTCTCTAATGTCAGATGTTAAATGAAATAGAGAATTGAGGTAATTATCTGAATATTTGAAGCTCTGTTCAAATTACTTTCATCTGAGATAGCTGAATAATTCATGCCCTTTATGTTCTAGCCAAACTGGACTACTGGTTGTGCCTTCCTCTATTCATTTACACAAGCTGCCTCTATTCCTAGAATGCTCTCCCAGAGGAAACTGGAAAATAGTATGGCAGAAACTGGGCATAGACCAACATCTTTACACTGTATACCAAGATAAGGTCAAAGTTTAGACATAATGGGGTGATACCATAAGCAAATTAGGAGAACAAGGAATAGTTTGCCTGTCATATCTATGGAGAAGGGAAGAATTTGTGAGTACATTATGAAATACAAAATGGATAATTTTGATTACATCCAATTTGAAAGGTTTTGCACAAATGAAACCATTGCAGCCAAGATTAGAAGGAGAGTAGAAAGCTGGGAAACAATTTTCACCACCAGTGTTGCTGCTAAAGGCCTCATTTCTAAAATATATAGAGAAATGACTCAAATAGTCAAGGGAAATGAACAGGCAGTTTTCAGATGAAAAAATTAAAGCTATCATCATAAAATGTTCTAAAACATTATTGATTAGAAAAATACAAATTAAAACAATTCTGTGGTACCACATCACACCTATCAGATTGGCTAATATGACAGAAAAGGAAAACTATAAATATTGGAGATGAAGTGGGGAAATTGGAATGCTAATGAATTGTTTGGTGGAGTTGTGAACTGATCCAGCTGTTCTGGAGAGCAATTTGGAACCATGTCCAAAGTGCTATAAAACCGTGCATACCCTTTGATCCAGCAATACCACCAACTAGATCTATATCGCAAAGAGATGATAAAAAAGGGGAAAGGACCCACGTGTAAAAAATATTTCTAGCAGCTTTTTGGGGGGTTGTCAAAGAATTGGAAATTGAGGACATGCCCATCCATTGAGGAATGACTGAACAAGTTGTGGTGGATGAATGTAATGGAATATTATTTTCCTATAAGAAGTGCCGAACAGGTGGATTTCAGGAAAACCTGACATGAACTGATGCTGAGTGAAGTGAGCAGAGGCAGAACTTTGTGCATAGTATAATTGTACGCCCCTCACAACATTGTGAGATGACTGACTTTGATAGATTTAGCTTTTCTCAGCAATACAATGATCTTAGACAATTCCAAAAGACTCATGATAGAGAAGGCTGTCCATATCCAGAGAAAGAACTATGGAGTTTGGATGCAGATCAAAGCATACTTTTCTCACTTTTTTGTTTTTTCTTTCTTGTGGTTTTTCCCTTTTGTTCTGATTGTTCTTTCATAACATGATTAATGTGGAAGTATGTTTAATATGGTTGTACATGTATAACCTGTATCAGGTTGCTTGCTTTCTTGGAGGGAGAGGGAAGGAAAGGAAGGAGAAAACAATTGGAACGCAGAATCTCGTAAGTAAATGTTGAAAACTATTTTTACATGTAATTGGAAAAAACAAAATACTGTTAAGTGGGAAAAAAATTACTTTGGGAAGTGGAGGAAGGAGAAAAAAAAAGAATGCTCTCCCTGAATCTATTGTTTTTCTGGAATTGGCTCTACATGCCACTTTCTCAGTAAATAAAGCATTCTTTGTAATACTGCCTCACCCATTTTGCCCCCCCACCTTTTCCATACCCTCTAATTGATGCTCTCTCCTTCAAATGACTTTGTATTTATTTACCTCTCTCTGTGCATGTTTCTTTTTCCTTCCCTCTCCTCTGCCCCCACCTCCCCCTTTCCAAATGTAAGGCACTTGAGGACAAGAACTGTTTCATTTTTATTGTTGTATTCACAGTGGCTTTCCCATTTTAGACACTGAATAAATATTTGTGGAATTAACAGAAAAATTCAGATAAAAGTAAAGGTTTGCTCCTGTCTCCTAAATGATTTTCACTTTACTTTTTTTTTTTTATGGTGCCAATTTTAAATAGATTTTATTCTCCAAGACAATTGCGTTTCCACTTGTTTACAGTACTGATAAAGTGCAATGTTGTTCACTTCTCTCCCTCTGCACACATTCAAGTATTCAGAATGCCCAGATTTATACAGTAGCTTAAATGTTACTTTTAAACTGCCACTGCCTTGGCTACAAATTTGAGTCCTTCAATTTTTGGAAAGCTGTGTGGAATGCTCTTTCTTCTGGTGTGTTTAGTCGACCTCTTCAATGGTGGGTCCAGAAGGAGCACCTCCAGATGGGGCTGCTCCACCCCCTGGGAACCCACCAGGCATGCCTCCTGCACTCTGGTACAGCTTAGTAATAATGGGCTTGCAGACCTTCTCCAGTTCTTTCTGCTGATGCTCAAATTCTTCCTTCTCAGCAGTCTGGTTCTTATCCAGCCAGTTGATTATTTCGTTACATTTGTCAAGGATCTTCTGTTTGTCTTCACCTATTTTGCCTTGCAGTTTTTCATCCTCTACGTTGCTTTCATGTTGAAAGCATAAGATTCAAGAGAATTCTTGGAAGACACCTTGTCTCTCTGCTTTTCATCCTCAGCCTTGTATTTCTCAGCCTCCTGGACCATACGCTCAATGTCTTCTTTGCTCAGACGTCCTTTATCATTGGAGATAGTGATCTTGTTCTCCTTGCCTGTGCTCTTATCCACAGCAGAAACATTGAAGATGCCATTTGCATCAATGACAAATGTTACTTCAATCTGAGGAACGCCCCTGGGTGCTGGAGGAGTTCCTTTAAGCTCAAATTTGCCAAGCAGATTGTTATCCTTTCTCATCGCTCTCTCACCTTTATGAACCTGAATAAGCACACCAGGCTGGTTATCCGAATAGGTGGTAAAGGTCTGTGTCTGCTTGGTATTGCGTTTGATCAGAACGGTCATAACTCCACCAGCAGTTTCAGTTCCAAGGGAAAGAGGAGTGACATCCAACAACAGCAAGTCCTGCACATTCTCAGATTTATCTCCAGACAAAATGGCAGCCTGGACAGCTGCACCATAAGCAACAGCCTCATCAGGATTGATACTCTTATTGAGCTCCTTGCCATTGAAGAAGTCTTGCAGAAGCTTCTGGATTTGGGGGATTCAAGTGGAACCACCCACCAGGACGATGTCATGAATCTGAGACTTATCTAGCTTGGCATCTCTTAAGGCCTTCTCCTCAGGGTCCAGGGTACCACGGAAGAGATCAGCACTTTCAGCTCTTTGAAACAGGCTCAGGTGATTGATGTATAGAAGTCGATACCTTCATAGAGGGAATCAATCTCAATACTGTCCTGGGTAGTGGAAGAGAGGGTACGCTTTGCACGTTCACAAGCAGTGCGGAGACGGCAAACAGCCCTCTTGTTCTCACTGATGTCCTTCTTGTGCTTTTTCTTGAACTTGGCAATGAAATGGTTGACCATTCAGTTGTCAAACTCCTCCCCACCCAAGTGGGTGTCCCCAGCTGTGGACTTGACCTCAGAGATGCCATCTTCAATGGTAAGAATGGAGACATCAAAAGTACCACCTCCAGGGTCAAAGATCAACACATTTCTCTTGGCACCAACCTTTTTGTCCAAGCCATAAGCAATAGCAGCAGCAGTTGGCTCATTTGAAATAGGCTGGTGCTGTGACCACAGCATTTGTGACAGTCTTCCCAAGGTAAGCTTCAGCAATTTCTTTCATCTTGGTCAAGACTATAGAAGATACTTCCTCTGGATAGAAACTTTTGGTCTCCCCTTTGTATTCTACTTGGACCTTAGGCCTGCCGGCGTCATTCACCACCATAAAAGGCCAATGCTTCATGTCTGATTGTACAACAACGTTTGGCATCAAAAACTGTGTTGGGATTCTTTGCAACTTGATTCTTTGCAGCATCACCGATTAAACGTTCTGTGTCGGTGAAGGCAACGTAGCTTGGGGTGGTCCTTTTTCCTTGGTCATTAGCAGTGATCTCCACTTTCCCATGTTGGAAGACTCCCACACAGGAGTAAGTGGCGTCAAGATCAATGCCAACTGTGGGTCCCTTCGCTATGGTTACTGGGGAGTCGGGGGGTCGTAGCTGACCACTGTGGAGGGAGGAGGGCTGCTGCTGCACTGAGTAGACCCGATTTTCACTTCACTTTGATCATGTAAACCTTACTTAAAGGTATTTATGGTTGAAGTAACTTTTGAAAAACATTTTTATTGATTTCTTTTGTCTTTTGTTGGGCATAAAAGGAGCGAGACAGAAGATTCCCGAGATGAAAATTGGAAGTGGATTTTATTGCCGTGGGACTGCCAGGGTCATATACCCAAATCAGGCAGTAAATTGGCATGAACAATGTGCTGGCTTTTAAAGAGATTACAACAGTCAGGTTATGTAAGCTGAAACTACAATCAGTGATTGGTCAGTGTATATTTGAATTTTCCCGAGAGTTTTTCCTAGGCTGAACCCCGCATTCATGGATCAATTAGGAGAGGGAAGGGAAGGGTAAAAGTTATGCTAACATGCGTGATTACAGATCAGTGGAAGGGAAGGTGGAGTTGTGCTCAAGTTTTAGTTCTAAGTACAGACCTCCCCCTTTCCTACTGAGAGAAGACTGATGCCTTACCTGAATTTAATAGTATATTCAGTGTTCAATACTCATAGGCTCCCACCTTTGTTCAGTTATATTTTCAACAACATTGCTACTTCTCTCTCCCTTGGAAGTATTGATTTTTTCAAGTTTTACTGTAAGTGTAAGATAGCTTGAGTTCAGTATCACTAAAGTCTTGTAGCACTGACTTAACAACAATAAAATTAACCTTCTTGGAGAAAAATGGTGGAAAATCCAAAGAGAAATGCGGCCACTGTTTCCCTGTGTTTTTTCAAGGGTCTTTTTTGGGGGAAGGGGCAGGCAGGTGTGTAAGTGTGTGATACATGTGAAATAGGTTAGTGTTCTCATGAGCGTTCACATCAGCCCATTTCTTTTCACAGAATCCAACTGCCACCAGTTCTAGCTGGTCTGGATTAGATCTGCTTATTTTATTTGGAACTCTGGGCCATGTTCTGAGTCTGGGTGCAAGCAGCTTTATAGAAGAAGAACACCAAACCTGGTATTTTCTTATCAATACTCTCTGTCTAGCGCTGGGCCATGAAGTATGTAGAAACCACTTTCTTGGGAAGGACTTTGATCAACATTTAGCTGTGGAAGGGGATTTTCAAAAAGATACTGAGAGGGTTTTACAATACAAAACTGACTATGTGGATGTCCCAGAGTACAATAAAATGCACAAGACATCTTCTTTGGAACTGCCAGAGAACTATGAAAAGTGGTTGGGATTGGCCAGTCCATGGCTTATACTGCTTTGCTGCAGACTGCTCCGCTCATTAAATCAGACAGGAGTGCAGTGGGCTCATCGACCAGACTTTGGCCACTGGCTGACCAGGTAAGAGCGTGAAGTGTTAAATTCTTTTGCTCTTGAATTATTGTATTCTTCAAAGTGAAAGCTTCATTCACATTTTTTACATTCCTTACATTAGAATTTCACACTGATATAAAAAGTATTCCAAATTAGAGGAGGTGAAAGAGCATCCCTTAGTCTATAATGTTAGGGGAGAAATCCGTCTTGAGTGCTGACCTGTTAGTACTAGCTTTATTTACTAGCACTGGGTTTGTCATCACTCCCCACATTTTATAAAGCTCGTTTTGGTAAATTTAAGTAAGATGCAGTATTTTCAATAGCAGTGTCACCAGCAACTAATTTTGGATAAAGATTCCTAATTATTAATTAGTCACCAAGCATTTTTTGCTAGACAGTGGAGATGGAAATAAACAACAGTCCCTGCTCTCCAAGAGCTTACATTTTAACATAGGAAACAACGTGTGTGCGTGTGTCTGTGTGTGTCTGTGTCTGGGTGTGATTGTCTGTGTCTGGGTGTGTCTGTGTGTGATTGTTGTCTGTGTGTGTCTGTGTCTGGGTGTGTCTGGGTGTGATTGTTGTCTTTGTGTGTCTGTGTGTATGTCTGTGTGTGTGTGTCTGTGTGTATAGATACACTTACACATCTGTGTCTACATACCCACACACATACCCATATCTGTCTGTCTTGTCTTTCTAGTCATCTTGAGAGGGATTGAGAGCACACATTGATACAGAGCTTTGAAATATGCAAAACCTTTACATAGATTATTTCATCCTTAGAGCATCTCTATCAGGTAGGTCGTATAGTATCCTTGCTTTAGAAATAAAGCAGCTGATACTTAGAGGAGATAAATGATTTGTCTGATCACCCAGCTAGTCAGTGCTGGGGGCAGGAACTGACTATAGGTCTTCATGACTTTATGTCCAGCACTCTCCATCATGTTATGATGCCTCACTACTACTGTCTGTGAGACCCACACAAAGGAGATGAACAGCAACCTTAGGTGGGAAGGCACTAGTAGCTGGCAAGACCAGGCAAGGCCTCCTGGAAAAAGTGGCATTTGAAGGAATTCAGGCATTTCAAGGCAGCCATGAAGAAGAGGAGCATTCTTGGCACGGAGGCTGGGCAGCGGAGTGTTGTGTAGGAGTTGCAGCAGATAGGCCAGTGTGCCTGACCGTAGAGTAGATAAGTGGAGGAGAGTCATATGAAAGGCTGCAAGGCTAGGAAGGGACCAGACGGCACATGACTTTAAGTGCTAAGCAAGGGAGTTTGTATATGATCTTAGAGGAAAGAGGAGGCCATTTAATGGTCATGTTCAGTCATCTCTTCTTAGCCCTCATCCTTCTTGGCGCCTCTCTATCATCTGGCATTTTGGTCACCTTCTCCTCTTAGATACTCTTTCCTCTTGGAGTCTCAAGATCCTGCTCTTTCCTGGTTTGCCTCTTGCATGTTTATCCTCTGTTTATCCAGTTTCTTGTTGGTTCATCATCCATAGTCCACCTCTGATTTGTGCTTGTATTGCTGTAGCACCAATGCAGTATTCACAGCACCGATGGCCACTGTAAATATTCTGGCATAGTGTTCAGTCACAAAATATAACAGACTCTCCATATATAAAAGGAAGCAAAACATTTATTCAGACACCAGAAAACCAAATCCCAAAACCAGTAAACTGATTCCATCGTAGTAGCAAAGAAGTTAATAAGCCATAACAGTACAGAGAGCCACAACATCCTTTAGCCTTCCCACAAACCAACATTTACTCATAAGCCTAACTGTCTCCCTGGGGTGTGTCCTCTCCCACTATCTAGCTGTTCTGATTCCCAGCTTCCTATGGGTTCTGCTCCATCCTTCAACAAACTCCTCCCACCATAGGTTCTGTGTGATTACATTCTGGAATGGTCTTCAAATTCCCTTAGGTTTATTCAGGGGCAGGGGAGATCTTCAAATTTCCATTCCCATTACAACTACAGTGGTTAGGTCCTTCTCTGTGTTCTCCTTCTTGGGAAGACTTCCTGACTTCAAATCTGGCCTCAGACACTTACTAACTATGTGACTTGAGCGAGGCACTTAACCTTTTTTGACTCAGTTTCCTCATCTGTAAAACGAAATGGTAAACCAACCTAATATCTTTGCCAAGAAAACCCCAAATGGGGTCACAAAGGGTTGGACATGACTGTAAAACGACTGAATAACAACAATCAGGTGACTCCCAAATCTATATATACAGTCTCAGTTTCTCTCCTGAGCTCCAGTCCTACATCATGAATTACCCTATTAGACCTTTTCAGCTGGATGTCCTGCAGGCATCTTAAGCTCTTCATGTTCAGAATGGAGCCACTCTCTCCCCTCTATCCCTCAGCCCTTCCTTCTTCCAGGCTTCACCGCTTCTGTTTGAGGGTACCACCATTCATAGGGTTGCCCAGGTTCATCCTCATTTATTCCATTTCCCTCACTTTCTCCCCAGCTTCCATAGAAAGCCAGTTGCCGAGTCTCTGTACTTTTGCTTCCACAACATCTCTCAAATCCATCCTCTTTTTTTTTTGCTCACACAGCCATCACTTTAGTTTATTCATCATTTCTCACATGGACTCCTGTTTGTTTTTTCTCTCCCCATTCTCTCATCCCTTCATAGTTGTCGAATTGAGATTTTTAAAGCATGGGTCAGACTATGTCCTTCACCTGTTTAGGAAGCATAAGTGGTTTCCATTTTAATAGAACATCAGATATAAATTCCTCTTAATTCCTAATAGTATAACCATTGTTGTATGCCAGGCATTCTGCCAAGCACAATATTATCTTATTTGATCGTCACAACCACCCTGGGAGGTAGATGCTATTATTATCCCCATTTTGCAGATGAGGAAACTGAGGCAAAGAGTTTAAATGTCTTGCCCAGGGTTATACAGTTAATAAGTATCTGAGGCTAGATTTGAAGTCAGGTCTCCTTGACTCCAGGTTTGGTTCTCTGTGCTGTGTGCCATCTAACTGCCCCAATGCCCCAGATGTTTAGCATATAAAACCCCTTGACAATTTGACTCCAGTCAGTTTTTCCCCTTGTATGTACATATATTCTCCTTGCATTTTGCATTCCAGTCAAGCTGGCCTACTGTTATTCCCATATGTGACTTTGGTCCCCTTTCCGTGCTTCCCTTGAGTGTAGTCTCTTCTCACCTCTGCCAATGTGAATCCCAAGTTTTCTTCAAGGCTCAACCTTCTCCATGAGACCTGTTCTTTTTTTGTCCCCATTTGCTAGACACCTCCACTTTTGAATTTGCTTAGTATTTACTTTACACAATGCACGCACATGCACCAATGCGTACACATACACATATTGTATTTACTTGTCTGTGCTCATATTGTTTCCTTCCAGTAGAATTTTCAACACTGTGTTAGGGTAAGGACTGTTATGTTTTTGTCTTTGTATTCTCCGCATCTCCTACAATGCCTAGGAAGTACATGAGGTGTTTGATAATTGCTTGTTGAATGAAGGTAGACTGAATCTCCATTAATGATAGTATTCCTTAGGCCGAGACCTACTTGATTTCGTTCTGATCATCTGAGTTGTTGACCGGGGCCATTTGGCCACAAAAATGGACATGGCCTTTGTAACACTTGTATCTAGAGCCATGTAGGGAACATAGACTGTGGGAGCTAATGAAGGCTATTTGTTTCATTAGGTCATTAATGAAAACCTAGAGCACAAATGGAGATAATTATGCTGTTTGTTGTGGAAAATTCAGTGAAGGATTTCGTTGGCAACTTAGGCAGCAAAAGGGGTGCTTTAGAGAAGGAAAGACTGGCCTAGGGAGGTGGACAGGAACAAGGAGCCGAGGATAGTAGGGCTACTGTCGCCTCATCCTATTCCCCTGTTTCTAAGTGCGAACAAACCTCTCTGGACTACCCTTCCTCTACTAGGTCTGCTTTGCTCTTCCTTTTCTCTCCTTTTTCTCTCTCTTCACCCATCCATCAGAAGATATTGATGGGTTGGGAATGAGAATGATACCAGAGCTGGTGATAATCTCGTTATTCAGGTCATCATAACCTTCCACCCTCTCAGTCTGCCTTCTTACATAAGACAGACTAGGAAGTAGTGAGGGTTAAGGGTGGGTCAGCAAGCTCAGCATGGTGATCATGGATGATTTTCACTTTGTAGTGTCCTGAACAAATTAATGCAGATCTCCAGTGGGTACAGAGACCAGACAATCTACGTTTTTTATTACATACCTGTAGTGAATTGGTGTCCCATGACTATGGGAGCTTCATGGCTAAGGAAACTATAAGCCACTCAACTGTGATTTACAGAATAATTTTATTTAATAATACTTAATAAGATACTATAATTGGCAAAATAATTAGTAGTGCCACTCAGTTTACCTGTAGTGCAGCAAGCTGAGATTCAGAATAAATGACATTTCCTGGATTCTTCCTATTTATAATAATTTTATATATGTAAAATACAAAATCATACATACATACACAGACACAGACAGGTTTCATTCTTTGTGCTTATATCTGCAGTACCTAACATGGTATCTGGCATATAGGAACTTGATAAGTAATTATTGATTGGTATATTCCAGTTAACTTGGTTTATGTGGGCTAGTCTGGGAAGATAGATTTCATTTATATCACAGAGGAAAAATCATATTAAACAACTTCAGATTTCCAGGTAACAAATTTTTGGAGCTTGATTTGTCCATAAAGGTTGGAGATGCTATTGATAAAAGTTTTTATCGTTTCTGCTAAGACCATATAAGCTCTGAATATCATTACCCCCAACTCCCACTCTTATAGATCAGTGTCAGATCCCAAAACAAGGCTATATCTCCCCCTCTGGGTTCTAGGGGTACCCCTAAAGAGTAGAGGAAGATTAATGCCATTGTTTAATTCCCATTCGTATGCTCTCCCCAAGATCATCAGTTGAATCATTTAGCCAGTCCCAAGATTTATCAGTTAAACCACTTAGTCAGCCAACCTTAAATTGTTTTAAGAAAGCATTATTTTCTAAGGTGGTCCAATAAGAACAGTCACTGACAAAAATGCAAAAACCTGTGTCACATGCTCCCACCAGTACTCACAGTCCCAGGAATGGTGGGCTCAGGCTTAGGGAGCACTTGTAGCATAGAAGTGACTCACTGCTCTTGGTTTCTGGAAGGCTTCCCTTTCGTGGGGTGCTCAGGAAACATGGTAAATCTTCTGTGTCTAGGATATCCCTGACTCCAGCAGACTCCTGCTGGCCTGAGGGAATACCAGGTGATGGGAGACGGAAAGTCTAAAGTGTTCTGGACCTTTCAAAGTCTACAGGGTTCTTTTCCAGTCAGAATAAGGGGTAGGGAGGGGAGACCTATGCCAGGGTTGGAGCTAACATCTTTCTTCCCTCATCCCCAATTGATTCTACTTCAGGGTTTAATGAATGAAACTCTTACTCCAATTTTGGAAGTTTTTTCCAAAGAAAAGAGTTTCCCTTATTTTTATATTATTTACTGTGATATACAAATATTATCTTTTATTCAGGAAATAGTGAACAGAAATATGATTATGTTCTTGGATATTGTTGTTTAAACAGAAAATTTAAACATTTTTTAAAAATAAAAACAATTTAAATGTGTGTCTTAGCCACCAATGTGCTACAGATTCTTAGAAATGCAGTAATTAGGTTATACTTGGCAATAATTTGTGACATTTTCTGTTTCATTACAGTTCTGATCATAAAGCTGAACTCTCTGTTCTGGCATTTCTCTCCCTTGTCATGATCTTCATTCTGGTTCAGAGAAGATGCTCCCCTGTTTCAAAAGTAGCAATGGCTCTAGGGCTCTTGGGAGTCTATTGCTACCGAGCAGCATTTGGAAATGTCTTTTTGCCATGGCAACGAGACAACAAAGATATTTCTAAGTAAGTTCATAAGCAGATATGTAAATCTGTTTTAATGAGTTGTGTACTGAAAGGCATTGTGCTGTTGCTTATAATGTCAATTTAGTTCTTAAAAGTCATGTATTACGTTTTTCACTAATTGTAATAAGGTAAAATTTTAATTAACTGCAACCCAACTAACCATTTTGCTTTTTAGGAGGAAAAGGCAAGCTGCTGAAGATTTATTTAAAAAACAAACATACAAAAAGTCTTCCAGTTTATAGACATAGAAGGGAGAGAGAGAGACAGAGACAGAGAGAGAGAGAGAGAGAGAGAGAGAGAGAGAGAGAGATTGATTTCTGTTCAACATTGAATTGACCTGAAAATTTAAGTAGTCAGAATTCAGGTCTTCCATAGTATAATTCTGCCTATTACCTAGATTCTAGACTAGCCAGAGAGAAAGGTGGTCTGGAGAAAAGGCACTTCTCATAATTGAAGGATAAGTACCCAAATCCTCATCTTAATTGTGTTTGGAAATCCTTATGAAATAGCACACCTCCTTACCTTCGAAAACACTCAGCATAATTTAATCTTTTCTTGATGATCCAAAGTTATTATTCAGAGTACCAGATGCCCTGTACTATAGATGAAGATGCACAGGGCAAGTCTTGATGTAGATCATAGGAACTCAAAGTTGGGACCTTAGATATCATCCAGTCTGTCCTGTGTTTAAACAGGTAGCTTATCTACAGCCTCTTTGAAAATTGGGCGTTGCACATATTCACCAAGACCTCTACCAGAAGGGAGCGTGTGGCTTCCCAAGGCACCCATTTCACTCTGGGATAGATCAGATCATAGGAAGCTTTTCCTTGTGTCTGGCCAGAATATGCCTCTGTGCTGTAGACATTGGTTCTCATCTTGCCTCTGAGATCAAGCAGACTCGAACATTTCTGGAGACAGCTATCATACCCTGTGAGCCTTCTCTTTGCCAGGCCAAACTTTTGTGGTTCTTTAAACTGACCCTTGTATGGAATGGTCTCCAGTCATCTTGCCTTTTGCTCACCATTCTCTGGAGCAGACCTTGTGATCTAGGACCAGCTCTCTTCCTCCTTGGGCAAATGAGCATTCTGTGGAGCATGGGAAAATAACTCCTTCTCCACGTGAAAGGCGGCCTGTGTCTGTTGTTGGTTGTTGTTCATCCTTCGTTTTCTCAGGGGACCAATGACATTCCCGGTGATGACTTGTGAGCGGACTGGATTTAAGTGAGGCTGAATTACACAAAGTCTTCAGCTTTACTTTCTCTTCCAGAGCCATTGAAATCCAGTGGCAGTTTGATTCCTTCTATTTCCTCTTTGCCTTCTGGTTCTAAGAGATCTGGACAGTTTTCTTTTAAGATTTCTTGAAAGAAGGTGTGTGGGCTCTTTGTTTGTTTGTGGTGCTTAATAGTACAATGATTTCTTGGGTTTTTTTCTCCTCAGTTATTTTCCAGGTCAGTTTTTTATTGTGGTGAGATATGTTTTATTTCCTTTTATACTTTCAGTCTTTTAAGTTTTTTAGTATTTCTTGTTGCCTCATGGAATCATTAGCTTCTGTTTGGTCCGTCCAAATTTTCAGGGAGTTTGCTGCTTGGACAAGGTCTTGTACCTCTTGTGCCAGTCTGTTCATTCTCTTTCCAGTTGTTACTTCTGTATCTCTCGTCTCTTTTCTAGTGTTTTCCTCGAGCACTCTAATTTCATTTATAAAACTATTTTAAATTCTTTTTAAAATTCCTGTTTCATCTCTTCCAGGCACTATAATTGAGTTTATGTCTAAGATGGATTTTCTCTAGAAGCTTTGCTTATAGATGTTTTGGAGTTATCCTCTACTCCTGGGTATGTGCCTTGAGCTTCCCTGCCACCATAACAGCTCTTTCTGGGGAGATTCTTTTTTTATTTGCCTAGTCTTCTAGCCTCTAGTCAAGAAGTATCCTTACTTTGAACTTGATATTAGAGCTGGGCTTTTTGGTACTTCTGATGGGAAGATCTGGACTGGTCCTGTTGCCGTTTTCTTGGGACTACTGAATATTGTGTTATTCCAGGAACTCAGAGACATCCCAAAAAGCATGTTTTCAGTGGTCTTATCCAGAGCAAAATCTGGTTGCTGTCCTCCTAGTCTGAGGAGAAGCATGCTTAGTTTTAAAAAAAATAAAGATAAACGGTTTTAGATACGTTAAGTTTTATGTGTCATGAGGACATTCGTAGAGTAGGTAGCTGGGGATGTAGGTCTAGAGCTTTGGAAAGAGGAGAGACTAAATATGTAGATTTGGAAGTCATCTGTATGGTGCTGAGAGTCAAAACCATGGAAATGGATAAGATTACCAAAGAAGAGAATGTAAGAGAGAGAAAATAACCAAGGACAGAAAATTCTGGGGAATATTAATAGAATGTAAACTCCTTCAGGGCAGTGATTTTTGGTTTTGATTTTATATTACCTAGCTAGCACTTTGTAAGAACTTTTAAGAAATATTTATTGAACTGAATATCCATTTTAAGGAATCTGGAAAAGGACAAAGATCAAGAAAAAGAGAGAGAAGAAGGGGTTAGTTTGGAAAGACCTTACTGTGAAACTACTTTAGAAAGCTTGGAACACAAAAGTTCAGCAACCTAAAGGGAAAAATTTAAAGATGATTATTTAACTTTTTCTTAAATATATTAACTCCCTTATGGACATAACCTACAGCAGAGTAGCTAGCCAACAGAAGGGGGAAAAAGGCAGCTTGGAATTTCTCCATCCAGAAAGTCATGATTGCCTTAATGAAAGCACTGTAGCAACTAAGACATAAGCAGAAGTTTGCTAATTACTGATTGCTCTCATATCTGAGAATATTAGCATCAGATAAACAAAGGAAGTCCATAAGAAGACTACTCCAGGGAGCTGTAATCACTTCGTTAGAAGCCAGAAAACTGGGTAGCTAAAGCAAATGCCTTAGAAGTTTTAAGTGCATTGAGTGAAGGAAGCCACACAGAACCAAGGACCCAAGATTCAGAAGGTGAAGAAAACAGTTTCAGGAAGTTGCAGAGAGTATACCTGCATTGAACCATTGGGGCTTCTTCTAGAGGTAAAGACCAAATTACCCGACTGGAAGAGAAAGTATTCCTTGATAGGATAAAAATTACCTAAGAAAGAACTCATGGAAGAAAAGGCTCTGAGGAGGTAGAGAGGGTTTAAACAACACTCATTGCCCTCTTCCGAGGCTATTATCATAGTCTTCTAACAGGTCTTTGTATATATACTTTCTGTTTCCTTTATGCCTTTAATATTGTTCTTATGTGTAGAGGCGGTCACATCATTCTTCTGTTCATAAACTAAATAAAATTTATTTTAACAGGAGGTAAGGAAATTCAGAACATCCAGAGTTCATGCTCAGGCCAGTGAACCAGTGGGGAAAGGTGGCTTAGTGTGCTCTAATGGTATCTTAGTGAACCAGAAAAGTTGCTTTGTCTTCCTAATGGGGATACTGTGCTTGCACTACCTGCTTCATAAGGTTGTTGTGAGGAAGCAAAAGCAAAACCTTGACTAACCTCAAAGTGGTTGGTATTGATAGGCTACACCTTTATCAGCAGCAGCTGATGTATGGGACAAACTCATTTATCTGACCTCACCTTGGGTCTCTACTTCTATGCCCCTCCTTTTTTTTTTATAGATTTAAAAAACCTACTTTCCTTCTGTAGGAGATATTATGTAGAAACATGTATCTTAAGAGATCTTAGTGATCTCTGATAATTTTTAGAACATGCAAATGAGACTCTGTAGGGTCCTTTCTTCTACCAAACTTCACAGTAGTTCTTTGTTGAAAGTCAAGATGGATATCATATATCATAAATTCAGTGTTTTGGGGGATCCTAGGGGGATTCTCTGACAATTTCCTTCATTTATCCCTTGTTGAATTGACAACCAGTCAGGCCAGTCACTGGCCTAACTGTGCTGTTTGACTCAGTCTCTTGGAAGACAATTGCTGCCTCCTTGTTCTCCTAACAGTTTCCTTAGAGGGACCAAGGCAACAAAATAAGGAATCCCATCCAGTACTGATTTCTGAAGTGCTCCTCTAGATCCCCTCCCAGGTCCTGAACAGGAAGGTAGGTTCTCTGACCTGGCTGAGGTTCCTGAAGTTAGCATGATCCAGGGTCATCAATATAGTGCCTGCCTCCACATAACTTCTAAGCATTTAATAGATGAAAGTAATGTAGAGGTTCCTGACCTCTCTATCCCTTTAGGACTAAGGTAGCAGAAAATGAACTGGATGACTTCCCTTTCTGCAATGCAAGAACATGGCAGAGCTCTCCTGATCATCCTTAGTTTCTTCTCAATAAATCTCAGTGGAGCCTTTAAAAGCCAGGTTGTCCTCCGGAGTCTGTTGCCTAGCAAAGAAGGGAGCTAGGATTTAGGAAGTGAGCAAAACTGAAGGTCATTCTTAGGGGTTTTGTTTTTTAATAATTTTAATATGAAATGGTTGGATGGGGCTAACTTTCAAGGTAAAGAACTAAGAAGTGGATGAGTCAAGCAGTTCTGACCCAACATAGGGCTCTGAGAGAGCTTTAACCAGGGCAGGGCAGCCCTTAACTGCCAACTGCCAAGACCTGTTTGTGTCCCCAGGACCAGCAGGGGGCAGCAGAAGTCTGGTCTGTAACTCCACAACCACAAACCAAGGGAGTTCACCTGAAGAGTGGCAGGAGAGATGAGGGGTCAGTGGAAGGCACACTGGAGTCTAGCTGGGCTGGGACGGTCTAGAAGCAGGATCTTGTAGCCAGCAGCAGACTGAGGTCAACCACAGCAGAGCCAGGGGATGCCAGGTAGCCAGCAGGGCCTGGGGCTCTTTGGGAGAGGGTCCCTTTGAGGAGGCTGCTGCAAACCGGGAGCCTTAATGCTGCTTCTTGCCAGAAGCCTCCTGACGGTGCCCTTGTCACCCTCTGTGGCATCTCCTCTACGTTTACCACATGACTAACTAACATCATTTCTCTTGTGTGTGAAAGAGGGGTTAGATTTGTTCTACTTGGCCCTTGAGGACAGAACTACAGCCATGGGTGGGGATTACAGGGAGAGAGATGTCCTTTCCTTATGAGAAAAGATTTCTGGAAAAACTAGAGCTATCCAAAAGTGAATGGTCTGCTTTAGGAAGCAGTGAGCTCCCCATCTCAGGAAGTCTTCCAGCAGTGCCCAGATCACCATTTTGGGGAACATTATAGAAGATTCCTGCTTTGGGCAAAGGTTGGACCAGACAGCCTTTGAATAAAGGCTCACATTTCTGTAGCACCTACTGTGTTCTGGTACAGTGCTAAGTGCTTTACAATTATTATCTCATTTGATCCTCACAACAATTCTGGGAGGTAGGTGCTATTACTATCATCCCTATTTTGTAGATGAGGAAATTGAGGCAAGAAGTTAAGTGACTTGCCCAGGGTCACACACACATATACAATGTCTGAGGCACTATCTGAACTCAGATCTTCCCAACTCTTGCCCAGTATTCTGTTCATTGCATCACCTAGCTGCCCCTTCTTTGAGGTGGTACAGACATACCTCATTTTATTGTGCTTTGCAGAAATTGTGGGGGGCTTTTTGTTTTTACAAATTTAAGGTTTGTAACAACATTGACCAAATCCGTTGGCACCATTGTTTCAACAGCACATGCTCACGTCCTGTCTCTGTGTCACATTTTGGTAATTCTTGGAATATTTGACCTTTCCATTGTTTTTATATCTGTCGTCGGTGATCTTTGATGTTACTATTGTAATTGTTTTGGGGCCTCACAAACTGCACCCATACGAGACAGAAGACTTCATCCATAAATATATGTGCTTTGCCTGTCCCACCCACCGGCCATTTCGACTCTCTCCCTCTTCTCGGGTGGCTTCCCTGTGCCGTGAGACACAGCACTGAAATTAGGCCAGTTAATAACTATAATGGCCTCTGTGTTTGGTGAAAGGAAGAGTCAATTGATGCAGTAAACTTGTTGTTGTCTTATTTTAATAAATTGCCACAGCCAACCCAACCTTCAGCAGCCCCCACCCTGATCAGGCAGCAACCATCAACATCAAGACCATTCTTTAGCGATAAAGTATTTTTAAATTAATGTATGTATGTTTATTTTAGATAAAATATTATTGCACACTTAATAAACTACAGTATCCTGTAAATATAACTTTTATATGCACTGGGAAACTAAAAAATGCATGAGATTCGCATTATTTCGATATTTGCTTTATAAAGGTGCTGATCTGAAACCAAACCTGCAATATCTCTGAAGTATATATGCCGGTAACACTGCTCTAAATACACAGTATTTGTTGTATGTTAGAGAGCTGCAAAACAGTCATTCTGCAATTCTGACAGAGTAATTCAGTGGCTCCCCAAGAGCCTGAAATTGCATCATTTATTATAATTTAAAGCATCTTGTTCTTCATATCGGAGTTGTGCCTTTGGTAATGGAACGTGTGGCAAACCAGTGGAACTTTGTTTTTGGTTTGCTGTGATCACATAGATATTACCTTGGATCTTAAAATTCATCTTGTCTCTCCATCTTTAGAGTATAATGGAATATCTTCGTTCCTTTTTGACTCACATACAAAGACTTCTTCTTACTGTCTCCTGGCAGTGGGACAGTGCAGTTAATTCTGTGGAGTTTTAGCCGGCAGAACTAGTTGTGTTCAGTGTTTCCTTTGATGCAGTTAGAATTATGTGCCACATATGGGAGTAGTACTTGAATTTTGCAGAAAGATGCTAATAAGTTTAATTTGTTCTTTTCTCTTTTAGGGGCATTATTGAAGCTCGCTTTGTTTATGTCTTTGTTCTGGGTATTCTTTTCACTGGAACCAAAGACTTGCTTAAATCCCAAGTCATTTCTGCAGATGTCAATGTCAGGAGTCGAGGTTTGTGGGAAATATATAGCGGCTTAGTTCTTCTAGCAGCCTTGTTGCTCCGACCTCACAACCTTCCTGTTTTGGTGTTTAGTCTGTTGATTCAGGCTGTGATGACAAAATTCGTCTGGAAGCCCTTAAAACATGATGCAGCTCAGATTACCGTAATGCATTATTGGTTTGGCCAAGCATTCTTTTATTTTCAGGTATGTGACTGCCACCAAGGGAAAACTGTTTGCTTTTTGTGTGTCTTCTGTTTATTAGAAGTCTGTCTTTTATGGTCTTCTGTTTACTTTTTACATGCTGTTGTTTTTGTTTTCTTTAACTTGGGGGAAATTATTAAGAGTATTACAAGTCGGTGCGGCCAGGTAGCACAGCGAGTAAGAGCACCGGCTCCAGTGTCAGGATGACCTGGGGATTGAATCCGGGCTCAGATACTTAGCACCACACCCAGAAATAACTGGCCGTATAACTTTGAACAAGTTACTTAACCCCAGTTGCTTTTAAAAAAAAAGAGTATTGCAAGTCTAGAAGTTGTAGTCTTTGCTGAAAGAAATAATTGTCAATATCAATATATGGCATTACAGGTTATCTGTATTGCAAAAATATTTTATTAATGTATTTTGTTTTTACATCACCTTAATTTCCAAATATTTTCCTTACTTTTCCCCTACCCAATGAGCTGTGCCCTGTGACACAGAACAAAGAAGGGAAAACTTTTCAGAAAAACCAAGCAACGCAACCATCTGAGGGTACAGGCTTTATTCTAGGTCCATAATCCCTCACCTCTGCAAAGAAGGGAGAAAAGTGCATTTTATCAGCTCTTCTCCTAGGCCTATTCATTATCATTATACAGTGATCAGTTTCGCTTTTTGGTCTTTCCATTTACTTTGTTGTCATTGTGTAAGTATTTTTTTGGTTTTGCTTACTTCGTTCTGTATCACTTTATATGTCTTCCATGCTTCTCTGCATTCTTCATATTCATTGTTTTCTTATGACATGGTAATAGTCTACTAATGGCAGTTACTTAGTTTCTAATCTTTGCCATCATAGAAGCTGATGATATGAATAGATAAATAGTTTGGTATATATGGGACCTTTCTTTTCTTCTTTGACTTCCTTGTGTGTGTGTGTTTGTACACATATGTGATCTCTTGATCAAAGGGTATGCACTTTTTAGTGACTTTTTTTTTTAGCATGATTCCAAATTGTTTTCCAGAATGGTTGTACCAATTGACAGTTCCACCAAGAATGTGCCTTTCTGTAAGTCCTCCAGTATTGACTATTTCCATTATCTGTCATCTCTGCCAGTTTGCTGGATGTGAGGTGGAATGGTAGCTACTCAACAAAATTCAGCTTAGTCAACTTTTTAATAAATGATACTAACTGTATAATGATGAAAATCTGTAGTCCCTGCCCTCAAGATCAGTAGTCTAATTGGGAGGATTTATCATGTACACAGATAAGTATAACACAGGTAAAATATGATAAGGGCAAAAGAAAGCTCCAGTGTGATAGAGAATGTGAAGAGAGAGCTCTATCCCTTTGAACGGGAGGTGGGAGGATCATGGAAATCCTCATGGTGAAGGTAGTACTTGAGCTAGACCTTGGAGAAGAAAGAATTTATCTATAGGGAGCACATTCCAGGTATGAAGTTATACTGTATCAGAGGTAGAGACCAAATTGGGGAATAACTGGAGTCAATTTTGACAGGCAGAGTATGGGAAGGGAAATAATGTAGAAATATGACTGGAAATATCATAGAAATAGTCTTGGAGTCAGATTACGGAGGGCCTTTAGAGACTCCAGCCAGAGGAATTTATATCGTATTTTGTAGACATGAAGGAAGCACAGGATTTTGAAGCAGAAGAGCACGTGCATTAGGAAGATGAATTTGGCAGTTACATGAAGGATAAATTAGATTGGAGAAAAGGGAGACTGGAGCCAGGGAGACCAGGATCATAAACCTTAGAGCTGGAAAGAGCCTTGGAGAACATCCATTCCAATCCCCTCGTTTTACAGATGAGGAGACACTGGTAAGAATAAAACAAGTAACGTGAATTTCCTGGAACCACACAGGTAGTAAAGGGCTGGGCAAGAATCCAAACCCAGTTATCCTGACTCTAAATACAGGGTTCTTTCCACTGTATCATACTGCCTTTCAATTAGGACACCACTATAGTCATCTCAGTGTGGGACGGTTTGGGAAAGGAGAGCATATTTCCTATTAAGGTGAAAATTCCAGTCTTCTGTTCAGTACAAGGTTGGGTTGGGTTCATTTCCTTTTTCTCTTCCTCATCCTCTTTCTCCTTCTCTTCCTCTTATCTCTCCCTTCCTTTCCATCTTCTTTCTCTACCTCTGTTCCCTTCTTCCTCTTCTTCCCTCTGTTTCCTCCTGCCTCCTCTTCTCTCTCCTCCCTCCTCTTTTCTCCTCTAGTACTAGAGAAGTGCTAAGTCCCATGCTACTCTGCCCTGGTTAGACTGCATCTGTAATAGTATGTTCACTTTCTGGATGCTGCAATTTTAACTTCAATGGAATGCATTGGAAAAAATGGATTGAAACATGTTTTGACCATGGCAAAGCACTTTTTAATGTAGTTTATCCAATACATTTATCTGGCTCCTAAACTTGGTAGCTAGCTTCCAAATCTAGAACAGATTTGTTTGTGCCTTGTTTGTGTCTGGCTGTGACAGTTGTCCAGATCCCATTTCAAAACTCTCAGGATGGGAGATTCATGTCCTCCCTGAGCACTTTACATTTATGCACATTGTATTACACTTCACTGTCACACCTTAAGAGACTTTGTATTCCACTGGTTAACAAACTTTGCTGCCAAGAGCTCCTAAGATGCAGCCAACAGAAAAGTTCTCATTGCCAGTGAAGCTGGTTTTCCCTGGTCTTGTCTGACTTGGAGACAGGCAGTAATTGTTTCCTCTTTTACTTGGACTTCTAAGTCAATGAAGATTGACTTTGATTCCTACCAAAATCCTAGAAACTTAGTATTAAGGGAGTGGTTTGCAAACATTTAGAAAAAGAAGTGATATTTACTAAGAGCCAATTTAAGTTCATTAAGATTATTTCATGCCAGACTAATCTAATTTCCTTTTTTTTTTTTTTTGCCAGAGTTACTTTACTACCTGTCAGCTCAGGAGAGTGCCAAAAACATCATTTACCTGTAATTTGGTGAAACATTTGACAGTCTTTGTCAACAATTTGAAGATACATAGTATAGATAGGCACATTCAAACTGATTGAAAGTCAGACCCAAAAGGTAGTCATGTAATGATAGATTTCATTTTTGAGGGAAGTCTTTTGTAGAGTGCCTCAGGAATCTATCCTTAACCCTGTACTGTTCAACATTTTATCAGATGAAGACATAAACAACATAGATAGAGACATAGACAACATTCTTATAGCATGCGTAGGTGATGTAAAGGGGGGGTAGCTAGTACATTGAATGATAGATTTTTTTCAGTTGGGGAACCGGTTCTAGACTTGTTATTTGATCAGTGTTGGGATTTCATGGTAAAGAAACTCCCTCCAATGTAGAATTACAACTGTTCTGTAATTGATAATCTTAGGGAGTTGCCTGACAGGTCAGTGAAAGATTAAGGAGTTTGCTCAAGGTCACATAAACAAGGATATGTCAGAGCCAGAACTTTCTGACTTTGACATCGATTTCTCTCCATTGTGGTGCCTCTGAATGACAGAATTAGGAAACAAAGGACGTCAAGAGGTAGAATAGATTATGAGCTAAATCTAATTGCAGATTAAATTTAATTGGGATCAGTGCAAAATCCTAGTTCGTGTGGCTTAGAACTAGAAGAGAAGCCCATACCCCATTTTGTAGAAGGCCCTCAGACCCAGAAAAGTTCCAGGAGTCACCTAAGGTTGCACTGAAGGTCAACAACACACTCAGGTTTCAGGCCTTGATTCTCAGACAGAGGGTTCAATGCTATTTCCACTACACCTACACTGTGGGTTTTTTTTCTTGAAAAATCAATTTTACAAGTGTGCTGTGATGGAAGTCTAGTGCACTGGAATCTCAGTGAGTCAGCAGTTTGATTGGGCAAGAAAACTAAGAACAGTTTAGACTCCTCGGGAAGAAGCAGAGTCCAGAAACAGGAAATCGAGGGTGGGCAAGGGATTCAGCGACAGGCAATATAAGAAATACTTGAAAGACCTGGGGACATTTTTTCTTGGAGAAGAGCAAACTTTGGGGAACACATTATGCCTGTCTTCATATAGTATGAGAAGGGCCCACGCTTGTGATCTCATCTCTGGAGACAGCCCATGTGAAGGGCTTTGCAAACCTGAAAGCACTTTAGAAACGCTAGCTTTTATTATGGCAGACGAATTCAAGTTGTTGTGCTTGGCCCAAAGGGAGAGGCTGGAGGAAGACAGGATGGGGCTGTAGACTTGATGTTAGAGAGCCTGCTTTGAATCCCCCTCTGCTATATTCTACCTTTGTGACTGTCCAACCTCTCTCAACCTCAGTTTCCTCAGTTGTAAAATGAGACCCTTGGAATGGGCTGCCTAGGGAGGTAGTGGATTCTCTGTCACTAAAGATTTTTTTTAAGTGTTCATTGGAGGGATGTCTTAGAGAGGATTTCTTTTTAGTTAGAAAATGAGCTTAATGACCTCCCACTGTCAGGTTCTTTTTGTGTATTTCTGGCCTGAATTAGAGTGGTGGGAGTGGCAAGGAGGATATGTAGGCAAGAGCATTTGCAAAGGTGAATCTGCAAGAGTTGGCAGCTGATTAGAGAGTGAGGAAGAGGAAGAGTGGAAGATGATTGAGGTGTCTGGGACCATCAGCACAATCATGAAGGGAATAAGGAGAAGATAATTCAGTTCAGTGTGTATTGAGTATCAGCGGCTTTTGGGACATCTAGGTGGATATGCCCATGAAACTTGAAATTTTTGACAAAGTCCTTGTTTACGAGTTATCCACTTAGAGATGATCCTTGGAATTGTGAGAGCGGATATGATAATCCAAGATATAGAGAGAAAAGAGAAAGAGGCCCAAGGACTAGATGGTCTTCTAATAACCTTTGACCTAAAATTATTTTTTTATGGAACAGGATCTAGTACAAAGCTTTCCAGTTGCAAATAGAGATCTCTCTTCATATCTACCCATTAATCCATATTCTTTGATTAGGGATGATATGTCCACCTCTTGTGCCATCTAACCTACACTCCTCTATCTTGTCTGAAAAGATAGATCGATAGGATTTTTCCTGGGTATGCTGACATCTAAGTCTAGCATGTGGTCAACTAAAATCTTACTTGTAAAATCAAGTGTCCTTTAGCTCTTTAATTACTAAGAGACAATGTACTTGCATTTCATAAGCATGTGTGAATTAATTATACACAGTCTGGCATGTTCTAGCATGGTTCCCTCCTTAATATTTTTCAGCAGTGCTCAAGACGCTAATAAATGGTGATCCTTCTCTGTGGAACTACATATGGGATGTTAGTTACCAAATGTGCTCTTGGTCTTTATTCTCAACAGTTCGTTCCAGTGCGTGGAGGAATTCAGTGGCAAAGATTATTATCTAATTCCTTTAGCCTCCACATCGTCCGTATTCAGTTTATCAGAGGATTAAAAATTAAAAAAAACAAGAACTATTGAATCTGGGTAATCTAAGTGTTATAATGTGAAGAGTTTTAGATAGAGTCGTTCAGTTGCCTGATTCTGCTCCGTCACCACGCCCTCCCTCTGAGATAGATTTTCTTCTAGATCTATATGCAGCCTTCTGACTTCACGTGCACCCTCACTCTTTCAGTGGACTGTTTTTCCTCTACCTGAAGAAAGAGAGGAAAAGAATAATTAAAGGTTCTTCTTTAATAGGTAACAGCTATTAATATGAACAGTTTTCAAAATAATTGGAAACTATAAATGACCATATGGAAACCTGCTCCAAATTAAAATGCTGGTTTTACCCAACACACTACAAAATGATAAAGATGGCAAAAATGGAAAACAGTCAATGTTGGAGGGCTGTGGGAAGACAGGCACGCTAATATACTGCAGGTGGTGTTGTGAATTGGAGCAACCATTCTAGATGACAATTTGGGATTATGCAAGAAAATGACTAAACTGTTCCTACCTTTTGACTCAGAGATCTTATTGCTGGGAGGTCTAAGACAGAAATAAGAGTTCCAGTGTAAACCAGAATATTTATAGTAGCATGTTTCATGGTAGCAAAGAGCTGGAAACAAAGTGAACACCTGTCATTTGGAGAGTGGCTATATTTGGAGAATTGTGTATATGTAAATGTAATGTAATGTTGTTATGAAAATAGAAATGAGGGATGTGGGGAATTTGGAAGCATGGGAAGATTTATATGAATTGATGCAGAAAGGACCTAAAACAATTCCAAAGGACACACAATGGAAAATGCCAGCCACATCCAGAGAAAAGACTTCCTAATGCAGAACAAAGCAGACTGTTTTCTTTTTTTGTTTTATTTTTTTTTCCTTTCTCATGGTTTTCCCCATTCATTACAATTTTTCTATGCAGCATGGCTAATGTGAAAATGTGTTTAATAGGAATGTATGTGTAGAGCCTATATCAGATTGCAGGCTGTCTTGGGGAGGGAGGGAGAGAAAATTTAAAACTTATGGAAGTGAATGTTGAAAACTAAATAAGTAATTTAAAAAAAATTGATGCAGAAACAAGTATAGAATAATAGATTTAGAACTGAAAGGAATCCTGAAGACCATCTAGTTTAACTTCCTCGTTTAAAAAAATTCAAAATACACACACATATATATAAAGGGGCAGCTAGGTGGTGCAGCAAATAGAGCACTGACCCTGGAGTCAGGAGGACCCGAGTTCAAATTTGACCTCAGACACTTGACACACTCTAGCTTTGTGACCTTGGGCAAGTCACTTAATCCCAATTGCCTCATCTCCCTCCTCCAAAAAAAAAAATTCTAATATCTTTTGCTTTTATATCACCTTTCTTTCTGAATATGCTCATCCCCTCTCTCTTGCCCTTCCAGGCACTACTTATAACAAAGATATGAACAGAAAGAGGAAAAAAGAAGAAGTTTAGCAAAACCAACTAATAAATTGTGTTTGACAATATATATAATAGTCTGCGGCTATAATCTATCTCTGTAAAGAGGCGAGGAAATTGATTTTCTCAACTCTTCTGTTGAGCCAGGCTCAAATATTAGAATTACCCAGGGTTCAGTTTAGGTTAGTTATTCTTTTTGTTTCTATTACTGTAGTCATTATGTACAGTTTTCCTTGTTCTACTTTCGTCAGGTTTTTTTTTTTTATCAGCTCAATTAAGTCTTCTCGTGCTTCTCTGACCACAGAAAACTATAATGACTGGTGTGTAAAAACAGAAGGCATCAGTGAAACTTGCTTTTTAAGAAATAGTTGAGCTATGATAGAAGTGAATTGTACACTAGTTCCTGAGGGCATGTAGGTCATTTTAGAGTCAACAGCAAAATGCGTATGATCATGGAATCCAGGAAGTGGAAGGGACCTGAAGCATCATCTAGTTTCCAAGCTTTACCAAAAGCATGAATCCCCCCACGACTTCATGTGATCATCTCATTTCTGCTTAAATACTATCAAGGAGCTGAAAGTCACTGCCTCATGCAACAGGCTATTCAGTTTTCCGAAAGTTAGAAAATCCTTCCTTATTGGAGACAGAAGTTGGTTTCCTTGTAACTTCTCTCGTTCTGTCCTGGATATGTGCTAGCCAAAGCCTGTCCTTCCTTCATCCTCAGAATCACTCAGATGTTTGAAGTCAGTGATCATGTCCCTCTAAGTCTTCCCTTGCCTGACATTCCCAAGACTTAATCGAAAAGTAAGCAGTTCCCTTATAGTGACTCACATTTTTTATAACCCTTAAAATTTTTTGAGATACTTTTCTAACAACAACTCTGTGAAGTAGTATTATCCTCACCTTTTTGTTGTTAAGCCATTTCAGTCATGTCCGACTCTCTATGACCCCATTTGGGGTTCTCTTGGTAGATACTAGAATATTTTGCCATTTCCTTCTCCAGCTCATTTTACAGAACTGAGGCAAATAGGGTTAAGTGACTTGTCCAAGGTCACACAGCTAGTAAAAGGAAAGTAAGTGTCTAAGGCTGGATTTGAACTCAGGTTCTCTTTATTCCAGGGCCAACACCTTATCCACTATGCCACCTACCTGCCCACTGTAGGGATAAGGAAATTAAGTCTCAGAAATTAAATAATTTGCCAAGTCAGAGTGAGGTCTTAGACAAGTATTCTGACTCAAAAACAAGGCATTTTTTTATTTTATCATGATGCCCTTACTGAAAACTATTAAATATGTTACAGTTATTCACAGATGATGCTTTTTCCATGAAGCTTTCTCTGATCTTTTAACCAGAATTGATTCTTCCCTTTTTCAGTGCACTTTGTACTTTTCTTATGCGCAAATCGTGCACATCAGAGTCTGTTTTTTATAATAGTTAGGTGAGTTACACATCTGATTTCCCTTGCTAGACTATATATTGGCTCCTTGATGATAGGGATTAGTCTTTGTACCTCCAGCAGTACTTAACACAGTGTTGTGTGTAGTAAGTCTTAATAAAAAGTTTAATGAATAAATACATAATTAAGATTTGACTATTAGCATTAAACCCTCTAAGCATTGTGTAACCTTCTAAAATGTTTTGCTAAATTAATAAATTTAATATATTAACTCATCTACCTTTTTCCCCCCTCTATTTTCAGGGTAATTCCAATAACATTGCCACAGTGGATATTTCAGCAGGCTTTGTTGGCCTAGACTACTATATTGAAGTACCAGCTATGTTCCTCACAGCCTTTGCAACATATGTAGGACCTATCCTTTGGGCCATTCACTTACTGAGTTTTTTGAGTTCAGAAAACAACAGGTAATGACTTATTTTAACTACAAATTTGGTGAGAAAGTAGTTAGAATTAAGAATAAGACTTACACTCACAGAATTATATAAGAGATACAGTTGGTGGGGACCTTAGAGGTCATCTAACCCGGAGTCCATGAACTTGCCTTTTTAGTATTTCAGCAATTATATTTCAGCGTGAATCTTACGAATTTTATGCATTTAAAAAAAACATTCTTAGAAGGGCTCCATAGGCTTCACCAGATTGCTAAGGGGATCCATGACACAAATGTTTCCTGATGGAGACAAATCTTATTTTATGGATGAGGGAAATCAAGCCCAAAGAGGAGAATTAAATTGCTCCAGGTTAGGGATAGGCAGTAAATAACCAGAACCAGGATTGGAACCCAGGTCTAAGTCCAGTGTTCCTCCTCCAGTGTGCTGCCTCTCCTTTGCCTTCATAGTAGCACCAGGAAGCCCAAAGAATGTTTTTTAAAACTGGTTGGTTATTCATGTTCCTGACTGTTCTATATAACAAGAAGAAACCATTAAACAACAAGGGCTTGGGAGACTTCCACATCTGAAACATCCAGGAGTGGTAGAGGGAGTACTTTGATACCTCCAGGATCAAATTGTCTTTCCCCTTGAAAGAGCTTTCCATGAGAGCTCTTGGCTACATCCTAGTCTGTTTATATCTGTTACTTCTTTGGCCTCAGCGTTGGTCAGCCTGGCTTCTAAGTGCAGAGGAGACGATACATACTCAAACAGTCCTCACAGATTTTGTCCTCGGGCGTCTGGCTCAATGATGAGATTTATTCTTTACCTTTCTGGAGCGTATGGATAGAGTAATTTGAGTATCTGACTTTAACAGCTACAAAACCCCTGGACAATTCTGTAGGGCACCTTCTTAGGTTCCTACTAAGAGCTGGCCCAGAAGATATGCTGCATGGAATGTGCCAGACACTTGGCATAGATTTGTGAGTAAATGGAGTATCTGTGAGTAAAGGAGACTTGACTGTCCTTTTTATTGTGTTTTTAGAAAGAGGTATGTAAAACCGTAGTTTTAAAAACGTTTATTGATGTTCTTTTCTTACATCACTTCCTAATGACTATCTGTTCCTCCAAAATAAGTACAGTCAAATCAGATCTACCTTTGACCGTATCTGAAAATGTCTGCCTCATTCTGCACCTCTAATCCCCAAGCTCTGCCAAGAGGTGGGGGTAAATGCTTCTCTCCGAGTCCTTTGCTCATGACTGTTCGTGGCATTGATCAGAGTTCTGAGGTCTTTCAGTGTTATTGTCCCCTACAATGTTGTGGTCATCATGTACATTGTTCTCCCAGTTATATTTACTCTACTCCACCTCAGTTCTTCCTGAGTTTCTTAAAATTCTTTATAGTCATCATTTCTTATGACAGAATAATATTTCATTACATTAACATACTACAGTTTGTTCAGCCATTCTTCACCATTGGGCATTTACTTTTTTTTTCAACCTCTTAGCTGCTACAAATATTTTTGTATATTTGGAATCTTACTCTCTGTCTTTGACTTCCTTGAGATATATGCCTAGTAATTTTGCTTCTCTGTGAAATAAGTCAACAAAAGCCATTTAGTGACTATCATATGCAAGGCACTGTGCAGAGTTCCAGAGTAGTATGAGACCCCTTGAGTAGCTTATAGTCTAGCCAGGGAGAGAAGATACACTTCCAAAAATTAAATAACAGTGCTAGGCCAGAGGGGTCTTACCAGCTGTGATAGGTGAGTTCATAAGAAAAAGAAATCTTTGGGTGCAGAAGTGGTCAGGGAAGACCCCATGGGGTAGGCAGCATCTTATGACAGGGAAGATTTGGATAGGCTGAGAGGAAAAGAAAAATAAATTTCAGGCAAGAGAACATGAATTTCTCCATCCAGGTCTTTCCTTAGAGTCAGTTGTGTTTAGGAACCAGTAAGCTCACCATTGTGTGGAAATGAGAATAGAAGTTAAAAAAAAAACCAATAAAGTTAGAGCAATGGATTAGGACCAAATTTGAGAAGACCTTGAATGTCAGGCTAATTAGTTTAATGAAGCAAACATTTGTTAAGCATTTAGCATGCCTAACACACTAGTCTAGGGATTAAAAATGAAAAGTGACATGGTCTGTACCCTCAAAGAGCTTCCTACCTAAGAGGAGAAGTGTTGAGTAAGTTTCTCAACCAGGGAATTGAATTATGCAATGTTAATGGGAGTTGGAGATCTTCTCCGTGCATTAAGGGAAGCTTGATTAGGGGAGGCCTGTTTTTCAGGAAGGCCTACACCTTTTTTTACTTTGTAATTAGGCAGTGGGTCACAAGGGTTGTGATGCCCTCTGACCCTGAAGAAGTATATATATACTCTGAGGTTAGCATTCTGCTTTGGGGCTTACTCTTGGGAAGAGTGTTCTAGTGATACAGCCAGATGAGACTCTGAGTAGCTATTATGGAGCCCCTGGCTTTGAAAACCTAGATGTTGGCTCTTCTCTCTCTGGTAACTATGTATGTATGTAATGGTCAGGTAGTTGCATCTGTCTGTCGATCTGTGATGTATGTATTATTTGGTCAGATGGTTAGAAGCCCTTTCTGTTGGTCTTTATGCTATTATTTCTGCTTGTATTTTCTCAAGTTCAGGGTGCTGACTTTTCCCGCTGAGCTAAGTAAATTTTATGTGTGTGTGTGTGTTTGTGTTTGATTATATAGGTTTGATTAAAGTAAGATTGTTGACCCCTTTTGAGTTGTTTTCCTTTAGAAAAGCAGATCAAAGAACGAGTACTGGCAGTCATCCTTGTCCTTGGTATGCTAGGGTGCTTTTTGTTACACCATGACAGCTTCAGCATTTTGGAAAAATTCTGTTTAATAAACTTTATTTGTTGAACCATGTGCTATGTTGTGGAACAGAAAGGCAAAATAAAGTAGTTTTAACCCTCAAGAGTTAAGAGCCACTTGCGTAGTTTAGGGGATGCAATGTGTACACTCTACATTAATACATAGAATCTACCAAGTCATTTCAGGAGGGAGAGAGTGCTTGGGGGAGACAAGCTGACGGCATTGTGGACACCATCCTTCCCTGCCCCCAAAAGAGAGAAATAGACAGAGGCAAGGGGTGACAGAGACAGCTTTGGTTCCTGTAGGCAGAATAATAATAGCTTAGGGTTATATAAGTCTCAGCTTCTCTTGAAAAACAATATCTAATGGACTGTTTCTTTTGTAATTTGTCATCTTTCCTAGAGATCTCTTCTTATTTCCTTTACAATTACATAGTACAGGTAGAGACAGTAATGCCTTCTGATGACAGTGTATTCCAGGTGGAAGAAGTGCAAAATTCAGACAGATTGCTCCCTGTGCTTTGGGGAATATGAATCTTCCTGAGGACAGAAACCCAGGGAGGCTTCTTTCACAAGTTCTCCTGTATTCTCTTCCATATTTGGGTTTAGGGGAGACTCAGTGTGCTTGAGTTGGGTGGTCTATCATATTCCAAAGGATAACTGACTTGATTTTCATAGGCTTTATTACAAGGTATTGAGAAAAACTGGCTGCTAATCCCAGTTCACATTTCTCTAGCACTTTAAGGTATATGTAAAGCAGTTTCATGGCCACCCTGTGGGAGAGATGATGTGTATGCTTGTGTGTCTCCTCCTCCCACCCCAGCATCTTGGCAGTACAGTTCTGAACTAGTGGAAGAGTGTGTTCTTGAGGTCAGGTTAGGCCACTTGGGCCCACCCTGGGCTATCTCTTCACCCAGGTCCCATCCCTGCATAGAACGCCCATTCCTGATAATAGGAGCTGGAATGCTTGGCAGCTTAGGATGCAGACTGTTGCTAAGCATTTTTCCATTCAAGATTGTGACCATTTTAGGCTGAGAATTGGGGGAAGCAAGTGGAGAGCTTTTTCTCTGTGGCTTCAGATGGTTTGGTTTTAGCTTTCTCAGATCTGCAGTAGAGAAGTTTGCAAAATGAATCATAGTATCTCAGAGTTGAAAGGGACCATGGAGGGCATCTAGGCTAGTCCCTTCCTGAAGCCAAATTCCCTTTACAATATTTTTGATTGATATTCAGTCTTGCTTCTGATTAAATACATTTAAAATAAGAAACTTCTGACCTTTCAAGGCAGCCCATTCCAAAGAGTTTCAGAATATTTAGTTAAGGGTCAGATGTATTTAATTTGAAGGGAAACATGTTCATACACCTCCACTTGCCCTATCAGATTCCTCTGGCTATATACCTTCTTTGGAGGGGGCAGGGGAAGGCAGGGGGATGTTAATAAGAAAAGGTCTAAGATGGCACAATGTTCTGCCAATTTACAGATGACACAAAACTGGGAGAAAACACACACTGGATGACAGAGTGAGGATCCAGAAAAGTCTTGGCAGATAAGAGCATTGGGCTGAATCTACTAAAATGCCTTTCAAGTATGGATGAATAGAAAATCTTATATTTGGGTTAAAAAATCAGATTCACAAGTACAAGAGAAGGAAGCATGATTAAGCAGCAGGAAAAGTGCTGAGGGTTTTAGCAGACCACTGGTTTGGTTTGGGGCACTACAAGAGCCTGTGTGATCTTGGGCTACCTTAAGATAGGCATAGTGTCCAATAATGAGGAAGTGTCGTCCTGGTCAAACAGTGTCTCAGCTGTGGGTTCCATTGTTTAAAAAGAACACTGGGGAGGAGCCCCATAGCATGGTGGGTAGACAGAGTTAGAAAGACCTTTGACCCAGACTACTGTGTGATGCTGGAGACATCACTGAAGCCTTTGGTGCCCCCAGAGAATTCTCTACAACTGTGAGTCCCAGAGCAGGTGCTGAACTGCTTTCATAGAAGGAGTGAGAACCCTCTTCACTGAAGTCACTTGAAGTTCTCAAGTCTGGTCCATAAGGGAGGATGGCATGGGGACACTGATAAGCTGGAGAGAGTCCAGAGCAGGCTACCAGAATGGTCCAGGGCCTCAAGTGTGTGCCCTTCAAGGATCAGTTGATGTGGTTGGGGATCTTTAGTCCTGAGAGGAGGAGAATTAAGATACATGAGAGGTGTCTCCAGATTGTCATAGGTGGCATGAAAAGGAGATGAGGCTTGCCCTTGAGCTGAGTAGTCAGAAGCAGGAGCCAGATAGAGAGGGGAAGGGAAGTAGCCCAGAGACAAACTGAGGCCTGATATTAGTGCTAGAGTGCCGCACAAGTGTGATGGAACAGGCTGCCTTGTGGGCATATGGGGGTGGCTGGATGCTTTGGGGCTGCATTCCTCTACCTGCATTGGGAGGATTCTGTTCAGGTGTCATATTTTCTACTCAAAACCCTTCCTGACCCCCTTTCCCTTTTAACAGTGCTCTCTCCCTCCTTAAACCACCTTGTTTGTTTTTCTTTTGTTTGTCTTCGTTTTTACTATCTTGCATGTGCGTAGTGTCTCTGTTGGTGGAATGTAAGCTCTCTGCAGGCAGGATCTGTGTCCTCAGTGCATACATAGAACAGGACCTTGCACACAGGAGGCACTTAATGATTTTGTTGTGTTCCCTGTCTACTGACACAATTCTGGACTGTTCCATTTGCAGGCAGATGATTCTCAGATTTTAGGAGTGGTTTTGCCCCTACAATATACCCTTACATTGGGAGAACTCCTCTTAGGTAGAAGCTGGACTAGAGAGACCTTGAGGTACCCACCATCTCTAAATAATGTGAAGGACACAAGATGCCAGGATGTCAGGAGCTTGGGATGGGGCAATGGAGAGGGAAAGGGAACATCAGATTCCCTTGAGGCCCCACAAACTTTCGATCTGTGATGCTATTCAGGAATATCAGCCGGCAGCCTCAGAACAAGTGTTGGTCAGTCTGAAGGTTGAGAGCTTGGGCTGGAAGTGCTGATTGAGGGAGTGTGGAAAGAGATCTGGGGCTTGGGATGCACAAATGGTTCTGGTTGTAGGTTGCAGTGATAGTTGTTTCAGTGTCAGGATGGTTTCAGTGGGTGTGCAGAGAAGAGTAAGTTGGGATGCCTGAGTAAGTGAACAGTTGGAGAACTCATCTGTGTGTCCAGACCTGGTGGAGAAAGAGAGGTTAGGCTGGCAGTTGTCCATCTGTTCCCTTTCTCGTTACAGCATATACCAGCAAGGTAGGAGTAATATATACTAGCAGGGTGTGACAAGGGCCTAAAAATGGTAATGGCTATGTAAAGTGGAGAATGACAAAAGCCAGAATCCGCAGAACACAGCAGCTGCTGAGAAAAGTCTCTAAGATAGATAGATTGTGTGTTGTCATACAGCGTAGCAGAAGCATTAGTTTCTGAGTTCTTCCTGGCCTGGGGTTAGAGGCAAGGTTTTGGTCTCTTCAGCCTTGGGGCATTGTGATTGTTTTGTGACACAGGTAAAGAGAATTTTAAAACTCAGACATCTTTCAACTTGGCAAGGGATTCATTGCCCACTTCTTAGGAATTCACCAACCAGTACACATGGGCAGGGACCCAGAATCTAGTTCAGGGCTCAGGGCCCAAGCAAACTTCCTTCCACTGCCTCCCCCTGTTGTCTTACAGATGGTTTTTCACCAGCTTTTGTTTTCTCAAAGCAGAATTTTGCTTAATCTGTTTCTTTCTAAAAAGGCTTTTTTTTTAAATGGAAAATTTGAATCAGTGTGTTCTATTCTCTGGTTGCTCATGCAGGTCATATGCAAAACCACTCCTAAAATCTGAGCATCATCTGCCTGCAAATGGAACAGTCCAGAATTGTGTCAGTAGACAGGGAACAAATGCTTTCTCGACAAAATCATTAAGTGCCTCCTGTGTGCAAGGCCCTGTGCTGTGTATGCACTGAGGACATAGATCCTGCCTGCAGAGAGCTTACATTCCACCAACGGAGATATAACACACACGCAACACAGAAAAATAAAATAGAAGACAAAAACCCCAAAACCACCAAACAGGGTAGTTTAAGGAGGGAGAGAGCGCTGCCAAATGGGGGAAGGGATCAGGAAAGGCTTTGAGTAGAAAGTGTGGCAGTGAGCAGAGCCCTGGAAGCTGAGTCTAGAATGAGGGGGGTGTTCTGGGAGGCACCGAAGCAGGAGCTAGAATGCCAAGTGTGGGAACAGTTTGGCCACAACATAGAGCATGTGAGGGCTAGTATGGAATGTCTTGAAAGGCAGGTTCCAGGTGGATTGGGAGGGCTTTACATGCTAGACTGAGGAGTTTGTGTTTTATCTTAAAGGCAGGGGAAGTTCCCTTTATGGGTGTGGGGATAGCCGAAATGACCTCTGAGCTCCTTTGCCGCTCTGAAGTGTGATTCAGGTACGATTTTTGTGGAAGGGAATGGCCCCATGAGATAGATGCCTGAGGCAGCCTTGTGGAAGATGGGATGGAGAGGGGAAAGGCTGGGAGCAAGAACAGTGACGGCTCACAGCTATCGCATTGGTCTAGGAGAGGGATGATGAGGGCCTGAAGTAGGCTCTTGGAGCTGTAAATACAAGGAGGCGTTACTGAGCCAGAAGTGACAGATGGTGACAGCTGGTTGGGTTGGAGGGGGAGGGAGAAGGAGGAGTCAGGGATGATTCCCAAGATATGAAACTTGAGGGTGATAGTGCCCTCAACAGAAGTGGGGAAATTTAAAGGACGGTGGGTCCAGCCATGAGTTCTGTTTGGGAAATGTGAAATTTTGAGGTGCCAGTCATTCATCCTGGGGGAGATGACCCAGCACGCAGTTGTTGATGTTCCACAGAGAAATGAAAACAGTTGCTAGGGCCCCCCACCGTGAGCACTTAGTAGTTACTAAGAGACTTGACATTATTTTCCCAGGTGGTTTCATGACATGAGACAGAGAGGTATAGCCTTTCTAGCTGTGAATTTGGAGGTGAGGACTCTAAACCCAGTCCTTGCAAAAGGCCAAGATGGGACAATAACTGTCACCAGGTGATGATAGCTCTTATCCCACACTTCACTGCTCTGTACAGACTCTGCTGTCATTGCATGCTGTTTGGAGTGGAAAAAGGTAACTAGGGATGGGCAGTAGCGTGAGAACTTCTTTGGTTCCTACAGTACAGGAGGACAACCTTGTAGTGGTACAGAAGGAGCCTGGGCACTTGTTTTCTCTTTCCCATCCCCAGCCTGGCAGAAAGAACCATAGAAAAGGTGAGGAGGACTGGCATCTTCATGTACTTCTGGAGCATTGGGCCTGGGAGATGGGGCACAGACCCCCTGGGGCAGCCTGGAGTCATCTTTCTACCTAATCAGTGCAATCCAGCAAAAATGGCTAAGGAGCTACTTTATGCTAGACATGGGGAAAATAAATAAGTGTCTGAACAAGACTACCGACCAACAGTATCCCCGGCACATAGCAGAGGTAGTTATTCCCTGTAGGCACTAGCATTTGTAGAAGGCCACAGCAATTGCTGTCGAATTAGGACATAACCCTGAGACTCTTTACTACTAGGCAGTAATGCAGAGAGGACAGGCAGCTGGTGCTTTAAACATGTGAGATTCACATATGTGCAACCAGTCTGCCTGTTAATGGTCCCTGATATTGTCAGTGGAAAAGTACAGGTCTGTCCCTTTGCTTTCCAGCCAGTGCTGTTTATTGTCCTTGTATGACTAGTTGGGGAAATAAGATATATTCTCGTAATAATAACTTCTGGATAAATTTAGCATTTTACAGTTTACAAAATATTTTCCTAACAACCTTATGAGAAAGATAATGTATTGTTACCCCATTGTATAGATTTTATACCCTTAAGGCTTGTTGAGGCTGATGTGCCCATGGCTGCACAGTTAGTAAGTAGGGATTGTCTTTCCCAGGGAGGAACAGCATAGTGCAGATTAAGATTCTAGCAAAAGTCAAGGACTAGGCTAAGCAGGAAATCGTGGAGTCTGCACAAAACAACTTGAGGAGCACGCTTCTGGGATTGACGGTTTATCTCGTGAGAGAAATCAGCTCGAGGAAGCATTCTTTGTAAGGCTACAGTGCACTAGCTGGGCCCCCTTGTCAGTTAGCCGGAGCTTGCACTGAAGCCCAGTCTCCAAAGGCAGTGTTCTTCCTGCATCTCACTGCCTCTCACCATCGACTACACGGATGTGTCCAGTGCTTGAAGTGGGATAGCAGAAGGCAAGAGCTGGAGGAGGGCAGGCAATCAGAATGGCCTCATGTGGGTAGGAGGACATTTGCCACGCCTTGATATAAGGAAGAAGTTCTAGCAGTGAGATCTTCTACAGATGAACCAGGCTGGCTTCAGAGGTAATGAATTCCCTGTTTCCTGTCTTTTGTTGGAATGTAGAGGAGACTGATGATTCAGGTAGAAGTTGGACTGGATCAGGGGTCAGCGAACTATGGCCAAGGGGCCCAATCCAGTCCAAATTGGTATTTTGTACATCAGTGAACTAAGAATGGTTTTTACATTTTGATATAGTTTAATATTTAATTTAAACATTTTAAATCTATTTTTTCTTTTCTTCAGTAGTTTCAGCTATGGACAATTCCTTGTAGCCCCATTTAGGGTTTTCTTGACAAAGACACTAGAGTGGTTTGCCATTTCTTTCTCCAGCTCATTTACAGAACTGAGGCAAACAGGGTGAAGTGACTTGTGCAAGGTCACTCAGCTAATGACGTCTGAGGCCATATTTGAACTCAGGAAGATGTCTTCCTGACTTCTGACCTAGCACTCTATCAACTATGTCACCTGGCTGCCCACATGTTATATTTAGTATGCTAAATATATTTTAAAACATTTTTAGATCACAGGCTAAGCCATACCAAAAAACAAAAACTGGCAAGAGGGCCTGATTTGGCTCTAGTTTGCTGACGCTTAGACTAGATGACTTCTGAGCTAACTTCCAAGTTGGAGATTCTATAATTCTAAAATTGGTAGGATTAGTCAAAGAATGTGATTAAATGAAGAAGTAGGAAAAGGGTGTTCCAGGAGGAAGATGAGTATGACATGTTCTGGGAACAGTGGAGAGAAGCAAATGGCATGTGGTAAATAAGGCTGGGCAGGTGAAATGGGGCCCGATTATGAAAGGCTTTCAGTATTAATGATACAGGATTTGGACTTGTTACCGTAGGCAGTAGGGAGCCATTGTAAGTTCTTGAGTAGAGAAGTAACATTGAAATGATCATTTAGGAAGATTAATCTGGTAGTAGGATGTCAAATGGATTAGAATGTGGTAATATTGGAGGTGGGAGACTTCTTAAGAGTTACTGTAGTTGTCCAAGCTTGCGATTTTAAGAACTAAAAATAAAGTGGTACCTATGGTAATTGGAGAAAAAGAGACAGATCTAAGAGATTACTTGGAAAGAAGAGTTGACAGGGTTTGGTGACAGATTAGATGTGGAAAGAACAAAGTCAAAACTAACTCTAGGGTTTGAATGTAGGTGTTTAAAACACTGGTGGTGATAGAAATATGACCTTTGGCAGGGAGAACTGATGAATCTAGATTTGGACAGAAAATAAGTGTTTAAAGAGGGTTTATTAGTGAATTACCATGAACTGGGTTAGCCATTCTGGAACTGTGCCCAAACTATTATTACACTATGCATATTCTTTGACCTAGCAATACTATTAAAATATATGTAGCAGATCTTTTTGTGGTTGTAGAGAATTGAAAATTGAGGGGAGAACTGAGAATTCTTTTGGAGATTGACTGAACAAGTCATTGTATATGAATGTGGTATAATTTTATTGTGTTGTAGGAAATAATAAGAAGTGACTTAAGAGAAAACTGGGAAGACCTACCTGTATGTATTGATACAGAGTGAAGTGAGAACCAGGAGAACAGTTTATACAATAAAAACCATATTGTAAAGACAAAACGACTTTGAAAGTCTTAGGAACTCTGATTAACACAGTGACTGACTGCAGCTCCAGAAGACTCATGAGAAAACATGCTGCCCCCTTCTTGACAGAGAGGGATGATGGACTCCGTGCACGTTGTTTGTTTTTTAAAACGTGGCCAGTGGAAGAATTTGTTTTGCTTTTTTGTTGTTGTTCAGTCATTTTTTCAGTCATATCTGACTCTTCATGACTCCATTGGGATTTTCTTGACAAAGTTACCATAGGGTGGTTTGCTCTTTCCTTCTCCAGCTCATTTTACAGATGAGAAAATGAAGGCAAACAGTTAAGTAACTTGCCCAAGGTCACACAGCTATTACGTGTCTGAGGCCATATTTGAACTCAGGTCTTCCTGACTGCAGGCCTGGCACTTTATCCACTGCACCACTCACCTGCCCATATTGCTTTACTATACATGTTTTTAATAGGTGTTTCCTTTTTCTTTCTTTCATAGTGAGGGGGTAGAGAAGAAAAAAATGGAACTTAAAAGGCAGATTTTTGCTGATTGAAAAAAATTAGAATTTCATTTTAAAATAATTTAAATTTGGACATATTACATATCAGTTGTGTGAGGACCTGGAATGGCATGAAATACTAATTTAGAAGTCAGGTGAAATATCAGGACTGGAAATGTAAATTTTGCAAGTATCTGGCCCAGGGAAATAGTAGATAGTCTACAAAGCCTTGTTGAATGAAGATGGCAGCTAAAGCCATAATAATAACTCACTTTTATGTAGCACTCCTGAGTTACAAAGTGCTTTGTGTCAGGTGCTTCCTTTAGTCCTCCCCACATCTCTTTAAGTATCACACTCTGCTCCTGATAGATGGGGGGGTGAGGTGCAGCAGTAAAGTGATTTTCCCAGGTTGCACAGCTAGTAATCACAGAGCCCAGGTCCAGTGTGCAGAGAGAGCAGCCCGAAGGACTCCCACTGATTGGCTGAAAGGCCTGTGCCTTCTTGTAGGCGCTCTCAGACAGTGATGCATGACTTCAGTTATATTGCGCTGTGGTTCCTGCTCATCCTCTTAGGGTTCATACATCAGGGGTTTGCCAGGAGGATGGATTTCTTCTCTGCATAGTAAGAACGTAATAAATGTTGTTGACTGGTTGCCCAGCATCTCCCCCAACTCCAGCTGTCCCAGGATCTCATTTGTAGCTAGCTTGCTTCCAGTCAAGGTGTGGCTTTACACTCAAGCCCACTGACAGCCTGTCTTCAATTCAGCATGATTTTCAGTTTATCTAGATGGCAGAGCACATTACTGACTGGCCAGCTTGGATCCTTGTAGACCTTAAGGGACCACCAAGTTTCCATTTTAGACATAAAGTCAAAGGCTGCCATCTCTCCCAGAGAATATAGATGAGGCAGGATGCTGGGATTCCCAAGGCAGATGCACTCTGAGCATACCCAACCCAGGACCATCTAGATCAGTGAAGCAAATCAAATATAAAGATTCCCCAGTAGTTAGGTGGTATGGTAGACAGAGTGCTAGACTGGGAATCAGCAGGACCTGACTGCAAGTCCTGCCTTAGGCATGTACTGGTCATTTTACCTCTCTCAGCATTACTTTTCTCAACTGTGAAATGAGAATAATAGACCTCCTGCACAGGTGGTGGTGAGAATAGAATGAGATAATATATGCACAGGATGTTAAAGTACTGTCTAAATGTTAGTGGTTGTTGGTTATAGAAGAGTAGAAGGGGATCTCAGGGACCTCTGACCCAACCCATTCCTGAAAAAGAATTTCGCTCCCCTCTCTGATCATGCTAGCATTCAGTGAAAGGGAACTCCTCCCTGTGGGCAGCCCCTTCCAGTTGGGACACTATTCCTCTCTCTGAACTGGTTTCCCTGGGCTCCTTTCCCCCATTGTTCCTAGTTCTACCCTCTGGAAAATTCAAATCACTTTCCCAGTTACCTTGCTTAAGACATTCTCCACCTCATCATCATTATTCTGCAGTATAAAGAATTCTGGTCTCTGAATGAGGAGAGGCTTGGATTCAAATTCCACCTTTGACTCTGGTTAATTGAATTACAATGAGCAAATCACCTAACCCCTTCTACTGATATTCCACCCTCATTTTCTTCATCTGCAAACTGGAGATAAGAGGTGTAGTCTTTACCTGAAAGGATTATTGTCAGGATCAAATGAGATGCAGTGTATAGTACTCGGCAGATCTTAGAAGTATTTTGTGTGCCCGATGTCTGTCGTGATAGTGTTTTATGATTGTTACTAAATTGTCACCCAGAACTAAATACAATATTTGCTCCACATATGATTTGACTGGGACTGCCTTAGCAGACTTGTCATCTCCCTCATTCTGGCTAAGGTCAGGTTAACTGTTGTGGCTGTTCTTGTCACATGGTTGACTCATAGTGACTTGACAGTCCACTAAAAAGGCCATGGTTTGTTTTTTCAAGAAGCTGATGTCCAGCCATTACTACCGCATCTTAGCCTTGGGAAGTTGACTTTTTGAAGCCAGGTGTAATACTGCATATTTATCCCTATAAATTTCATCTTATTAGGTTTGGCTACACTCTTAAGACCAAAACTAGTAAGGGGTAAGGGTGGGAGGGTTAGAGGGGACATTGTTCACAGATCAGGAATCTTTTTTTTTTTTTAATAATAAAGTCATTTGTTTTATTTGATAACATTGGACTTTTATGCCACAAGGACACAGGCTCCATCAACACCCTTGATTTTTTCCTCTGCTCATCTGCTGAAGAACTTTGCCTTCATGATGACTGGCTGCTTGGAGAGTTTCCCTTTTCCTAGGACTTTATGGTAGCCCGACTGCACAACATCAATGATAGGGGCAAGGCCCTCCTTGTTTTGGGCAGCATTAATCCTGGTCTGCTCACTGACCAGTGTCCACAGCTTATCAAGGTTGACAGTTGGGCAGTAGCTTTGGTTCTTCTTCAGGTGGTAATGCCTCATACCCACTTTACCAAAGTAACCTGGATGATATATATCGAAGTTGATCCTGTGATGGTGCAGCCCTCCTGCATTGCCGCAGCCTTGGGGGTGCTTCTGGTGCTTGCCGATGCGCCCGTGGCCGTGGCTGACGTGCCTGCGGAGTGCGTCTTCTTAGGAAGACATGTTGCAGGACGCTGCAAAAGAGAAAAGGAAGCTGCGCCGCAAGTGTGATGAGAAGAGCCCAAATCAGGATTTTTTACTTTGTGAAAGATTCCCTTCAAAATAGGAAAGTCCCTTAGGAAATCTGAATTATGATTTGATTTATATGGAACTTTTTCACCTCAGTTATATAAATTGAGGTGATCTGATATCCTGGTATTTTCTTAAGAAAGCAGCTTAATGTGTTGAAAATTTCCTCTATTAGATGGTTGCATTTTTCTTTTTTACTGTTTCACAGGCTTAAGGCAGCATACCAGGCTTAGTTTTCATATTTTTTCTGGTGAATCAGTAAAATTTGAAAAGAAAGAATAGATGTCTTCCCTATACCCTGCTGGCTCACTGTGGTCAAGTCATTTAACTTTTTTGTGTTTTAGTGTCCTTATCTGTAAGGTTAGGGGTTAGATGAGACACTTTATAAGCTCTATAAAAATGTTGTAGGATTCTGAAAGTTTAAAACAGATTAGTAAAGATTGTAGATTCTTTCCCCTAGAGAATTCTCTATAGGTAAGCAGATGTGATTGTGACGGAGCCCTGCAGTGGTCTAGTACTGAAGTCTATCCCTTCTCAGTTTTGTTGGAATTGACTTTGGCTCACATTCACTATAAGTCATTCATTTATTAGAATCTAATATCACTACAATCTAATGTATGATCTGGGACTCTCTGGGAAGATTTCGTGCAAGGGGGAGGCTTGAAAAGAAAGCTGAAAGGACAGGTAGGGCTTAGACAAGGGAATGGGGACTTGGGGCGTCAGAGCCGAAGAGGAGCAGGGTGGATTAAGGCTCAATGGACCCAGTGCCTTCCAGCTCCTGAGTCTGAGATTCCACGACGATGTGGGGCCGTCAGCTGGACATAAACAGAACAGAAGAACAGTGGAACGTTGATTGGGAGTCTGAGGGAGGGACCTGTGCAACACAGACTGATTTGGCAGCAGTGTGCAGTATTTAATTAGAGGAGGAGAAAGAGTCTCAAGTTGGGAAAAACCAATTCAGACACAATTGCAGTTGTCCAGGCAAAACATGAGAAGGTCTGTGCTGGACATGGGGAGGGTGTAAGGGAGGACACTATAGTGTCTGGTGTCTGTCTGCACCTTGCCGGGTGAGTACCAACAGTAAATGTTTCCTAGAAAGCCAGAGTTTGCCACTATTTCCCAACGGGCTAAGCTAATTAACAAGTCTCAGGCATGAGGACAACTGTTATCTAGGGAGAGAGTCTCTAGGAGATGTGCCCTCTTAATAGATTGGATTCCTTCAGAACTAAGCCCCTTGGTTATCTTAGCCTGGACCCAAGAATTCTCCAGGAGAGCTCATTCACCAGGGAACAAGGGGGTTTCCTTAAACTCTGGTGCACCTTTTTTTTTTTGAGAGTCCTGGTTCATCTTGGTGCCTATTCTCTTCTCCAACTTTTGTGGCTAGTAGAAGCTTGCTTCCCTTCCATAGAAGCAGCTGCTGTTCTTTGCCACACAGCAACAGCCTTGGAATGAGTAGTATATACTTAGTCATGTTCTCGTTCTGGTTAGTCCTCTTCTCATTCCCTGTCTTAGAGAAAAAATAATATCCCAGGGGAGAAATTCATGCCACCCTTTTCCTTCTCTCCATCCGATTCCTTAAATTCTACAATCTGTTATTATCTATTGTAACATTATACGTAATGCAGTTATGCATTGTGTTTAGCTAAAAATTGGCTTTTTCCCAGCATTGCAATCTTCTGCTTATAATTAGCAATAAATATTTAGCCTACTTGTGTGCGCAGTACTATGTCTTCTTTGACCTTCATCTTTTGCCCATTTGCTGAACTGAATGAGTTTCAGGTTTCCTCTTTATTTTATTTTGTTATATGGAATTGCAGCCCTAAATCCCACCTGCTTATTCATACTTTATGCCCTGCTGGGTTCAGATCTTCCTCTTTGCTCTTATGTTGATAGTACCCATTGCTAGTCCCCCTTCTCAGTGCCAGGAGGTTGAATAGGAAGTTAATTCAAATCACCTACTTGATTTTTTTTTTTAAGCAATCGGGGTTAAGTAACTTGCTCAAGGTTACATGGCCAGTTATTTCTGGGTGTGGTGCTGAGTGTCTGAGCCCGGGATTCGATCTCCAGGTCATCCCAACACTGGAGCCGGTACTCTTACTAGCTGAGCCA